>NC_140221.1:37683926-38033432 GCF_951802725.1 Rutilus rutilus
GAATGTGCTTCATCATACTGACATAAAAAAAGCTCTCTTAATAGAAGAGTGCGAAAGAAAAGTCTATCGTCAAAGTTAATTTAACTCATCCTCACTGTCGTCAGTGCCTAAATACACAGTCACATTTAATTATTCAATCTGAGAGTTCGGTCTCATCATAAGGAAGTAAATCTAATATACAGTGTCAGCAACCAGCAAGGCCAAACCAGTTTGCTGTCAACCATTTGTATTTGCCATTTATGATAAATGTAATCTAAAAAAAAACAAAAAACAGAAATGTAAACTCTGAAACACAGGCTGCTCACATTTGCGGTGGATGTGTTGCGTTGGCTCAAGACTCTTGCTGCTGCTGCAGACGGCCGTGGCGTGCTGGGGTGCAGGGTTCTGCCTCCTCTGCAGACAGGCCAGCATGACTGCGCAAACGCAGGTACGATTCTACAGACACTGGTTTGCCGAGGCCGACCTGTAAAATAAAATTGTTCAAATGCTTAATAATGTAGTCAGAAGATTAAGCAAGGCATAAAGGAATTACACTCATTTAAATGGGAAAAACAGTATTATATAAAGTCATCTGGGAACCAGAGGACATGCTTCTGGCCACATTTATTGTAAATAAAAGTCTTTTTTTATTTTTATAAAAATATAAAATGAAAAATACAAGTGTAAATATTACAATATTATTAATATTTAATATAAATTACATTTATATAAATATGAATATTTTTCAAAAGGACAAATAATATAAAAGTGTAAATATTAAAAGTATTAATAAAATAAATATTTATATTTAAGTATAAAAAAAAAAAAGAGTAATATAATGTAATTAATAAAAATGAAGGAAGGAAGTTTTTTGTCCAATAATTAAATAGGAAAAATATCAGGAAATGCAGCGAGCCAGATTCATACTTGCAAGCACTAGGACATTTTTAATTTAGTTCTTTAACTCACACCTGTGATACACAGGGGAAGGACACACAGACAGAAGTGCTGCAATCTCATGGGAATCTAGCAGCACCGTCCTTCCTGGCCATCCCACAGCACCCATCCATCAGCAGCCTATCACTTCCCTCAGTCGCAAGAGGAATAAAGCACCCATCACTGCTCACAACACACACGGTAGGAACAAAACCCTGCACTGACCTGCTGCTGACAACACTTTCTAGGTGTGTTTTTTTTTTTTTTTTTATGATGGGGATGTCGAAAAAGAGAGAGAAAGAGAGTCTGTCTGCAGATCAGATGGTGACTGAGACGATATTTTGTCCAAAAAGATCTCGAGGCGATTTCCTGGATTTTCTGCTTGGAGTGTAAATGTCCATATTGTGTGTGGGTGTATGTGTAACATGCTGATGAGTCGGGTGGGGGGCAAATGCCAAGCGCACATCAGGGCCAGTGATGGGCGTAATCAATCTCCCCCCGGGCCATAAATCTCTGGATGCATTCCTACTCTGCCTCCCTCCATCTTCAGCTCTTTCGCTCCAGAGGAAGAAGAGAAAACGGGGCGCGCTGCCAGACAGCCGACACAGGAAACAGCAGCTCTGTTGGAGAATGCGTAATAGGACCATCTGACTAAGTTTCAGGCAGCACTGCCGCCCACCAGCCGACAACCAGACTAGCAAAGAAAGTGTAATGGTAAGTTACAGGAACAATCCTGCTGGAGTAACTTTAAGTGAAGTGCCTTGCTCAAGGGGACAATGAAGGGTTCAAACCTTCAACCTTTTGGCACAAGCACAGATCTAACCACAAGGCTACCTAGAACAGGACTTTGATTTCAGCACAAATGTGCAAGCATATCGAACATTAAAAATGCTTAACGACTGACAGCCAATAAAGAACAATGACCTCCTGAACTTAATACAGGCATTAAGGTTAATTTTCACCTCTGTTTATAATATGGAATATCACGGCTCATATGATTGTGTTTGTTCCAAAACACCTAACTGTGAGGCACATAAAAAAAATGAAAATTATTAATTAATCATGTTGTGTTAATGTCAAGTGAACTATACAAAAACTAAATGAAAACATTTTTTAACTGAAAAATAAATTAAAATAAAAAAATTCTTCATAAATGCATAAAATAAAAATGGCCACAAATTAATTTTAGATTTAGTTTTTTGATTTGATATATTATAATTCTTGAAACCTTTACAACCCACCTACATTAAACATGTAAATACTTCTATAGCAATAATAATTGCAGAAATCGAAACAATATTTTTAATTATACCATTTAGCGCATTAACTTTGGCAGCCCTAAAATACTAGAACCAAAATAAAAACTAAAACTAGAAAACTACGAAACAATTAAATAAATTAAAACTTAACATTGACTGATTGAAGACTAACAATTACTTAAGTTCAAAAATATATATCTAAAGACCAATAAAATGGAAATAAAAACTTCTTATAAAAAAAAATATATATTCAAAGCCATAATAACCCTGGTGAAACGCTTGACACGGTTTGCCTAAGTAGGTACGACATGTTCCTGGCTGGATCAATATCCTTGTTTGGAACAGCATTTCTGTCGACCAATCAGGTTTTAGGATTAGGCTTATGGCTGGGGTTAGGGGCTTGAACTACGTTCTTAATCTATTATCCCTGTGATCGGTTAGGGTCAGGGGTACAACTAGGGCTATAATTTATAGGTATTTTGTTCCAGCACCAACAAAAGATCTAGGAACATGTCCTCCTTGGCTAAATCAAGCCATGCCAGAAGGCAACTGTGTAAATTACAGCTCTTTCGATGGCAACATGATTAAACTGATGCAGAAACATCTTGAAGCTTAGTAAGAACGCCTGACAACCCTTTACCACCCATCTTGTCAGTCAGACTTTCTGAGGGAACAAATCCTCAAACTGTGAACAACAACCGAAAACATGCAATCCAAGAGTGTGCTGAATCGCTCTATTTTATTGACATGTGAAATCTGTGTTATTTAAAGATCCAGGCTCATCGGTAAACATCTCTCTCTCTCTCTCTCTCGCTTTCTGTCTCCTCAATGGCTTTCTGTCACAGCGGGGAAATGGATTAGCCCTTCCTGAGACTGTTTCCGAAAATCTGCATGTGAATGCGAGCAGATGATGAGGAACTGAGCAGAGAATGAGAGTGAGATCGACAAGCGACTCAGGTCTGCCTGTATGTCTGTCGATATTTATTTATAGTAAACACACATGCACTTTGGAAATTGTGTAGCTATGTCAGCTAACATATGCTTATCGATGTATTTGAGCAAATCAGCTGCAACACCAATAAAATCCCCACCACCATAGACTCATCATTGTCTCCCTTCAGTCAAAAGCAGTACCAGCTCAACACGACGAACAGCAAACGCTGGAAGATTTCTGCAATTGCACTTGTGTGTCTGCTTCCTGAGATACGAGCCACATTACAAATTTGCAAATTCTCTTATCACTGTTTTTTCATAAAACTAGAGGGTTTATAAGCTGTCATTGGGAACAAACCTCACGCATACCTGAAAATAGTGAGACATTTTCTAGGAGATATGATTGAACTCTTGCACCACTACAAGATTAAGAAACAAGTCATGCTTGTATAGCTAAAACCAAGACAGCATGGATTTGGTTTGTTGTTATTTTGCATATGATTTTCATCTTAAGCCCTACAGCCACACCGAATTCATAGATGTCCCTCTAACATCCTGTGTTTTCAGAGCCTTTAGACCTCCTAACAAAGAGCAGAAGGTTTCAGTGCAATAAGATTTTAAAACTAATGCACTTTACAATGAAAGATAAATTTCACACAATGAATATTGTTTTAAAAGCTTTAAAAAAAGCTTAAATTTTTTTTTTATATATATATATTATTTAGCATTATATAGGGATGCACATATATTTAAATTCTGACAGATGCAGAAAAATATTTTAATGTATCAGCAATATTAGATAAATGTTAAACCCATAATAAAAAAAATTTTTTTAATTTTGAGATTTACTAAACTATAGCAAGTGTTATTAACTCTTTCCCAGCCAGCGTTTTTGAGAAAAGTTGCCAGCTACCGCCAAGCATTTTTGATCACAAAAATTTCATGGCCCCCAGAATATTTTGTTGTATGAATATCTGGACATGCAATATACCAAAGACCGAACAGACCCTCTCCTTTTAAACCAAAAAACAGTTTTATTCTAGCTTCATGCATCCCTTTTTATCAACACCTGAATGTGGGTTAGTTTCATTAAAAAAAAGCAACATTTTGAGCAAAAAGCTGAGGAAAATACGTCTGGATCGGATTCAGAACGATGATCAAAACATAGATGGAGTAGATCGAGTCCATCAACACCCCTAAAGCTTGCACAGTCCTATAGCTCGTCCTGGGTCGACATTTCATACGGTAACCTAAGGCGCTTTTGATTTATATGCTGTTTAATGGTGATGATCTATGACATCGCTTGTTTCTGCTTCCTCTTCGCCTGTGTTTTGATTAGGAGATTCAGTAATCTTTCAGAATATGAGTAACGCTGCCCCCTACTGTATAAAAGTGAAAAAAACAGAAAGCCAGAAATTCCCGTCCATAGAGCTGGTAAGTCCCGCCCCTTCCGCTAACCCCACTGGACCTCTAGGTTGAAAAATCGTCAATGCAAGTGAATGTGAGAAAATAATTATTTTCTGGTCCCGTTTGAATTTTGCCATGAATGTGAACATATGTTGTCTGTGAATTTTTTATATAATTTTTCGTGTGAAGAATGCAACAATTTAGCGGGTAGAAGTTTGATACGGTTAGACTTTGTGTGAGAGCACTTTGTGGACTACAACTCTTCGCTGCTTTCGATTACATCAGACGGGAATCTGAAGAAAGAACAGCCCATTTTGTTTGAATGGTGACATTTGGGTACAAAACACACAGGCATCTCGATCCGTCTCCATAGATTAATCGCAGCATTAGCACCGTGATTTGACAAGTGGAGGGAAAATGTGTTATGGGGTGACGTCACATAGGCGACATGTAGTCTTTCTCGTTATGTCTTTTCCACAACTGCTAGCCAAAGAATCATACAATATACTGTCAAACTCGTAACATGAAAAATTATATAAAAAATTCAGACAACATATGTTCACATTCATGCCACAATTCAAACGGGACCAGAAAATTATTATTTTCTCACATTCACTTGCATTGACGATTTTTCAACCTAGAGGTCCACTTGGGGTTTTACGGATGGGCGGGACTTACCAGCTCTATAGCGGGGAAGCTTTATCTCATAAATGACGAAAAATTCCATCAATGGTGAGGAAAGTTAAATTATCATTGTTTTGTTTTTTTTACCGGAAAATTAGGTTCAAAACTTTGAGCGTTAGATGATGGCAAAGGTCATTAAATCTATTAATAAATGAACATAAAAAAAAAAAATCCAATAAAGACAAATAAACTGGTAACTAGCGCAGTGTGAATCATCAAATTTTTTATGTGTATTACATGTATATAAAAAAAATTGATGATTCACACTGCGCTAGTTGCCAGTTTATTAGGTCTGATATCCAATTTTATGTAACTGCAAGTCTATAATGTTCTGGCTGCGACTGGGTGATGCAACGCAGCATTTTTTGCTTTTAATGTGGACAGACAAATTACACTTACAACTTTTTAGAATGAAAACACTCCAACTGAGACATGTAGCTTAAGTCAAAGTAGTCTGTGCATAAATCAGTCACCGTAATGAAAGCACTTTTGTATCTGTAACAATATACAGTTTCAGGTAGACACGCACTTAGTTTGTCTGATGCATGCCGAGATCTCTGGTGAGCGAATTAACCTCACGCTGGCCTGAGCCCCCTGAATTCTCTGAAGTGCACTTCTGTGGGGGAGCCGAAAAGATCGATAGGACGGAGAGTGAGGGGAAGGTGAAACGAAAAGGTGTTAGTGAGGATAAAAGAACCTAAGACAAAAACATGTTGGGTAAAAGTTGATGTCCTGTCTATAAAATCCTCCATTATGACCAATATAGACTCAGCCTGTAGGGATTCTATGTTTATTGATGTTAAGGAGGGAGAGCGGAAGGAGCGTTTGCGTTTGTCTGCGATATCTGAAGGCTGAGGGGACGGATAGGAGGGGGGATTCTCTTCCTAATTGAATGGTGACCTGCCAGCTCGGTGTGAGTGTGTGTGTGTGTGTGAATGTCTGTGTGTATGAGACAGAGAGCCCCATGCAGTGCTTTTAAAAGGCCTGTGCGTCTCCCCTCTTAATAAGCCCAAACAAGTTAATCCAATCGACACACCCAGACCCTTTTCTTCAGCTTTAACAAGCAGCCACTACAGTCCCCCATAATCCCTCACACACACCGCACCGCTGAATGGAAAGCAATGAAAGAGCCCATTAGAGGGACAGACAGAGTCCCCGACCCCTTAACTTCACTACAGCACACACACACACACACAATCTTAGACACTCAAGCACTACTATATAACAACCCCACAGACATGCTGCTGAACACGCTGAGCAGGCGACATTAGAAACAATCAGAATAACTCAGTCACACACACACACACACACACACACACACACAAATAATGCAACAGGACAAGGACAAACGAGAATGCAAAACACTCACAAACAAACAAACAATCCTTCAGAGGGGACATCTGCAGACGGGCACGCACAAAGGGACATAAATCCGATGACTGTTAACAAGACACACACGCATAGGAGACCCGGCGCTTCCTAATAACACATGAATGCAGGAGAGGATGTAAAAGCCATAGAGCGAAAACAGTCCTGCTGACAACAAACAAACAAGCAATATATGCACGTTTTCCACTATACATACAGTCTCACTCAATAGCTAACAATATTCGCACACAATATCCACATCTGCTAAAGAGTCCGCCTCCATTCCAGGGTTAAACACAGGTCAGCCATTGTTGCAAGCATAAGCAGATGGAAGATGGTTTATTTTGCAGCTCGAAGAATGAACATAAACATATTGCAGCGGTAAATTCTTGCTTTTTTTTAGCTCTCCACACGGCCTGTAAATGTGAGCTGGATGATAATACGATGAAGTCTATCTCTGTCACAGCACGTGAAACCACACGCCTGTTATCTTGAATCACGCTACAATAGCTCACATTAACGCTGTCACGTCGGTGGCTGAAGCACCAGCTAATTGACCGCTGAGACGAGACGCTGAATGCATGACGCTGACGTGTGCGCATGTGAGGTCACATGGAAGAACTTCCTGTCTAAAGCAGTGCTGATGCATTCACAAAATACATGCATTGCATTCACAATAACACAATAAAATGACATTTGGACATTTTCAGAGTAGCTTATCCATCAATAGTGCAAAAGGGTGACAATCAATAAACCTGTCGTCGCATTATACTTAGGAAACAATGTTAGACTTTTTTCGTAGTTTGATGCCAAACAAAAATGTCGAGCATTCAAAGTTGCCAATGACAAACCAATATCTTTGCGTATATATAAAATAAATGGGATGCACTGATATTACCTTCTGTCTGAAAACGACAGATAATATGCAGATATGTAGATAATAATATCCATTTAAATGGCCACATAACTGATAAATGACCGATATTACATTTCCACTTTGTCTAAATCAATTAAAGATAAACTAAAATCACGCATTTTAAATGCTACAAGTGAATTTAGGCATCACATGAATATAACGTACAGTATGAAAAATTAATATTCACTGTGAGATTACCTTTTCCATCATCTAACGCTCACTTAAACTTAATCTTTTAATAAAAGTAGCCTTATGATTTCATACAACTTTTACATCTACATGCCTAAATGCAAAAATAGTAGCAACATAATAGTGAGCATGGACAATTCAATATTTAATACGGGAATAAATAAATAAATATATATTATAAAAATGTGCAAGCTACAGCAATGTGCAGGACTTATTCTCTCTTTACAAAGCATTTAAATACAATGAATTGTAAAAGAAAGATTGCACAGCCCAAGTGTAAAGGTCCCACATCTAAATAAAGACGCATCGGAGCAGTTGGTTGAACGTTAAACTGCAACAATCAACAGAAAAGAACAACTAAACAAAAAAAACAACAACAAAAAAAAGCACAGCGCTGGCCATCACACTGTTTGTCACACATCTGAACTCATTCACATAACACAAGAACACTGTTTAGGATTAACACAAAATGAAAACAATGGCCTATTCTATGCACAACACCCCCACCCCCTGAAGGCATTCATTTGTTAGTGTGAATATTCAAGTGTCTTCTCTTGCTGTATTTTGTTCATTGTTTGTGCTGTTTAAACAACAGCCTGAGGGGCTGAAGTCTGAAAGATGAGCCGTTGTCATTTGAGGGAGGGCGAAAAAGACAAATAATTAAATCATCATACATGCTGATGTAAAAATGTAATGTACCATCAATAGTTCAAATCGATAGAAAATAATTGAAGTCAAAAAGTTTACACATCTATGTATCAGTGTTCTCTGAGGACACACTCCAGTATCCCAGAATGCACTTGCAGGCCTGCTGACCTCAATTTCTATTACCACTGAGCGAGGAACACTCAATTACTGGGAAAAATACATTTTGCAAGCACAAATAAGTAAGCAGTTGGGACTTTTTATTCTCACCATAACAAAACTATAAATGATAAACCAGACTGATGTGAGCGATAAAGATAAAAACGTATATAAAATATAAAACACAATGTCATTCAGTCATGTGTTCCAGCCACCATAAAATCCACTGCCACTTAACCTTCAAAACATAGGCTAAACATATATTTATGTGCAGGGATGTACACACACACATTCATGCTTTATCAGACATCTTTTCCTCTAAGATTATCAGTTTTCTGTCCAATAATCAGAGAGAGAGTGAGAGAGAGAGCGTGAATAACGGCCCTGCCTGGCCCTTGTGGCAGGAAATATCCGGCACCTTCCATATCACACAGCTGTCCTGATAAAGACCCGCTTTATCATTCCCCTTCCGAGGGACATGAGGTAGTGAAGGTGAGGTGTGTGTAATATACATGCACACGTGTGTCTATGTGAAGGTGGCCACTAAAGAAGGAAATGTGTGTGGAATGGTAATCTTTTGATAAGTCTCAGATACGTGTATACGCTCACAGGAGCCTTCAAAGAAAGGTATCCAAGTTCATCGCTGCGGAGACATTTGGGCGGCTGTAGTCGGCTGACAAAGCTGCTTTGCAAAATGACATACAAAGCGGATCGCATCCAAACACACGCCAACTCTACCTGACACGCTCGTGTAATCGCCAGCACTTTTTAAACTGAGTCACTGGTGGATGCTTGCGAGTTCACTTAGGTTATTATAAAAAAATATAATTTAAAAATACACTAAAATAAAAACATTGTTTTAAAATAAAAAAATATTTCGGTGTAGTATAGATTAAAAAAAAATTACAGTATACATTTATACTGTCAAATTATAACATTTATTGACAATATAAATAAATAAAAAAGTGATTCAGAAAAAAATTTGAAAAAATTAAAAACTAAAATTAAACTAAAACTAAAAACTGCATAAATGAAAAATAAACATAGCTGAAAAATAAATGTTAAAGAACAGGTTTATAAAAAAAGATTTTTTTTTGCGTGCAAAATGTCAAAAAGCAGATCACTTCCAAACACACGCCAACTTTACGCTTGTGTAAATCGCACAACCAGTGACTTCCACATGTGTCTGTCATTTTCTCAGAGGGTTTCGTTAAGTCTCCTCCGCTAGTTTTGAAAAACGCTCTAGACAGCATGACAATCATAAGGTCAAGTGAGGCTTGGGAGATTCATCCGAGACTGAGTTTATGATCCGATGAGGCCAAGAACACTGTTTATCCTGAGGACCATGTCATAAAATCCAAGCACAAAACAAACACCAGGCCTGAAACCCCTCATGCAGGCATTCGAGAATAGGTGCAGTCATGCAAAACCCTGCTTATGATGAGACGTGCCCTCTGACCCCTCTCTCTCTCTGGCGTGGCGCAGGCGCGCACACACACGCACACGCACACACACACACACACACACACACACACACACACACACACACACACAACACACACACACACACACAACACACACACGTCCCTAAGCAGAGTTCAGCATCTTAAATTACTGCCTGCCCTTTCCCTCTGTGTGTTGCCCTCCTCTCCTGACCCCTCCGCTTCACTGACGGGGAACTGTTCATAATTAAATGTTAATCTAAAAAATAAAAAAAAACCTTCCTTCTTCCTATCTCTCGCTTTCTCTCCTCCACATTTTTGAGAAGAGATCTAGTTAGAGATTGCATTAGCATGAAAAAGCAGGCTGGTAATTGTCTTCACCCAGCGGAGTGATCTGTAGCTCGGTGAGCAGAGAAATCTGAGGATTAGTTAAAAAAAAAAAAAAAAAAAAAAAGAAGCCAGCAGCAGCAGCAGCAGCTCTATCTCTGCTCAGAGCGCAGATGCTGCCCACAGCCACAGAGTCTCCGATTAAATTACACTGCGAAGAGGATGTGACCATTGACTTAAAAAATTAAATAAAATAGACCAGTGGGAGACTAAAGCTCGACCTCCGTTTTAACTGCCAAGCTTATCCACAAACCCCTCGTCTCGCTAATCTATTAATATGCATTTCTGCTGAAAACGAAGGAAGGGATTGGGTCGGTGGTTAAATGTGGTTTCGAGATATGGCATGGTGTATTAAAGGGGTAAGATATCCTAAAATCACGCCTGTAGGCCCTACTGCCCTCCTTTAATCCCGGGTGTCACATTTTAGCTTCTCTGCTTGCCAGATCCACACTTCAAACACACAGATACCTAGAGGGAAAAAAATATTGCTCAGAGGTTGCTCTTTCAAAGCTCAGGAGACTTCATGTTCTCAGTTGTTTTATTCAAAGAAATAGTTCATCCAAAAATGAAAATCATGCCCTCCAGGAGCTCACAAATCTCATTTGCGTATGCGCATATTTCAAACTTGGAAGGACTGTTGCGGCATGTTTGATGTGAATGATAGCAAATGACGCTGGTTGTCACGTGTACTGAGACGCGGCATGTCTAAATATGCAGAACCGCAAATTAGATTTGATCACACTTGACTTTTGTTTCATTTTTGGAAACTTTTTTCCATATTTTTACACAAATAAGACATACATAATTGTTAACATACAGTAGGAGAATAGAGCTTTGAAATCAACATGGAGAGCATAACCTAGATCAGCGTATTAGATACTATGTATTAAACTTCTAATAAAAAAAACAAAGTAATGGGTTAAAACAAAATTGTGTATTAAAATGTATTAAAATATTTCAGTATAAGTTTTGTAAATGAAAATAAACAAATGGGTTCAAAAAATTATATTTCACAGTATAAATGTGTCTTTCTAAATGAAAATCTATAGCTGGAGGAACCTTACAACTGGATAATGTTTAGTGGTCCGTGGCATCAAAAAGTTTGAAAACACCTGATCTAGATAATAGACCTAATTATTGGAAGAATTTGGTATGAAATATTTGCGTTCATATTTAAATCACTGACTTCTGACTGCAGACAGGTTTCTTGGCAAATCTAAGCAAAGTGTATGATACTGTTAACTACAGTTCTTTTAATGTCATTGCGGTTTCCGGAGAAACAGCTGAGCTGTTAAAAAGATGTTTCAGTCTTCATTTTGGCCTTACGCCACATGCACATCAGGGATGAGAAAAAGCACTTCCACCTCCAAGGCAAAACTTAAGCCGCCCAATAATCTAATATTTCATAAACTCCTTTATTCCTCCTCACAGACTTCCTTGAGATGAAACATTTGCCCTGCGAGCAGTGCAGAGAGGAGTCTGACTCGCTGTGGGATTAATGGCGTTGTCAGGGTGGAAGTTAAGGACCGACAACTGACCTTCTCCTCTGCCCAGAACTCAACGCGCAATTAGCTACATTCACTGCACCGTGCAAGCCCACAACAGAGCGTCTCGGTTTACAGTTTACATAGGAAATAACAGGGCAAAAGGGCGGTTCACACGTGTCTCGAGCACTTCTGAAGACCTTGAAAAGCGTTTTTCCTTGGCTGCTCCTTTGAATTTACCGTAAATAGACCAAAAGAAAGGATCTGTTTGTATGGCAAGCACAGCATGTGTCCCGTCGGTGGGGTAAGCGGAGCTGACGAGAGATTGACAGATAGAGTGTACAGGATACGGGTGAGGAGACTTTGTGTGGAGATATACGACTCCCTCTCTGATCGGCAGTCCCTGACCTTCCGATGCACGCTCCTTAACTTCCTCATTAAGCTGTCACACAGCATGCCAAAAACAAACCAGAGCTCAAAACATATCTTCCTCCCATTCAACCACACAACCTTCCTCCTAAAAAAAGAAGAAGAGACAATCGAACCAGTGGACGACTGGATCGCCTTTCAGCATCTCAGCTTGCCCAGCCTGAGTAAATGTGCTCAATACTTGCAACGATTAAACTGGCCGTCCCGTCTAGCCGTAGACAGTCTGCCTCTGTCCACGGCAATCATACCCTATTAGAATAATGATAAGATATCCCGTCTCCATCTCCTTTCCCTTCCTCTATGCTTTCCTGGTCGGGTCTCTGATAGACATTAATTCTAGTTTCATCTATAAAGCCAAGCTCATGCATATTTAACAGAATCTATTACTTTAGGATTCAATTATAAAAGACTGTCCCTCTTAAATTTTTTATAGTCCGCATAATTGGTTGCAGGGCCCAAACAGGAATTGAAAAACCAGAGTTTATTCATAAAAATAAAACAGGGCAAGACATAGAAAAACAACAACAAACCGTCAGAAGTCTGTATAAGGGTACACACAGTACAAGTACGTGCTTGGTATCTCTCACAGAGACAAACTGACAAACAAACAATTAAACCGCCCAGACCCGACAGAAAGAGATTTTCCTTTTAATTGGTCCCCAGGGCTGGAGGGACCTCTCGTCAAGAAAGGACACCTCCACAGAGTCTGGACTTTGGATTTCTGACAGCCTTCAGTCTGAATGGAGATTTAGATGACAAGTGAGAAATTTAGCCTAAGAAATTATAAAAGCCTGGGAGCATGATGTTTCGTCATGTCCTTAACAGCATGAAGGGGCTTTCATTTCACACTGACAGAGATTTGCAGTGACAAAGCCACCGGAAGTCATTTGTTTTCAATAAAAACTGGCGTTTGTGCTGACTTGAGCGACAGCAAACATTGCCAATGTGACAAAGTTGAACAAAGTTCCACTCTATGCAAATCGTCAATGATGGGATGTGTGACTTCTAATGGCAGTAGGGAAGGGTAGGGTTATCTATCTATCTATTGTGTGTGTGTGTGTGTGTGTGTGTGTGTGCGCGCGTGCGTGTGTGTAGTGACGGAAATGGCTGAGATTCACTGAGGGAAAAGTAGTTGGGGACTTTTTTTTTTTTTTTTTTAACCATAGATGCAGAAAATCCCACTATATTTATATATGAAATTTGCATAGCATTTGGAGGCTATTACATGTATAAAAGATGGAAATCCTCTACATTTTAAAATGGATGCCCATCAAACATGTTATAATTGCATCATATTTAATATTTCAAACACTACCTGCGTTGAATTTCATTTCAGCAAATTCCTCATTCCAATTCCTGAATTGCAATTTTGGAATTGGAACGAGGCACAGTCTATCAAGGGCATTTCCCAACAAAAAGAGGAAAAAAGTGGGAGAAAACTCTGGATGTCATCGTCCCCCAAATTAGCACTGAAGGGACATTCCCAGAGCTTGTCCCCACCGCCTGCCAACACTCGGGCGTATCTGCGCAGGGGGAAATATTTCACAGCATATAAATTAAGCGTGTGAGCGAGGCCGGTGTGCTAAGCAGCACGCAGATAGGCCAGTTATTCACAGCTCTGCTGGGACGGCGGCGTCTGCAGCCTCCGCACGCTCCTATCAGATCGTTTGTCACCAGCGATAGACAATTTACTACACAAGCCTTTTTCAATTTATTCATTGTGCTGTCACTGCAGTTTTCTCCCCCGCGCTGAAAGACGCCATACTCTCAAACGAACCCCGTCTGATGGAGACAGCCTTTGAGCCGTGTCTATTTGGACACACAGACGCATACACCTGCTGAGCCTCCCTCTTTAGTGTGGACAAAAACAAACACTGTCTGTTTAAATCTTCTTAATTGAGAGTAAAGGAGAAGAACCCAGGAGACACAAAAGGTAGATGTCCCTTTCCACTCTCTTTCTCTCCCTCCCTGCCAAACCTCGGCTTCTAAAACAGTGTGATAAAAGCATGCGAGGTGGGAAGAGCACATAGAGACAGCAAACATCCATCCGCCTTGTCTCAAATTAGCTCCAGGCTGGCTTGAGGAGATAGCCAGTGAGTGCTTCCATTAAGAGCAAACGAACCCCTCTGTGACCACCACAACCTTCTCTCCACCAATCTCTCTGAGGCTCAGAGGTACCCACAGCTCTTCTGGGAATACCAGAAAGATAGCAGGGCTGTGCTGGAAAAAGCAGAATTGTAGTATTTTTTGCAGGTATAACCATGTCATCTGTAAGACTGAAATCCTCAAACACAAGTGAAAAAACAACAACAACAACACTACTATTACAGAATTTGTTTAACTGTATTACAGTACAAAATTACTGTATGACGAATCAATGTTGAGAATAATGAACAAAAATCTGACACATGTAATATGTAAAAATGTCATTAATCGGCATGAAAAAGAAAAAAGAATCAGAAAAAGACCCCAAAACTAAAACTAACAACTAATATATAAAAAGTCCTACAAACTTAAATTGTCATTATGCAAAACTTGCTATTTTTAATAATAATAGTAGTAGTAGTAGTAGTAGTAATAATGACAACAACTATTATTATAAAAAAAAGCCTGTACTACTATTATTCACATAGGAACAGTAAAAAGCACATTTACTAAAAGACTTCAAATTAATAATAATAATAATAATACTAATAATAAGACCTGGGTATATTTTTGTGAGATTCACCAGGGATTGTGAACCTGGTTGGGCATAGGGTCAGAGATAGGTTAAAGTCCCTCTGGAACATTTTTCTTCAAGACACTACTAGGACAAAAAAGTTTGGAGTGCTACAGAGTTGCTGTCAAGCTATTCATTTGAAAGATTTCGGCATCTCCGAGTTCAGCACCACATAACCTTGCTGCTGGATATGTGAGTCTCTTTGATTAGCGGCTTTAATGAGCCACACAATTAGATATGAGGCAATAAAGGGCTCGTTTAGAAGCGGTGTGGTCTCTGACGGCTGAACCGGAGTTAATTGAGATTTACGTGACAAGATGCTGCAGCAGCAAACAGCCTTGGAGAACGGTCAGCCTAAACTGTGAGCTATTCGGGATCAAAGAAATGACCAAGCAGATAAGAGAGCAAAAGATAAGCCTGCTGACATGCGCTTGGCATCGTATTTTGTATTTTGATACTAACTTGATGAAAAAAAAAAAAGGCTGAGCACTTTGTTTTCATGGGTCTTTTAGCATAAAAAAAGAAGAAAAAAAAGAAAAAGGCAACAGTGGCCATGAGAGTCTGAGCAAGAGAGGTTAGGGCCGCTGTATCCATCCTTCATGTGAAGCCAATGCCATTAAATAACAGCAGAGAGGGCCTCCCCAAGGACCACAGTCCTCGTCATAGTACACTGATCAAGGCAAAGCAGCTGTCACAACAGCCGAAGTTTTAGAACACATAATCACACAGAAATAGGCAGGTCTTAAACAAAACTAATTCAAACGTATTTGAAAGAGGTATCTCATACTCAGCAAGGCTGCATTTATTTGATCAAAAATACAGTAAAAACAGTAATATTGTGAAATATTATTACAATTTAAAATGTTTAACTGTTTTAAAATATAAAACAAATTGTATTATATGTAATATTCCTGTGATGGCAAAGCTGAATATTCAGCATCATTACTACAGTCTACAGTGTCACATGGTCCTTCAGAAATCATTCTAATATGCTGATTTAGTGCTCAAGAAACATATTTTATGATCAATGTTGAAAACAATTGTGCTGCTTAATATTTATGTGGAAACCGCAATATATTTTTCAGGATTGCTTGATTAACAGAATTTCAAAAGAACAGCATTCATATGAAACATATCTTTTGGAACCTTATAAATGTCTTAACTGTCACTTTTGACCAATTTAATGCATCCTTGCTGAATAAACTTATTAATTTCTTCAAATAAATAAATAAAATCTTGACCTCAAACTTTAGAAGATCATGATGTACATGAAATGGCATTCAAAATACCTTACTGAATTGGATGGAATAAACAACAGGAATAAAATGATAATACAGTCATACAGACTTATATTTATTTTTTACTGGATTGTGAAAAGTGACACCTACACTTTGATATTACTTGTGGCTTTATATGACCAGAAAAGTTGTTTCAAAGGAGAAAGTTGAAAAGATTATGAAAGCAAACATAGAATAATATGCAGTTAAACAACTAAATAGGGCCCATTATGATTTCATGTAAACAGAAGTATTATGTCTTAAATGGGCAGCACAATTTTTCCGCAATCCAAACACAAATACAGACCTCAGTGTCCTAAAAGGCCAGTTTATGGAGATTTCAGCTGCGCAGACAGATCCAGAGCATCTCCAGTGTCTCGCAGGAAGAATGATGTCAACTGTGCAACTATCTCAGATGTCCCCTTTGAAAGCCCTGTTCCAGACTTTCTCTCTCTCAATAGGGGGAATCTGAAAAGGGCTGAGATGAGAGATAGATGTGCTCAGAGCCTGGGTGTCTGGCCCTCGTATAAAACACACAGCCAAAATATCCAGAGAGGGCACCGTTTGTACGAGGGACAAGGTGACCCTGTCTCCCGGGAGCCTGTGAAATGACACAATAGACGCCTCTCATCTCTACACACACACACACACAGACACACACAGACACACATATCCACAAACGCCAGCCACTATCACTGTGCCGAGGAGGGAGTCGGCACAAAATTGAAGAATGGATGGGGGACACCGCCCCACTCCACCCCACCCCAGCGCCACAGCCCTTGAGCCCCTATTCAGGCAGAATCCGGTGACAAGCCCCCTGCATACACCCCACAGACGGTGCCGAATTCCACCCTCCGCCCTGAGCCTCTGCCACAGGCCCGACAGATGGAGCGGCTATTGATCGAACAGCTCGCACCCTCCCCGCTCGCTGCATCCATCCCCTGAGGAAACAAAGGGCTGGAGAAGTCAAGAGAGACGCCTGAATACGGGGAGCAGGGCCGGGGCAGCCGCAAGAGTGGGCGGGGGCGGGGGCGGGGGGTGGGGGGCCAAAATGCTTCCACACAGCTGAGTTATGCAGCAAGTGTCTGGGGCTTGGGAGAGCGGAGGCATTTCAAAGCTTTGAATGCACTTTTATGATCCAGACTTGGAGGAGACAGGTTGTGTGGAGAGCACACAAGATCAGCGGCGGCTGTGTTTGCACGGACATAATGGACAGTAAACACTGCCGGCGGAGATGATACGGTTGCTGACGGACAGAGCATCATCAAAACAAACAGCTCTTTTTATCAGCAAGCTGGGAAACTTCACAAATATTTAGACGGATAAATTGTTTGGCTTAACGAAACGGAAGAACATGATATCATGACAAAAAGAAAACTCTTTTAAGCACTTTTAAAGGGATAGTTCACCCAAAAATTAAAATTCTGTCATCATTTACAAACCCTCGTGTCTTTCGAAAACTGACTTTTTCTTCTGCGAAACATAAAAGAAGATATTTGATGTTTGATGTACAAGATGTTTTTTGTCCATACAAAGTCAATTGTCATCAAAACAGTTTGATTACCAACATACGTTGTAACCAAGTAAACTTTTGTACTTAAAAATAAGTACACGTGGAACGTAAAAATAAATAAATAATATCCTTTATGCTGGTACTTTTCACAGTTCAAATCCTGTCTACAACATCCAGTTGAATATGTTTTGACTAGGAAATGCATCATATTAAGAAAGCTAAATGAGTTTTGGAATCTTGTTATGCTGTCTTTAAACATTTTATAAGCCATATAAAAAGCTCACTCTGTCTAGACTATCTGATTTAAGTTCCTTTTTCACTTTTTCCACTTCTTCCTTTTCCACTTCTGAATTAAATAAAGATATACATATTAACTGGTCTGAATCTGTGGTAACCAATGGATTCTCCACATGAGAAGTTCTGCACCACCTTTTCTGCCTTGGTTGGGAGTCCTGCATGGCGAAAACATGTTTTTCTGGAGAGGAAATTCAATGGAGCTTCATCCCTGAGCGGTCCTTGGGAGAAACCCCTATCGAGTAGCACCGCTCTGTGCATCACTGCGCCCAGCCAACCCTGTCTGGAGCTCTCAGCCCGCTGGATCGAGTTTCCTCAGGTGGGGACCCGAACACCTCATCCTAATTGGGAGAAGGGGGCCAAAGGGAGGCGAGGGCATCAGCACAAAACAGAGTGATTCAATATGGGGTGAAAACATAAAGTTCCTGAGAACCGATTACCATTTTGTCTTTGAGTGAGACGCCTGACCTCGTTTTGCTCCAGGGGGATTGTTCTTGCAATTAGTGTACCGTGAGTCACTTTGAATTAAAAATGTCTGCTTAATGCCAAATAAGCAATTAAAAGAAGCATGTTTGAACTAATATTAAGTACCTCGCTTCATCGTAAAAATGTTTAGAGGCTCTGCACTGTTTTCCTCAACTCACTAGTTTTATACTTCTTAATGCCTCCAACAAGGCAGCACTTCATTAACAGCGAGAGTCTTTTCGGCAGAAATGCCTGCTGGTTTTGTGATCAAATGAATCCGTGGCCTTGTTTTAAAAGCTCACATGAAAGGTTAGCATTGGTTTCTCAACTGTCTGCTGTTTGACATGAAAAAATAATCTCTCCACATAATTAGCTGTGTTTACTACAGCAAGTTTCACTATTACTATCGTTCATACTTGTGGTTAGAAGTTTGTTCAAACCACTGCTAAACCAAAGTGTCATAGAAATGAATGATACCTCAAATCATGTGATGTGTTGTTACTTTTCTAAACGATTAGACTTACAATTTTCACCTGGTGGACAATTAGGCAGTCAAAACACCATAGAAACCACCCAAAACACCTTAGCAACTGTGTAAGACACCCTAGAAACCGCATGGCAACGTCTCGAGCCCTATAATAGAGCTTGCTTAGTGGAGAAATTCTGATTCCTATGCCTCACAGGACACACATGATGTTAACTTTTGTAAGCGGCATGTTTGTTCTAATGTCCCTGTTTTTTTCCACTGCTGTTTTGCCCTTGAGCGAGGCAATGAACTCACATGATTTGCTCCAAGGGCGCCTGAACACAGCGATTCTGCATCTCCTGGTCTGAAACCCATGACCTCAGTACAATGACCTTTCCGGAAGAACGGAGACCACCCAGTGACCTCCCTTTAATAAAATAAAGGTTAAAGCGAGTCATGTGGACTTTTTTCCGTCTAGCAAAACACACCGAATGGGCCAACGGGTTAGATGAGAGCGAACGAGCAGAGGACCGGAGGGATATCAGGTAAAACCAGCAGCCTGATTTTACAATCACCTCACCATCTGCATGTTGCTCATCTATCACTCGCTCTCTGACAGATTAGATTTCTAATATTGTGCGCATTCAGAAAGCTTCGGTTTCTCCTTAACAAAGAGAACGAGCCCGTTATGTTCCCCCCGTTCGCTCTTTTTCAGAGTGGTCTCCACAGTGCGCTCTCAGATTCCAGAACACAATGCTGCTCAGGTCTGGCTCGGATTTAAAAGATTAATAGCCCTCTGTCGTGACAGAAATGCAATCGTCTGAGTTTTCTGTGACAGCAGGGAGGGGGACGTGCAAAAAAAAAAAAAACGGCGAGTGTGAAAACCGAAAGAGAAACTATTGTCCACAGTCACAAATGCAGCTGATGAGGACTGATTGCTATCGCTACTCTCTCAAGTTTGCCTGTCAATCAAAGCCGGCAACATCAATGGGACGAATTTGAATGATAAAACGAAAAGTCACAAGCGGCAGCATTTCGCTTGTCACCGGGGTTAGCGAACGTGTCGACATGAAGGAGAGGGGAGGGGAGAAGTTTGCACAGAAATCGGGTTTTGCCGAGAAGATGGCATCTCTGCCCTTCAATCATAACACAAAGCGTTACCACCGAGCGTCTGCTTAACAATCCCAGATTCAATACCCAGCACAAGTCTGTCACTCGCACGCGCAAGAGAGAACAGAATGGGCCTGGCACTGCAAGACACGTCGTAAGTGACACTCAATGGGAGAGTTTCATGGCTTGTCTCTGCTCCATCAGTGCGGATCAATCAAGCGTTTCCCAATAACCAGCAGCTGTCACCTCGCAGGAAACATCAATCAGATGTCGTTCAAAAATAAAGACGGTAATTAATCTTAGAAAAGAACGTATAAGAGTTAGTCGATCCACACGGGACCAATCAAAAATATACTTTAAGCATACGATCACAACCATATGTCACAAGAAATTCAATTCACTCCGTCAAGAACTTGGAGCTTCGAAGATCAAAAGCCCTTCAAAAACATCACTGGTCCAACATCTAGAGGAATTGATGTAAAAGTGTATGATAAATGTTTGATGCGCAGTGGATTTGAACCTAGAGATGGGGCCAAAGAAAGCGAGAAAGTACATTTTGAACAGCTGTTCTCACTACACTCCGTTCCCAGGAGAAATTCTCCTCCGGACTTCTTGGTCTTTCTCCATCTCGCTCTCTTTCAGGCCGAAGGACCTAAAAGCCTTTCTCCTCACATCAGAAAACTGACTGCTTCAACGTGGTTCCTTTCAGCCTGATTCTCCCATCTACTTCCACAATGACTAGAAGGACGAGGAGGAAAGAGGGTGACAAGATGAGCGAGGCAGAGGGAGGGAGAAATAGAGTGAGATATCCCTGCAGGCTCTCGTCAGTTCCAGGCCATTAGCTCTCCCTCACTGGGACTTTGTTTACAGGCGGACATAAATAGAATTCTCCTCCTTTATCTGAAGCGCCATCCTGTGCCACTGATGAGGGATGGGGCTTCAGACCGGAGCTTCTCAGACAAGCGGTCAAGAAAAAGGCGATGATCTAACAGCCAAGAGATAGTGCGCATTAAGAACTGGTCACACAGGGCTCGTCTTACCGTGAGGGGGAAGAACTTCACGTATTCACAAAAGAGTGCAATGCGTCACACTAACTAATGGTAGAGGATGTCACCTACACCGAAACTTGCAGACTGTACCTAACTTTAGGTGGAAACTAGGAGTCACGACTGAAAACTGTTAGAAAAAACAATTACATTATCTTGGGAACTTGAAATGAGAGTATGATCTGAGTAGTTAAGACTTTTCATGTAGTGGTTTATTTGAATGGTCCTTTAAAGGGAATTGGTTAAAAAGTTGTAATCAATTCATCACTTAGATCACTTGATTGTTTTCGAGTGGTGAACAATATTTAGTCGAATAAAAGAAAAACTAGCATTGAAAATGTATTTTAGCATTCGCTTCAATGAACAGGTTAAAAAATTATTAACTGATTAGTTAAACTGGAATCATTTTATTTAATTTTTTTGTAGTAAAACAAATATTCAATACCTTTGTTTTTAAATTAGTTACAGACTGCGACTTTTTATGGTCGCAAAATATTATTCACATAATTTGTTCAATATGAAAAGGTTGATTTAGAAGAAGTCAATGGATTGCACAACATTTTCACAACATGTTCGTTTTAGTTAAATTATGTTGTTTTTTTTCCTTATGCCTTCAAATACGTTTTATAGAAAGTGTCCATAAAACGTTATTTATAGCCCTAACAAGTAACTCATTTCATTGTTACAGTTACAGTTCGACAAAATCGTTAAAAAGAACAGTTTCAAAAGTTTCAGACATCACTACGGGAAAAAGAACCGCTCCACAGTTTAGTGCCGAGTACAAACCACTTTCTATTAAAATGTTCTGAAAATGATATAAGTTGACAGCATTACTTGGAAATCGGGATTAAACACGAAAAATCATACAGAGGAAAAAAAGAAAAATTAGGAACCATCTGCTGCTCACATCTCTGCACATTATTGGTAAACAGGCACAGAGGGAGTGTGTGTGCGCATGTTTGGTGTAAAAGCACATAGCGATGCTCCGACACACTCTCATATTCCTCCGAGAGAGACAGACACACGCGCAGACAGACTACTCCAGCTCAACTTCCACAGTTACTGCCCACAGCAGAATCTGATTGGCTGAGACAAGATGACAGCTGGACAGATGTTCCAGAGGAGGCACACATGGGAGGTTAGAACGTGTGCGCTGTGTTTTCAGCATGTCTGCATTCTGACTCCATGAACAGGAGAGCTGTCACAGCCGGTCTCACAGACGGATCCCATGGAATCGGCGCGGAGCCGCTTGAGCGAGGGACAGGATGAGGAGAAAGAACTGTAGAACACATCCAAACCTTCCAAAACCACATCCGTCGCCTGCAATTTCATACGTCAGTCATGCGGGTTTTAATGCGAAATGCAAATCAAATGAGAATGGCTTACTTTAAAACTAGCCCTGCATTTACGCCAGCATCTCATTTGTTTCAGATCTATGAACCGTCAAAGAGTTCAGACTGATATTTATCAATAATTAAGCCATATCCTCTAACCATTACCTATCAATATAAATAACTTGTGTACATTCAAACACAAGACAGATAAAAGATCAGCAAATGTGCCCAGCGAAGCATAGTAAACCATCACCAGTTCAAAGTTCTGTGTTTCTAAGACTACTAGACAACTGCTAGGCCAAGCTGCACTCAGAATAAGCCTAAACAAATATAATTCTGAAACAGTGTTACAATTCACAAATTAACATTTCCAGCCATAAACCACTGAAGAATCTGCTTATTTGAGATGGTTCAAACTGCAATTAAGGTGTTTCCAAGCCCAAAAGAAATCAAAACTGAAATGTCAAATTAAAAGCAAGAGATCCTTGATTTTTAACCAGAGTCTAATTTAGGCTTTGAGGCTCTCGGGAAGCTCCAAATTAATTTCATCCCAACCTGGAGAAGCAAGAGGAAAGTCTTCAAAGCTGGAGAGATAATTGGCCGCACACAAATTATGCCTGAAACTCGGCACAAGCTAAAAGAACATCAATGCCTTTCGTTAGGAAAAGGCAGTGTGTAAATTGGGGTCAGGCTCAAGAAGCACACATGCACACGCAATCACGCATACAGCGGAGGTTGCATATGTGGGGTTTTATAAACAATAAAAACTCTTTCGAAAGCCTCTCCTGTCTACCTTCTCGGCAAGTCAGGTCTGGAGATAAAACACTCGGCTTTGGGCCAACCATATCTGCCAGACCTCTCATCTCCCTTAAGCGGCGCAGGCAGGTCATTAGTCCGTGGAGGGTCAGCAGTCCCGCAGTCCTACAAACCACGGCCCTGGAAGTTACGCCTACAACAAGTTAGGCCTCCAGTGAAAAAACAAGCGTGGATGTCATTGACTAAAACAATCTTTTGAAGTAAATTATTTGATGTTTTATGTATGAAACGTTTGGTGTAAGGCTAACTTAGGCTATATTGCTTTCGAATCTTATGAAGTAGGAAATAACAGTGATTAGTAAAACATGAAATACATTATATAATCATATTAATACAGAATTATGGTAATTATAGCTAAAAACCTACCCCCAACCCTAACCCTAAACCTTACCCTATACCTACCCCTTCCATAAAATGAAAATTTACTGTAAATTTCACAATTTAAATACTTTAAAGACTGAGAAAAACAAACAAGATGACTTACGGCGTCTGGTGATCTATGTAATACAATCTGTATGCCTTCACTAGGTAAAAAGCGAGGAAAGTGAAGTAGAAGAGCGGTACTATTGATGACATCAGCAAATCCAGAGGGAGGGCTCTGATGACATCCTGAGTTACTGTTTCACTGTAGACTTGTAGTAGGGGGTGGTTTATAGTACTGCGGGATGCAGTCGCATACACTTGGCAGTTCCACCAACCTAATCAAAATGTTGATAAAACTTAAGTCCACAAAAAGAACACAACAAATGAGCCAATGTGCCATGTCCTCATCACTCTGCACTGCAGCAGTTGTCATATAAAGCACCAAAGTTCTCTGGGAAGAAGTCATCTACAGTTTTTCGAGTAAGCAGTAACTGATCAACAAGGCTGATAATGCAAAAGTACTTTGAAAAGGTAGCCATTTGTGCATTTTAAATATACAAACCAATTATTTTTTAACCTGTTTGTAATTAAACAAACCAATGAACTGACATGCTAATCGAAAGTTTCCCCAGTGCTTTTCTTCAAATAAATATGGATTTCACTAAGGGAATCTTTTCATTGAAACAAACAGCTCAAATGAACCAGTACACAAAAATGCTTAATTAAATTTTGATTTGCCTTTTAATTATTTAGGGGTTTGAATGAGTTAAAAAAAAATGCAGGAGCCCAAAAAAAAGCGAACGTGAATGGACAATAGAAGGTACCGGGACATGATGCCAGCTGAAATCTAATCCACACAAGAACTAGGCCTACAGCATCTACCATCTCAGGCTGACAGTCCCAAATTGATGCAATTCTAGAAATATTTCTATTAGTCTTATAGCAAACGGGCAGTACACGAATGCCCGGTTACTCATACACCTGCCCGCCATTAGGCAGGTTTCAGAGGATTACAGAGGACACATAATTGTACATGACATCTTTGAGAGATAAAAGTGATTACGATGGATAAAAGGTTGGTGGAGGGCGACTAAAAATTGCTTAGCAACCAGTCATTATCCCTCCCCCTGGGGAGAGCGAGGTGACGTCCACCCGTATAACCCACCCCAACAAACAATTACAAACAGTGATAAAAAGTGGCACAATAGCTCTTGACACACAAATAGGTTAACACAATAAAGCTGCCTATGCCCGGCTCACTCGAGGGAGGAAAGCAATTCCAGCAGCAGGCAGGAGGTAATAAAGCAGGAGGTTTGTGTGTGTGTGTGTGTCCATCCAGTCTTAGTCCTGAGCTCCTGTGCTCGAGCAGAGTAAGGCATGCAGAAAAGTAGACGCCTGAGGGCCTAATATCACTGTTGGTTTAGAACCTTTTGACAAGAGCAATAACACTGGCCAAGAATGGCAGAAACCCCAGCCTACAGCGGCGGAGCGCTGTACAGAAATAATGGCGTTACATTAGAGGCTTGTGTGCGCTTTGCTGTTCGCCACTGTCTCTGAACAATAACATTAACATGGGGGAAAAGCCCTATGCAATGGCTTTTTCAATCACAAACTTATCGAAGGAGTGAGATATTGTATTCCGACCCATTAACGTCATAAACAATTAAACATCTACGCCTGGCAATGTGTGATACAAATCTCTAGAGTTTTTATTATAACGCGTTGCATTCCCAGCACACAGCGTGAAGTCGCCAGCAGGGGTGTGGGATTGCTAATCGCAAACGGCCGAGGCCGAAGGCATTGTTTCCTGCAGTCGGTGGAAATTTCATTACCTCTCGAATACACTACAAGCTGACTAACTGCCTTTATGAAACGCATGGCATGAACAATATAGATTGCATAGTATTTGAAGAGATTCATGACAATCTAAGTCACCGCCAATGACACTTTTGTTCATTGTCACTCGCATTCAAATCGTAACCCGCTTTGAATGCGAACAGAATCAACTTTTGTCTTTGTGGCCACGGTTAAGAGTATAATTAAAAGTGTTAAACTTTCAACCACACCACATGACAAAACCCATTTTCCCTGGCAGTAAAATAAACAGGATTTGTAAACAGGTCACAGTCTAAGGCTCTCATTACATTTTAATAGCCTTAATATGTTGGAAAAATAACGCAAGCACAATTTTTTCCCCCCTACTTTAAAGGCTGCCCACCACAATGTTAATAAATAAAACTCAGAAGCGCAGTGGGAGTATGATATTGGTCACACCCTCCATCAGACAACCTTGCTAGTAAATAGAGGCGAATAAATACGTCTACACTGTTCATTGTACCTTAACGTTAAAGTTAACGTTTCACATATCATTTGCTGTGTATATGTCTCTTTCAATAGCACTAAATACAGAAGATAGGCATTCTATTGGAAAGGATAATTGGAAAGGAGAGGATCCTTGGAAAGGATAATTGAGCTTTGACTTCCAGGGCAGTCTGTCTTACCCTCATGGGGGATTAGGAGAACTTTCCACTTCGTGAGAACACCAGGCCCTCTGTTTTGTGATGCAGTAAGCCCATGTCTCATGCATGTGTCATGTCCTATCAGTGAGCTCCATATGTTTAAACAATAACACCGTTCTTAATAATAACAGGGTTGACATAGTTTAAGGGTCAACAGGAGCATTGTAATGATCCAAGATAAGCTATGGATTTCAAGTCGAGAGAGATTGTGAGATGACAACACTTGTGTTGTGAGAGATTGTGAGAGATGTAACACTTGTGGTGAGCATACTAGGTTGCAAATATTACAAATCAGCACAGGAAACACAAACAGGCCTTAAAGAAATGATTAAAGCAAAAGTTACAATTCCATTGTCATTTATTCACCTTCATGTTATTCCAAACTGTATGTATTGTATAACTGTATCGCAGTTCACATTAAGTTATCGCAGATCACATTTTTCTTCAATATCGTGCACCCCTAATACCCTGAATACAAAAAATATTTTGAAGAATGTGAAGAAAAAAGATGAAAGCATATGGTTACCAAGGGCTGTTCAACTCCAAAAGGGGCAAAAACATTTTTTAAATGAGTTTGTACTGAGATAGCAAACAGGGTGCAAAATTGTAGCTCAGATTTTAATGTAACGAAATTAGAAATTTAATCAATCAGATAGGAAAATAAAAATAGTATTTTTTTTTTACTAGACATGCAAAGTTTGTCAAAACAAAACTTGAATGTGGACAAAACACTGTGAGAAAGTTTTTAAAAGAAAGAAAAAAAGTCTAATTTAAAAGTTTATAGGCCTTATGGGTGGAGAGAACAGCACATAGATGTATGCTTTTATTGTATGTAAAAGTGCAATACAAACGTCGCTTTTTGTGTTTGGAGAAACATTGGTTTTTTGGGTGAACCATCCCTTTAAGTAATGGAGAAAAATATAGTCTAAACACCGCAGCTTTGGATTGCAACGATGGTTTCATTACAGCATGTCACAATGATGAAATGAACCATGGGATGGTATGAGAATCAGGATATTACCCAAATCTTTCGCAAAAATGGGGTAAAGAAAAAAGATATCTGCAACGGCATATAACAGAGCTACCACTGAAAGCATTTCGCTGAATTATGCTGGCAGAGAAACAACAGTGAAGGGAGTACAAAGAAACTAACTGAAAACACTAAGCCGTAACTCATGGAAATTGAACTGCTCCCTTTACAAGGAGAAACAGGATGCACTATGAATTCTCCAGAAAAGTTCTTTTAAAAAAAAACACCCTCCCGTAATTCTCAATGACTGATGCCCAAGCAAACTTTTCAGTCTTTTAGGAGCAGCGAGCAGGGCCACTTTCCCAGCATCCCCCACTGTCCACCAGCAGGAAATCAATTTACCCAGGAGGCCGATTACACAGCCGTTTGTTTTTAGGGAGAACAATTTGCCCTTCAAAGGGGCGCTCTTTGAATATGATTCCTGTTCGCTAGTGTGATTAGCTATGAAGCAGAGAGGATGTGAAGCTGTACACCATTTAATCTGCCATTCTTCCACTGCACTCAGAGCCATTAATTGAACAACATGCCACAGGTAACTCTCTTAGCCTGAAAGGGGAAAAACAGCTCCTTCAAATGCTCAAAGAGAGTTTCAAGCGTTCAAGAATATAGCCTAGCTGTGATCTGCACTCAAAATTCACTTTATTGCACATTTTTCACATGGGAATAATACAACAGACGTTTCGGCTCGCAGGCCTTCTTCAGTGTGCTAAATTCTCTAATCCCTCCACCGACTATATAAACAATTCATTAATTACATTGACGTCATCAAAATTGGCCAATGTTAAAAATCACTCATTTAATTAAATGTGTTCAACAGCAATTATCCACACACACAATATGATCTTGTTAATAATTTTCATGAATCACAAGACATGATTTTATACTAAGCACAATCAGAGTATCCCACAATCAAAAAAACTTTCAAGTGTTTCACTGTTGCTCCATCCTCAACAGAATGTAAAAAGAGGAGATTCTGGCCTTTCCCAAAAAAATCTGCTGATTCCAGTGTTTTGAGAACTACGGAGAAGGCAAAACCTTCAATAAGATTTGTGAAATCATCATCTCCTTGAAATTGCAGAGATGCCAGAGAAGGAAGGACCTCGGAAGGGCTAAATCAACAAGCTGCAGCCCAGCAGCGTCTCATTTGGATGAGGATAAAGCTGGTGAAATTGAAACTGCAGCAAAGCAAAGGTCAAGTAAACAACAACCACACAAGTTATCCTGAAATTCCATTTAGAGTGGCGCATCTTGACACCATTTCCATGCTTGGATTTTCTTCCCGACACTTTTAATCAATATCACCTACGAAAGCAACACGGGCTGAGCCTTTTATGTAGCGACAGGGGAGAAAGGAATGCCATAAAGAAGAAGGAATCAAACAGCCTCCACCGCAGGTGTTGCGCGTTAACAGATGTTGGGAACATTAGCATTGTACGAACGGCTAGGGGAATGGAGTGGGGGAGAGAGGATAGGAATTGTGGATTACCAGGGGCACAGAAATAATAGCTCTTCCGGAACAATGGCACCTCCTTAACACTCAATACTCGCAGGAGGAGCTCTGTAGGAGAGCAGTGAGACAGGAGCATTCACAATCCATTCACCGCACTTTCACAACTAACAAAGACATTTTCTTTTGACACTCTGTTCTATTCTATATTTCTCAGCAGCCACGGTAAATTGGTCTATTCATTTTTCAAAGTACCAGTGATTTAAAAAAAATGCACAAGATGGAGACCCATTCTTTTGGTGAAGGTAAAAGGGACCAGTAAGTTTAGACACTTTTTGTGTGTGCTATCTGGGTACCAGGGCTTCCATTTTGAACAATACCATGGGCGACAGCTGAATATGGGACAAGGTCGATATCAGGTCCCGCCTCACCCCACACCCTCCCCTAACCTGGGTTAAAATTCAACTGAACCTCAAAAGAAGGCAAACATATGGTTTAGATGGCAATGACCTCTTGAACATTACCAGAAAACAACAAAAAGGGAATTAAACAACACACAAATCCCATAAACAAAACCAATCACCTAGCCTACATGTGCATGTTTCCTTCTTACATGAACTTACTATACTTCAATCGTCCCATCAAAACTAGCATATAAGAATGAGGCCGTGCCCCAAGCCTTGAGAGATAGAGAGATGTTTGCACCTAATGACCCACTGTTTGGACGCTCCACAGACATAAGTTCAAGGACCATGTCCTGCCCCATCCATCCATCTAACTGCTCTACCAACCCGCCTGAAAAAAAAGGAATGGGGGTTAAACGCAAGAGTGCTTGTATTAGGCCACATGTTCATTTCAGCTCTGAAAGATGTGTTACTGTAAAAGCCTATGGTTAAAGAACAGAATGTGTATGCAGGCTACTCACTGTTATCAATTTCTAGACAGAAAGGTTTCATTATACTACTAGGACTATACTAGCTGAGACAATACCTAAAAACAGATTCATATATAAGGCAGGAAATTAAAGTTTTGCTAATATAACGATATTCATGAGCGAAGCCCTCGCTCTCCCTGGTTTTAATAAGAAAACGGTCGAGTGATTTCACCCCATGGCCATCAATCAATCAATCTACATACTTATCTCTATATTCAAATGAACAGCGCACACTTCTTTAATAATATCCTTCTGAAATTAAACTATCCATCAACATCTGCGGCAGAGGCAGAAACGGTGAAACGGGTACGAGTTTAACGTCATACCTCTGGAAATTCGCTCTTGATTTAATCTCATTAAGATCTTTCCCGCTCAATAAGGTAAGCAGAAGTTGAATTGAGCCCAAACAGCGTTTCTCCATCAAGAGAAACCTTTCTGCTGACGGTGGAACAATAAACTTTTTTTTTCTTCTTTTTTTTTGATGGCTTTCAGGGCATGAAATCCTTCCAAAACATCTTGCCATCAGTTTTCTATCGTCAAACTGTTCGGAATGACTTTGTGTGGAAAGTACCTACAGCACACAAGGAAAAATGCAAGTTTGACTCAAATCTAATAACGTGTGCAAATGTGCCAATGTGATTGAATCAGATGTGGAAAAAGTCAACAAAAACAAGAAACTGACAAAACGGAAAAATTAAATAAGCTATGAAAAATGAGAAACAATGCTAAGACAATTCAGTGACCTAAATATTAGACCATACCATCTCGCCACCAGCTATCTCCCCCTCTCCCCCACGCACGCTCGGCTCAGTTGAGATTAGCATTATGCTGGAAGCTCTATTTGTTTAGGTGAGATCGAGCCACAGAGCTAATACCGGGCCAATTTGCTCAGCGGGTCACGGATGTGCAGCAGGAGTAGGAAATGAGGCAACTCTGGCCCCCGGAGGTGAACTTTTCCACTCGTACATCACTGAATGTTTTATTCAATAGAGTGGTGAGCATACTCCTTGACAGGTGCTGTCTCCACGGGTGGAGGGAGTCGCAGCCCTCAGAGTGAGGGACTCTGCTGGGGTAATGAGGCTGCCAGGCCCCGAGGAAGACCACATGCTGGAGCCGAGCTAAGAGCCAGAGCCCTAAGCCTCCAGAGTGATGACTTGCAGAGTGGAACGTCCACCATGGAGCAGGGGGCCAATCGCATTAGTCAGAGCAGCGGAGAAATGACGGGGGGCCTCGTGAGATTTAAATTGTGATGTATGGGGGAGAAAAAAAACTCTTTTCTGACAGACAATCAATATACATACTCACACCAGTCTTAAATATAAAGGTTTTTTTTAATCAGCTACTTATTTTGCAATGTTAAACTACTTGCCTTCAAGAATAAATTAATATAAAAAAAAACGCCTCAGTTCAGGCTGTTTTGCATTAGATATTGATTGTCCAAGGACTAACATATCTCAAGCATAAAAAGCAGCACGGCTCCAGCTCTTAAGATTTAAGGTGCCAAACACTCTTAAAAAATAAAGGTTGCAAAATGTGGGTTTTTTGCAACAATACCATAGAATAACCATTTGGGGTTCTCCAAAGAACCATTCGGTGAACAGAGAACCATTGTTTTCAGTGTGAAGATTTTAATAATCTAAATCTAAAGAACCCTTTTCCATTAAAAAAGAAACTTTTGTGTAATGGAAATATTCTCTGAATGCTATAGGTTCTTCATGGAAACACTGATACTGATAAAGAACCTTAGTTTAGGAAATTCAGGGTGGGCCAAACCCAGGGGACCTGAAAAAACTATTGTTGTTAATCTCAGAAAGACTGCAAATAGTGGGTTAAAGTCTCTGATAATAAAAACACAACATTTGTTTAGGTTTAACTGATCTGCCTTCGTGGACAAATAAAACCCAGGCTGCAGTTTAGCCAGTATCAGAGGGTTCACCGATTAGATTTCATAGAGATAGGATATGCAAAACGTCAGTTCTTGGAAACTGCAAACGATGCATGGAGAAGGAACAGCTGACATCCGAGTGCTAGGATAATAGCTTAACATGAAAAGCCTGTTGACGCCCAAGCCCGCCATCCAAATGGGCCCTAAACAAAGCATTTTAATCAATCAAACTTTCCACATCTTGCCATGAGCCCCTCCTGAAAGTCAAAGTCTCCTTTTACCCAAAACATTTCAGGGGGCCAGTGCTCCTGAGGCAACCTGAGGTTAAGTGCCTTGCACAAGGGCACAACTGTGATAACTTGAACCTAACCCTTCACTTACCAGACCAGAACTTTAACCACTAAAGCTACCGCACTGCTATTTAAATTCAGTAGTTAGAGATTAAGTCATAAAGGAAATCATTGACACACTCTGTGCTGCAACTAAGACGAGGAGGTGCTGGAAAAGACTTTCACACCTTTTATTCAGATCCTCTCGCCTGCCATCGTGTTGTAACCAGATTTTATGCTTTGAGCGCATTCATCCTGTCAGCGTAGGCTATAGCCTACTCTTTAAAAACAGCCATAGTGAACATCAAAGCGCGTCCTGGAGCCATTCAGTGCCCGACACCTCCATTTTTACTGCACTTCCTTTATTTATTGCAGGTAAAACCTTGAAACAAAGGTTGTATGTTCTGCCAGGGGCCTAAAAGACGCCACCCGATGTCACTTCACACGATTAAATGACGACAAACGTGGAGCGTTATTCAAATGAAGCTAATCATTGCTGAAAATCACCATCCAGTCAAAGGCGATTCTGTTGCTTATAGTCAAAGTTGCCATCACACATTTTGCATTATAGAGATTTCACTAGTTGCACTGTAACTATACACTTCTTTGATAATTTAACGCTCAAAGGGAGTTTAACTGTGTATTAAACTGTTTGTTTTTTTCAACAACTACAAAATCACTAGGCTATAGGCTAGTCGCTAAAGTTATTGTTATCATAATAAAACTGTAGTATGAACCACGACTGCTATTTTAAATATATATATTTTTAACAATACTTTTTAAAAAGATATAACATTTTTGAAAGGGCACTACATTAATCTACTGTATTAGACTACTGCGACTTGATTGAAGTGTAGGCTACGTCTCGAAGAGCGTTAAATTGTGACAGCTGCGTACTTAAAAAACAGTAGGCTAATTATGGGTAAAACAATAGGTCTTTAACATGCATATTTTCATTGAAAGATCAATAAAAGCTGAAATGATGAGTAGGGGAGAGTATATTTACCATAAATCGCTCTGTGGTGCTGACTAGATTTCCATGCAGGTTTGTGATGACAGGACTGTGGGAACGTAAAGCGGCCGAAAGAACAGAAGAGGGCAAACGAGTGAGAAAAAAAAAAAATCAATAATATCTCATTCTGTTCTTAGATGAAGTGGAAAAATATATAATCCCTGGTATATTCAGTTGACTTATTATGAGTTCCTTTTATATGCGTTTTTCACGCGCGTAAAAAAAAAGGAAAAGTCATCCAAAAACAGCTTCTTCTGCAGGATCGTTGGGCAGTTTTTGCTTGACTTTAGGTTAAAATGTCTTCTTGTTTTTCAACGAATCCGATCTGTGTTTTTGTTAAATAGGCGACAGCGGGTCAAGTGAGGAGCTGTTCCGTCCTCACAAAAAACGCCGTCTGTCAACTGCGCTCCGTTAACTGCGTTTTGAACTATCGTAAATGATTCCGTCGGTCAGGATTTTTCTTTACCCGTTTACTTACTGGAATAATCTCCGAGTAAGGCTTAGTAGGAAATTGCAAACTCCAGCAATAACGACAGCTTTTCTGCTGACACGAATCCGATAAATAAATAAGTGCTTTGCCAATTAAATAAACTGCGATTCGCAAACGTCCTTAAATCCAAAACAGCGAACAGACTTTGGCGTATACAATCAAGAGGAATGTTTTATCCACGGAATATACTAGAAAGCCCTCGTTGTGTTTAAGGCGATATTCCTTGAAAAGAACAGCAGGTGCGGGAATTTAGTATACGCCGTTTAATCCTGGGGAAAAGAGAAATCACCGTTCACTTCCAGCGGTTTTCTTCATCCCCTTGCTCGGAAACCTTCCGTCGCGATTTCAACTCCGACGTCCGTCTAATTATTCCTCTGAAGGAGTCCAAAGGTTGCAGCTCTTGTTCATATTAATATCAAGCAAGAATTAATTAACTTAAATCAATAATTTGTCAATATTCCGCGTCTATGTGACTCTCTCATAGGCACTGCGCCTCACCCCCTGCGCCGGGCTGCCAAGACTGACAATAACCCGGAACGGTGCAGACTCTCACGGCTCCACCGACCGCCCACCAGCCAATCAGCGCTTAGGGGGAATTTAAATATTCCCACGGGTCGGCCAATCATGGGTAATTGAGGGCTGTTACCACGGTGACGCTGTCAGCGTCCAAACGTCAAATTTATTATTTGAGAAATTATAAACGCTCAGGGACTGGACAGTGATCTTGTGAAACTGGGGACGGCTTTAACAACGGTTATAGGCACCCGCGGCAACCAATAACAAAAAAAAGGTGAACTATTTATTGACATACACAACAGGGTCAGTTAGAAATATTCTTATAGGATAGTATACTCGTATACTTTGACCCCATAAAGGCTGTATTCTCATACATTTGTAGGCTTGTAACGTTAGCCTAACTGTTAACTTAATGTGGTAAAGTAGGCTGTGTGCCATATGACCTGTCTACTCGTTAATATCGAAGTAGGCTACTACTAAATAGACTATTTTAAAAAATAATCAAAGCACTAGAATTACTTTTATGCAGTTGCTGTTTCCGTCCACCGTTTCTTGCATAAGGCCTTATCTCGTTTTCAAATGCTGCTTTTCAGCCAGTGGGAAATTATCCAGTGTAATATGACATTTGACACATTTGTTTTGTCTCGCGCATACATAATTCATTAGCTTTATGCGCGCTCATGCAGCCAGACTGCTCGCGTTCAATCTTCATTGCAAATTGCGTCCACTCTAATCAAACCTGAGCAAACACGTGCGGAATCCGTTAGTCGAGTCATCTGCCTATGGAATCAACAGATAAAATGCTCTCCCACACGCATGTCATAGCTGGAGCTCAATTGATTATTACCGATGGATTGTTCTCAGAGAGATGAGATTGCATGTTACCAGGTAAAGGAAAGAGTGGAAATGAAAGAAAACAATAATTGGGCTACAGCTATTCTAATAATAAGAATAAAAAATAGCTGTATCATAATAATAATAAAAATAGCTATTCTAATAATAAGCTATTTTATTCTATTCTGTAAAAATATAGTTTAGTCTTTTTCAAAGTATTGTAACCTCTCCGTTAAGCTTCAGTGAATCTGACTGTCTGACATTGAAAACATCAGAATTATATTAAGAAGGCCTGATCCTATAGGATGTTCTTATAGGAAGAAGCTGAAGGCCTAAGGAAGAATTCTGACAGGAGACTGCAGCTCTGACTAATGCCTTTCTATGCCTTTCACATCTGAAATCAGCCCAGCAGTCATCCCTGTTGGGTCAGTGTGAAACTAGTTTAGTTTTTAATCAGTCTACAGTAATATGATATGGAGTTAGGGCTGAACGATATTCTGTTTTAACATCGACATCGCGATGTGCGAATGAGCGATAGTCACATCGCCGGAACATGCGATGTGAAGGGTAACGTTAGTAGCACACAGTAAACACGAGATTGTTGTATGGCTTTTTGCTGGGGTGACATACGCGTTCCGCGTGCCTGCACAGTGATTGGTTCGCTGTGCCGCAGCTCACCGCTCACAGCCAACATTCACTGGCAATCCTATAGCTAAAAATGCGCTACGAAGAGGATCCGCCGCAAAAAAGTCAAAATTCAGTCAGCTATTTGGGACTAGCCTATTTCGTCTACAAAAAGGAGGATGTTGACCAAAAAGAGGTAGGCTACTTTGCTGGAGTGTTATAAAGTTGTGGATGTTTTTTTTTTTTTAAAGTCGTTTATTTTTCGTGTTCGCATTTATGAGGAAAAAACAATGTTATTAAGGACGCGACCGTTATGAAAGCGGCAGTAAAAGACTGCTTTAAAACTTTCACAGATACCTCAAACAGAAAGCACAAAGCCTTTCTTTAAAACGAATTTCGTTTCGTATTAATTGTATCTTAATTTTAATCAGTATTTCATTATCCAATTTCCTGGATTTAATAAATAAATATTAAATAGCAGCCAGCGCCTGAACTGGAGATTATAAGCTATCATCCATGAACCGCAACTCAGCATAAAAGGTAGCCTACTCGCCTCACACACCTAATAATAATAATAATAATAATAATAAAATAGAAATCTCTACTTTTAAACAGAACCATTAAAAAAAAAAAATAATAGACTAATCTGTATGAAAAGTGCATTTCTCCCGATCACTGCTGCGAAGATCGCGAGTCAGTATTGTCAACTTAATCTTTACAGAAAACACTTGTTTATTAATAAACAATTAAAATGTCACATCGCAATATTTTACATATTATTAATCATTACTTTTGCTGGTTATAGGTGCCGTTTACATGAACGCGTCACTGAATCAGCACAGAAAACATAATTTTTCGGGTCCTAGAACCTGAAGAACGTTAGGTCCTGTGAAGAACGTTCACCGAATTCTGAGAGAAATATGTTTCTGGAATAAAATATTAAGTGGCCTTTTTTTTACTTGTAATGAAGCTTGCTTATTAGTGAAATTATTAATAACATGGAATGGTAATTATTGACTTTAGCCTGGATTGATGGCTCGCAATATCGCGATATATATCGTTGGGGAAAAAAATATCGCAATGTATTTTTTTTCCAATATCGTGCAGCCCTATATGGAGTCTTGTTGAGAACCTGAAAGATAAAAGGATTTTTTTCCAATGATACTTCACACACACACACACACACACACACACACACACACACACAAAATATCTTTAGTTTCTATGAAAAACTGGTTGTTTTGTCAAAGTACACTCAAAGCTCATTGTTTTAGACAAATCATTTTGAGTATTAAAGTGGATTTGTGCTTGTCACAAAGGTAAGTTCATAAATGGGGCAAGTTGTGACGTTTCATATGTTGTAATTTAATATTGATAACAATTATTGCTTATCAAAACAATGGTTTGATATTTTTTGTACTGTAAAGTTTCTCTTTGTTGTCTCAAGTGTTGTTTTGTTTTATAAACACAAAAAAGCCTTTTCCACTGAGACAACATGCCCCACTACAGGTCACCATATGTTTATTATTATAAATTTTTTTTTTTTTACATTGCAAACCCAGACAGCAAAATAGTATCGGCCCAGATCAGGGCCACATCTGGTGCATGTGGATTCCACGCGCACCAGATGTGGGCCTTATCTGGGCCGTTGCTGTCTGGGAAGACTTAACGGTACAGAAATAAACTCAATTCAGAGTAAACGTATGACAACTGGCCCTGGTCTCTCCAATGTTATTTGTGGCTGTGGACAAAATCAGTGCATGTGGGTGAAATAGACTTACATCTTTCTGCTCTCTGATGGATGAGATTTTACTATACAGAAAGATTGTCTCAGTAAATAGCATTTATACTGTATGACTCACCAGCTTGCACAATGGCAAAATGTCCCATCTGTCCTTTGGATAAACTGCTCATTCTAACAAAACTGTCACTTGACATTTCTGCTGCATTGAGGAATTGAATCTGAACAGAGGCAACCCTCCTTTACCCTCTTCCTTGATCTTTCTCTCCTCATCTTGTCCTCAGCCTTATGTTTCGGTTTGTTCCTTTGGCGAAGTAAGGCAGTTTAATTGAGCAAGGTTCGAGTCTTCACAAACTGCAAGGTAACAGAAAGAAATCGATGGAAACAGAGGCATGGGGAAAAGAGATAACATTGATTTATCTGCCATCGATAGGGCTGGATCACTGAATTCCTCTGCCAGGTGAAACGTGTGCTGTCTGCCAACAGGATCTGAAAAGGTGTCAGGTGGTCAGAGGACACAGAAAGAGAATGAGGGAGCGAGAAAGAGAGAGATTGAGAGCGAGAAGGCAATGTGATGATGGAGAGCATGGAGGAGGGCAAGGGCAAATAGATATCAAGCTGAAAAAAAGAGCTGCTGATGTGATCTGATGAGATTGAGAAATAGGGAGTCGGGTTTAGGGTCATAGGTATCACACACACACACACACACACACACACACTGCAGGTGGCTGATGCCGCTGTGTGGCCTCAGGCTCAGCAGTAAAGGTCAAAGAGAGATGTATGTTTTCCATGGAAGTCAGCAGCACAAGTGCACTTAATTGAGGTGTTTGTTAATTTGAACACATTTAAAAGGCAGAACCTCTAGAAATTATATTAATATAATTAAATTATATAATTATATTATATATTTAATTATATAATTCACTGTACAGCACTTTGGTCAGTTTTATGCTATGTGTGAATGTACTTTATAAACTAAATGTACTTACTTACTTACTTGCTATAATGACGGAGTTGTTGTCAATAGAAATTTAAAAATGATCCAAACTATCATTTTTCATTTCAGTCCATCTCAGTGGTACTACTCTACTAATCTTTCCAGACATGCCTTCTTCCAGGGTTGTGCACCATCCAGAACTGAATTGATAATATTATTTCAATTCAGTTCCTGAATTTGAATTACGATACCAAACATGATGCAGAATTACAATAGATGTTATCTAGATAAAGTTATCTATAGATAGATAACTTTTAATTACAATTCAGTCAATATGTAATTTCAATTTAAATTCCACTTCAACTTCTTGTGGGGTGTGTCCAATATTAATTTTAAACTTTCACTAATAGATTGGTGCAGCTATGACATCACTTTGTACCAGCAGTTGGCATCACACTGATTCCCTAAAACTCAATAGGATTTTTCCATAGGCTTTTTGGATTATCGCAAAAAAAAACAAGCTCTGTGATCAAGTCAAGTCAAGTCACCTTTATTTATATAGCGCTTTTTACAATACAGATTGTTTTAAAGCAGCTTTACAGTGATAACAGGAAAATAATGCACCAAAGTTTGTTTCTATATAGAAGAAAATAGCGATATAGTCCAGAATAAGTAAGTTCAGTGATGGTTAATTTTTGTTGTAAAAAAGTTATTAATTTAGTTTATTTATATATCTAGCCACTCTGGAGAAAACAGAACTCAGTTCAGTTCTCATATAATGGTGTCAATGCAGGAATATCAATAATATTGTTGAATATTAAATGTCCCCAACTAAGCAAGCCAAAAGTTTGTGATACTTGCACGTTTAGACCATCAAGATAATTTTCACAGATGAACACAACTTTTATGAATTTTGAAGCCTAAATAAAGTCGCCAGTAAAAAGCTAACAAACTACACCATGGTCCCACGACTTCTAAGGGCGCTTTCACACTAGCACTTTTGGTGCGCACCCGGGTTCGAATGACGTCAGAGTTCGGTTCGTTTGGATGATGTGAACGCTGTCTTCCGAACTCGGGTGCGCACCCGCGAACCGTACTCGAGTCCGCTTAAAAAGGTGGTCTCGGGTACGGTTCATGTGAACTCGGGTACGGTTCGCTGCTGATATGAACGCAATCGAACCAAACCGCAGAAGTGAACCGCTATTGTTGACGTATAATGTGTCTTCGGCGGACAGCCCGCTGTCTTTGAAACGTTTTCAGAATTTTTGCGGCAGACAGATGCAAGTGTGTTTCTGTATGTCTATGTTGAAAACAAAACCAAAGGTTAAAAAAAAGAAGAAAAAATGTCAACCGAGCAAGTCTATCCATTTGGGCGCCTTTTCATTCGCGGTTACCAAGCAACACCATTACGCCAGCTGCAGCCTGATGACGCAAGTGTACCGCGGTTCGGATAGAAATAATATAATGTGAACACAGTCCATCGGGGGCAGGGGGAGGGGGGAGCAATCGAACTCAGGTTCGGAACAGGCAATCGAACCAAGTGTGAAAGCGCCCTAAGTCACCACCGCTAAGCTTCCGACAACTCTGACTGCCTCTGTAGTCCCATTTTGCCACTTGTTAGAAACAAATCCTTTTTTTGGAAATTGGTAGGCTATGATAACAGTATTGACCTGGTGAGAGTTATTTAAGAGTAGTGGACAACTGAAAGTATCACATCCACATATAATACTTAGAAGAATTTTTTGTCTGAAGATTTTAGATAATATTACATCATACCTTTTTAAACTGAACTGATGCAATATATTGAGATAAAATATGTAAGAAATAAAAAAAGACAAAACTAAAGTAAAGAATACTTGTTCATGTTATTCCCTGGATAATTTATTTGGTTTATTTCAATTAATGCTGCTATGACTGTATCAGTAAGTATACTGTGTAAATCCTCTGTATATTTCATACGTACATGTAACGTTCTTGTTCTGCAATAAAAAGACAAATGATGACGTGATGTGGGAAAAATGGCATGGACAGGAGTCATATTTTATATTAAGTATTCTCATATTACATGTAAAATTTAACATCCATTAATGCAAGCTGTCTGAAAGGAAACCCAATATTATCCAGTTCAAGAATAAAGTTAAGCTTTATTTTGAAACATTGCAAGTGTCATGATTCCTGTCTTGTGGTCTCCTTGTCTTGTGTGGACTTTTGTTATTTCCTGTTCTGTGCCATGTTTTGTAGTCCTCTGTAGTTTTTCTTGCTTCTTAGTCTCTCCAGGTGTTTCTAATTAGCCCCGTCCCCTTGTTATCTTGTTTAGCTTGTTTGCCTGTGTATTTAAACCACTGTGCTTCAGTTGTTGTTTGTTGGTCGTTGTAGCTGTTTCCATGTTCCTGTCCTGAGTTCCATTGTTTGCCCTGCACTGTAAAAAATTTCTAACCCTCCCAAATCAAAAATTTCAAGTGACCGATAACATCTAAATTTTTCAATTGGCCCAAGTGAAAATCTATACATTTAATTTTATAATTTACAGAATTTCACTTGGGCCAATTGAAAAATTTAGATGTTATCGGTCACTTGAAATTTTTGATTTGGGAGGGTTAGAAATGTTTTACAGTGTGGATTTCCTGTTTGTTTCATTAAAGTAGTGCTTGCATGTGGATTCTCTCTCCGCTTCGTTCCTGCCTCAGCGTTACAGAACGACCGACCAAAGATGAATCCAGCAGCATTAAAGAGGAATCTCCAGCCAAGTAGGCGGCCACGCCTGATTCTGGTTCCCAGGATGGCCGCTGCCACGTCGCCTGAGAGATCGTCTACGGCAAAGATGGCCACCGCCATGCCTAAGAGATCGTCTATGGCAAAGATGGCCGCCGCCACGTCGCCTGAGAGATCGTCTACGGCAAAGATGGCCACCGCCATGCCTAAGAGATCGTCTATGGCAAAGATGGCCACTGCCACGTCGCCTGAGAGATCGTCTCCGGCAAAGATGGCTGCTGCCACGCCTGAACCTGAGCCCTCAGCAGAGATGGCCGCCTCCATGCTTCCTGAGTCTCTTTCTGTTCCTGAGACCGCGTCTGTTCCTGAGTCTGAGCCTGTTCCTGAACCTGAGCTTCTTCACGTCACGCCTGCAAATCCGGAGACTGTTCACGTCACGTTTGCCGATCCAGAGTCTGTTCACGTCTGCCAACTGTTCACGTCACGTCTGCCGATCCAGAGACCACTCCCGTCACATCTGCCGATCCAGAGATCGCTCAAGTCACGTCTGCCGATCCAGAGACCGTTCACGTCTGCCGATCCAGAGACTGTTCACGCCTGCCGAGCCAGTGTCTCCGGACAAGATGGCAGCCGCCACGCTGTCTGTTCCTGTTCCTGAGCCGGTGTCTGTTCCTGTTCCCGAGCTGGTGTCGGTTTCTGGGCCGCTGCCTGTTCCTGAACAGAATCCCATAGCTGCCCTCAAGAGAATTTTTTTCGGGGGGGGCAGTGTGTCCCTTGATAGGACCATGGAGGCCGCGCCGCCATGGTCCCCCGAACTGCCTGGTCCGCCCTGGCCGCCCGCACAGCCTGGTCCGCACAGCCTGGTCCGCACAGCCTGGTCCGCACAGCCTGGTCCGCACAGCCTGCACCGCTCTGCCTAATTAGCCCCGCCCCCTTATCTTGTTTAGCTTGTTTGCCTGTGTATTTAAACCGCTGTGCTTCAGTTGTTGTCTGTCGGTCGTTGTAGCTGTTTCCATGTTCCTGTCCTGAGTTCCGTGTTCCATTGTTTGCCCTGGATTTCCTTTTTGTTTCATTAAAGTAGTGCTTGCATGTGGATTTTCTCTCTGCTTCGTTCCTGCCTCAACGTTACAGCAAGGGCTTTCAAGCTGTGGACCTATTAGGACTATTATGGACATCTACAATTGCTAAATTTTCCCCTTTTAATTTAAATATGTATGCCCTCTTTATTTGTGTATTATTTCATGACTGATCATATTTTATGTTCATTAAGTGCTATGGTATCTTTAAATAAAAAAAGACAGCGATGGTGAGCGTTTATTTATTCACACCTTATTCAATACTCACAGATATGTTTTTATAACATTAAAAGTTATGTGTAAACTTAAATATAGTTATTACTTATTTATTAATTGTGTTTTCATTTTTGGATGAGATCTGCCAAACATCTTGCCTTGAATGTCGACAAAAGTAGGTGGCTTCTATCATCTGCAGATCCAAATATTGAGTGTACTCCATTTGAGTGGCGCTAGTATTCCACTTTGCTGAATGAAGTAAGAATAGGCATATTTCAAGTCCTCAAGTTTAACTCTGTGCCCTAACCAGATGCGACTTGTATATAAAATATCAAATATGTTTTAATGGGCTATTATGTGCCACGTAGCATTTTCAATTTTGTGTCTCTTTTGACAGACAAATTACCTGTCTCTGCAAACTTTGCACCTGGATAGGACACAGTGTAAGGCACCATTGTGCTCCTAATCTCTCACTATTTAAATAGTGCCAGTGTCACTTTATAATCTTTTTAACGTATTATTTTATCTTAACACCCTTTCACAAGAAAGGGAGACCGTGTTATATGGGGCTCTCGTTAAGTATGAGTGAAATTTTACAATAGGTAAAGTTTGCATTTAAGATGGAAAATGGAGATAGGGTGTTTTATTGGGACAATGACATTGTGTTCCCTGATAGTCTAACCGAAGAGCTGTACTGTGGTGGATTTTGGCTTTGTGTGTGTTAAACCTTTGGGTGTGAAAGCCCACACTGGCTCCGACGGGTCTGCTTACCTGAAGAATCTGTTGGAAGCCATTTACTCCCCCGGCTTTCCAATGCAGAACAAAGGGACAGGTGTGATCCAGGTAAGATAACAAAAGGGATATTGATGAGATAAGGCCATCCTGTGAGGAAAGGTGAATTCAGCCTGGATTACCTTTATCTGTGAATTTGAAGGGAAATTATGCCACCTGGGCTGAAAATAAAGCAGCTAAAATGTTTCTAAAGCTCAATCTCCTTTTAAAATGCAAAACAACTCCAAGTCACAGGCACCGCATGGCCAGAAAACTGAACAAAAGATCACGACACCAAGTGCTGTGTCCTCCCACAGAAAAGACTCTTGCAGACACCAAGTGTCTCCGTTGTGACAGAAGCCACCAGTGAATTGCCAGTTTTCTCTGTAATCAGCAGCTGATTTGGACAGAGCTGCCAGAAACAGGCCTTTTAGGCTTTTTTCATCATGCCGTGTGTCAGCATCATGCTTGGCTCTTTTAAAAGGACTTTTAACGGAGGACGGAGCATTAGTGTGCCTGACAACATGAGAGATCTCTGTGTCTGACAGCAAGTGTAAGGTAGTTAGGGTGGAATGGTTAACATTAATGAAGATTATGATAAAAGTCTACATGCATTTTTTGTACATGCAATGAATGGAAGATGCGGTACATTCAGTCACTGGCTCTAAAAAGCTTTTGGACTCTTAAGCCAAGGATAGTCCACCCAAAAATATATATTATATTATAAATATATTTAAATAAATATTCTGTCATCATTTGCTCACCCTCATGTCATTTCAAACCTGTAAGACTGACTTTCTTCTGTGGAACATAAAATAAGAGATTTGCAATATCCCTAAAGGTTTATCAGCTTCAAGAACAGTGCAAGTGTGTCCGTATATGTGTGTGAGTTTGGTGGGAAAGAGAGCGGGAGAAAGAGAGTATGTGCTTTCCATACTTAATAAAACGTAATTTTGTGGCATAGAAATAATTTGTCATTTTTATCATATTGTTTACTATTTATCCGCTTGGTCAGTGTCGTTGTGGGTTTTGGTTCTTTTGCTGTTGTAGGCTGTAAGGACCTTTGAAATCATTTGGCGAAGTGATATGGACATATAATGCGGTCAAGACCTGCCTGGATTAGTTTTCACTGTTATGCTGATGATACTCAGCTTTATATTTCTTCACGCACTGACAAAACTTACTAATTCACAAAATGAACGGAATGCATAGCTGATATAAAAAACTGGATGACAAGTAATTTCCTACTACTTCATTCTGAAAAAACAGAGATTCTAATTAATGGACAAAAAACTTCCAAACGTAATAACCTAGAATACTGTCTAACACTTGATGGCTGCTCTGTCAAGTCTTCGTAGTCGGTTAGGAACCTGGGTGTGCTCTTTGATACCAATCTTTCATTTGAAAGTCACGCTTCTAGTATCTGTAAAACCACATTCTTCCATCTTAAAAATATATATAAATTACATCATATGCTCTCAGTGACAAATGCGGAACAATTAGTTCATGCGTTCATGTCATCAATGCTAGATTATTGTAATGCACTTATGGTGGTTGCCCTGCACGCACAATAAACAAACTACAGCTGGTCCAAAATGCAACAGCTGGAGTTCTTACCAGAACCAGGAAGTATGACTATATTAGCCCCGTTCTGTCAACACTGAATTGGCTCCCTATTAAACATTGTATACATTTTAAAATATTGCTGATTACTTACAAAGCACTAAATGGTTTAGCTCCCCAGTACTTGAGCGAATTCTTAACGCATTATAGTCCTTCACGTCTATTGCGATCTCAAAATTCCGGCCAGTTGAAAATACCTAGAATTTTAAAATCGACTGCTGGTGGTAGATCCTTTTCCTATTTAGCACCAAAATTTTGGAACAGTCTTCCTAACATTGTCCGGAAAGCAGACACACTGTCAGTTTAAATCTAGACTAAAAACACATCTCTTTGAGCTAGCATACACATAACACATTATCAACTTCTATAATTCAATGTTAGGCTGCATTGATCAGGTCAGCTGGAACTGGGAACACTTCCCATAAATCCGGATGTACTCGTTACATCATAAGAATGGCGTCTACGCTAATATTAGTCTCTCTGTTTATCCCGAGGTTTACCGCAGTCCGCCGTTTCCAAGCCGTATCCAGAACTAATGAAGTGCATGCGCCTGGACACGACGACAACGCAGTCCTGAAGTGTCAACTAGTCTCTCCCCTGTGAAGGCCCCCTCCTCCTTCCCTTTACCTCTGTACAGATAAAACTTTGTCAAAATAATTCCAGTTCACATGGCTATGCGGAAGCGATAAAACAATTCTGTATTATAATTTAAGGCCAGACAAGTAATTTATTGAGGGCAATTTGTAAAGAAAGACTACACGCCTGCGCACATATATATTCAAACGCGCATTCCTATAGACTAAACACATAATACGCATGTGCACGTCGTCAGCATTTTCACAGATTCGCGTTTTTGAAGTTTACGCGGAGATGATAACTTTTGTTGTGCGAATGAGCGGGCCGGAGCGCCTTAAGGGTTTTCTGTTAGAACGGTGTCGTTAATAACTAATGATCTTTGCAACGGAAGTGAATCAATCAAAACTAACTTTAGCTGGACAATAACTTTATTCTAGAGCTGCTGTAAAGCCAAAACAATCTATGTTACTTTAATTTCCTATTATCACTGGGAAGCTGCTTTGAAACAATCTATATTGTTAAAAGCGCTATATAAATGAAGGTGAGTTGAAGGTGAAGTTAAAGGTGAATGTTCGTCAACTAATCAGATTCAAGCATTCAACAGCCCTGTCATATAAGAAAAAATGGTAACAGTTTAGTTTAGGGTCCAATTCTCATGGCTTATTAGCATGCATATTACTAAGATACTAAGATATTGTCTGTTTATTAGTAAAGCACAATGCGACAATTAATATGTTATATTAATGCCTTAGTCTGCATAAGCATCTTCTACATCCCTTAATCCTACTGAATTCCAACCCAATACCTAAACTTAACAACTAACTAACTATCAATAAGCAGTAATTTGTTTATTGAGACAAAAGTCGTATAGTTAATAATTAGTTAATAGTTAGAATTGGACCCTAATCTAAAGCATGACTGAAAAAACAATACATATGTTGTTCTAAATTAAGATAGGCCTATATTAATTATGATCACATGTTCACATTAAAACTAAACCAGTGGTTACTTTGCTAGGGCACATTTCTGAACTTGTTGGTTTGCAGATTCCACTTGATCTAATGCAATGAAATACTGACATTTTCATGGCTTAAGTGTACCAGTAATTTTTGTAGAAACTGTATGGGTTCACGTATGGCTATTTTAAGCAATATTGAGCATTGAATTGCACTTTCCATTATGATCCATGATCGGGTGATTTTAGGAGTGCAGTTCATCATTATTGTCCCTCGCTGAGGTCAGATAAAGGAAGACTGATCATGTGTGATTTTGGAGAACATTCTGCTCTGACCAATTTCACACCTCCTTTCTCACCTGATACAGCACCATTAATTCTGACAGGTCCTCTTTGCCATCTGGGATTTTAAGTGCCCTCTTCTGCTCTCTCTCACAGAGCGTCATCATCTCTTTCCATCTCTCAGTCTTTTAAAGATGATAGGTGCAGGCTGAGACGGATACAATAGCAAAGGTGCAAAGTCCAAACTAGGAACGTTCTGCCCTGCTTTGCCTTTGGTATCTACTTCTGCTCTGTTTGAAACGGGCATCTGATCACTTTCAAGAAGAAACTTTGGTAACACTTTAGATTAGGGAACACATATTCACTATTAACTAGTTGCATATTAGCATATTGGCTGTTTGTTAGTACTTATAAAGTACATATTAAAGGTTGTATCAGCGATTTCAGGCCCAAACATAAATGATCACATTCATCTAATCTTTCCTAACGATCCGCTAGCTGCCCGCCCCATAAGCATGCCGATAAGCAACCAATCACCGACAGGGGTGGGTGTTGTGAGCATAGATATCATATATAAAGGCTAGATGTCTCGTGCGCACTGCTGGCCAATGGAGGTCGACGTCCGCACGTGGCGGCCATCTTGCCACAGTGTACTCGCTCACTACTTCAATGGTGCATGTACTTTTAAATAACCATAACTTGCTAATTTTTCTACCGATTTTCAAACGGTTTGGTTTGTTATAAACGTCAGAGATGTAGTTATGACACTGCATACATACACTGCATACATATGAAAAATTATAACATACATGTTCAAGCATTCGGAATTATAGCCACGTTAATAACGTTTGTAAGAAACCAAACCGTTTGTAAATCCGTCAAGATTTCAGCGAGATAAGAGGATTTGTGTGCGTGCTGATCATTCACCTTAATGCACAGAGCACTGTGACAAGATGGCCGAACGATGATGCCGGAAGTGACTGCGCCATAAGACATCTAGCATTTATATATGATATCTATGGTTGTGAGGTTTTGCGCTCGTGCACGGCTGCCTATGACGGCTGCACGCGAAAACCTCACAACACCCACCCCTGTCGGTATTTTTGACGGCATGCTTATGGGGCGGGCAGTTAGCGGATCGTTAGGAAAGATTAAATGAATGTGATAATTTATGTTTGGGCCTGAAATCGCTGATACAACCTTTAATGCCTTATTTTGCAATGACCATATTCTACATCCCTTAAAGGGATAGTTCACCCAAAAATGAAAATTAGCCCATGATTTACTCACCCTTAAGTCATCCTAGGTGTATTTGACATTTTGACACTTTCAGACGAATACAATCGGAGTTATATAAAAAAAAATGTCCTGGCTCCTCCAAGCTTTATGATGGCAGTGAATGGCCATTAAAGTCCATAAAAGTGCATCTATCCATCATAAAAGTGCTCCACATGGCTAAGGGGGGTTAATAAATGCCTTCTGAAGCGAAGCGATGAGTTTGTGTAAGAAAAATATTCATATTCAACACGTTACAAAGTAAAATTCTAGCTTCCGGACAAATGGCCAAAAAAAAAATGTACGCCTAAAGCACAACTTGTGACGTCACAAGTAGCGTAGTGCGTCATAGCGTAGCGTAAATATCAGCAGTACAAGTTGCACTTTGACTTGCAAAATTCACTTTTCACTTTTTTTTTTTTTACATAAATCTGTGTTGGCAGTGTGTGTACACAACCAGACTATAATGATAAAATCCCCATAAATCATAAGCAGTGTCTCAGAACACCCGTTCTCAGATTCGGGGCAATGTGACGTACTTTTGCACAAGCCTGTAATGTTTAAGGTATACAACATTAGTATAATGTTTACGACAGTGACGTATGGTGGTACGACTGCCGTGATACGTTATATGGATAAAAAACATTGGCACTAAGCCCGCGAATGGGAAGTTAGTCTGTTATCAGTATTCTACGGCTGTACATGTGAGACCTACCTGAACATGTTATCACAGTAAAGTATATTACCAAAGTCTGGTCATTTCAAACGCCAAACGAGGACATCACAAAGCCCCTCCCACAACTGTTGACTGACACTGCAGTTTATAGACCCGCCCTGAGTGAGCTGTACACAGTCCGCCATTGTTTCAACGCAGGAGCAGCTGTCGACAAGATTGTCTTCTAAGCGATTGAGGTGTTTTGTTGTTGGATGTAAGAATGAACATAGCATTCTTCATTTACTCTTGTTGTTCCTTGAGGATGGATCTGTACCAACTGTTGGTGATACAGCTTACAGTCTCCGGATCGATAGGCCTAACGTTACTGATCAGTGATCACGGCAGAAATGAACGTGAGAGCGCGCACTTTATGACAGCTCTTCGAGTCGTTTTACGGATATAAAGTTTACCAGTTTATTAAGCACCCCCTGAAAAGGTGTGTATATATTTGTTTACTGTTAGTTGTAACGAATGTTTTGTGTAATTCACTGTGTATGTTGATGACAATGAAAGGGAGAGAGAGAGAGAGTTTATGGTTAAGACTTTGATGCGCACTTCTTATAATTGTGTTTATTCAGCTCTTACAGTGATTTTCTGGAGTAAAACTGACGCTTCATCTTTTGTGTGACGTACAATAAACTTCATTGAACTCATCAGTATATTTTTGGCCATCATTCGGACGGGGTCCGCTACAGCAGGCTTGTATTAATAGTGGATAAAAGCAGATGACAAATATGTTATAACCGTAATTAAACTAAACTATATCTGTTCTATCTCCATACAGCATATATTCTCTGGCTCTGTAGGCATTATTGTCCGACTCCGAGTTTCTGTTTTAATATTATTATTCCGTGAGATGAGATTGTCCTGCCACTGAGCGCGAGCTCATGAGGCTCCGCCCTCTGTGCCGGCAGCAGCAGGTCATTTGCATTTAAAGGCATACACACTAAAGTGACGCATTTTTCTCAGCCCCAAAAAGTGACAATTTAAACATGCTGTAAAAAATTATCTGTTGGGTATTTTGAGTTAAAACTTCACATACACACTCTGGGGACATCAGAGACTTATTTTACATATTGTGAAAAGGGGCATTATAGGTGGAATCCGTATGTTCAGTTGGCTGGAAGCTAGTTATTTTACTATATTTTTCTTACACTAACGCATTGCTTTGCTTCAGAAGGCCTTTATTAACCCCCCGGAGCCGTGTGGAGCACTTTTATGATGGATAGATTCACTTTTATGGACTTCAAAACATAAACAGCCATTCACTACCATTACAAAGCTTGGAAGAGCCAGGGCATTTTTTTATATAACTCCCATTGTATTCGTCTGAAAGAAGAATGTCATATACACCTAGGATGACTTGAGGGTGAGTAAATCATGGGCTAATTTTCATTTTTGGGTGAACTATCCATTTAACTCTACCCCATACCTAAACATATAACCACTACAACAACTACCTTACCAATAAGCAGTAATTGGGAGTTAATTGAGGGAAAACTAGTTAATAGTGAATATGTGTTCCCTAATGTAAACTGTTACCAAATTTTTTATCCGGGTTCCCATAATCAGACCCGTGTCGTCACTCGTCATGGCAGTGTTTCTGAACTTTTGTGCAGATTTAAGTTCAACTAATTCAGTTTTCCTTTGAGACTAAAATAAGATATTCTTATGGTCATTGTGTGCCTGATTAGGGTCATGCTGGCACTTTTATTAAGTCATTCATGAAACATCTTTCAGCAAAGAGAAGGCAGCACATGCTTCAAGGGAACCTGGGAACTTGTGACCTCAAAAATTATGCCTTATTAGAAGGCTTTTCTCAGAATAGGTTCGCAGCTGAATAAAACAAGAAATGTCACAGTCTCTTCACTTTCAGCATGAAACACTTGGTCTGAAATATGTGCATTATTAACTACCTGCCCCATATTGCCTCTGGGAATGGGGTTTATGGAGAAGAACAAGAACAAGATTAGACGAAGACGACTAGAAACACAACAGAAAGAAAGAAGTAACATGCAATCAGTACTCGAGGGGGAGCCCAGCTGAAGGAAGTGCTGTGCAATTAGTAAAGTTACAGGATAGAGAGCTGTACAATTAAATAGTCCATATACCATTCCAGGGACATAATTGATTCACAAAGTGGTTTTTATTGCTAGTCAGCTCCTGCTATGCCATAAAAAGTGCGAGCTGAAAGAAGCTTTTAGATAAATAAGCTCCAGGTGCTCATTTCCATGCTTGCTCTTCCGCTGGCCCCCCTTCCATGCAGTTCACTGTGTCACTTGGCTGTTGGAGGGGTGTCTCTGCATACCGTTTATGCCCGTTATTAAGCTTGATTCTCTCTTTCGCTCTCTATCGCATGCGCTTCATTCCTCTCAATGCAATTTTGATGTCTGGCACTCCACTTGCCCTCATACCTCCCGCTTTCCTTTTCCTCCCAGTGTACACGTTTTACTCATTTTACCACTCTTCTTTCTTCTGTCTCAGCAGTTCTATATTCAATATTCACATCAGTGGAATAAGTAGAATGCCAACCTGGGCCAATTACCTGGGGGGTTGGGGGAACATTATAGAATAATAACATATTATTATAGAATAATAACACATTATTCTTCAATAGAAGAAATAAAATGTAAAATTGCCAGGAGAAATGTACAAAACACTATCAACATAATGCGAAATACTTTACTTACATAGACTGACTTTGTTTTGAAAATGGCAATTAAATTAAATCATGACTGGCTAATTTGGAATTAAGCATTAAGTTGAAAAGAGTTTTTTTAATAAAGCAAAATGGCAAGACCAATGTAGGAATAAAAACAATCACACCAATATTAGCACAAAAAATCCAACTGAATAAAAATGCTAAAAATAATTATAATAAAATAGTAATAATAATAATAAATAAATAAAAATCCTAAAGATTTCGAATTTAAGCAACTGCACGGACTACTTGCACTTGTTTGAATGAAAAAGTTTCAGATCACAAAAAAATATTATATACATTTTTATAAAATTATATATAAAATTTGAGTGTGGTAATTTTTTTATTTTTTTTTATTAATTGAATATGTATATATATATATATAAACTATACATTATATATATTATACTATATATATATATATGTGTGTGTGTGTGTGTGTGTGTATAATTAAAACAATAATTTAAAAAAATGACCACTCTCAACTATGCCCATTCACAATTTCCCAGAAGTGGCACCTGCTCATTTCTGACCCTAAATAACTTTGTATAATGCCCACTGAAAGATCCTCTGTGCCTGAACCAGTGTCCTGTCTATCTATGAATCTAACTCGTCTTTCATTCCACTCTGCTTTCTTAAAGTTTGGCTGCCTCTCCTCCCTCTCCATCTGTCAGTCAGTCTTTATGTGCAAATCCCCATCTTTTGCTCCAGCCTTACTGTATTACTGCGTTTAAACACCATTTGTTTCACAGCTGGCACGATAAGCGGCCAGCTTCCCTCCTTGCAAAGCACCGCTGCTGCTAATCGTCCCTCCACCCACATCCCAGCACTTCCTCTGCCTCTCTCAATATCTCAGACCATGAGTTAGACCCTCAAATCTCTCTCTCTCTCTCTCTCTCTCCCACCCTCCCCTCCTTCTTTTCTTGAAGAGGCGTTTAGGTGTTGCAGGCTGTTTAGCACCTGGAAATCAGTTTGCCAGGAGACGCGTCACTCTTAATGCAGCTATTGTCATCCACTAATGCTGGGCTGGGTTAAGGAATCCTTCCCCCAACATGCTTTAATTGGGATCTTGCTGAGAACTCTCTCACACACACACCTCTGAAGGAAGGTGAGGAATGTAATTGTTATCACGTAACTGCGATTGGACGGGAGCTGCGCTTCCTGTCTGGCTGCCTCTAAACCATTGGGTGTGGGGAATCATCGCGCAGCCGAGCTATAATGTCAGACACTTTGAAATTCTCACAATCTACAATCATGCATCATTTTGATCTGCAGTGGCTCTCATCAGTGACTGTTCCCCGCCGTGAACAGGCCCGGCTGATTAGCGGCGAATCTCTTGCAGTCCGAGACTCGGCTCGCTCGCGATTTCAGGTCTTTTCTGTTTCCATCACTGATCCTATGAGACTTCCTACTGAGAAAAGAGCCAGAACTCTGCAGTCACATCAGATAAAATGAGATTACCTTTGGGTGACTTTATGCAGCGTTTTAATCTCTCCATTTTTTTAAGGCCATGTAATCAACTGCCAAAGCAATTCCACCACTCTATTTCCATTCTCTCTGGAGGCTCTGACAGGCGTAAGACCGTCTGGGCCTGTCTTTTACCCGATGCTAAAGGTTTTACCCTTCGCAGTTTGCAACTCTGATCCCACTGCAAATGGTGGCAATACGTTGCCCAGGCAACACACTTCCCTCCTGGCTAGTGTTATGTTAATTCAACAGAGGGTGAAAAGTTAAGAGAACCAATCCATTCACATCACTCATGTCTCGGAGTGAAATCTTTAATAACACAAAAGCTCTGTTCCAAAACCCACCGAAGATCTTACTGCTTCCAAGGCAGCATCCTGACTAATGTAACCTCAGAAGTGACCGATCTGGAACGTCCTACTTTGTGCATCATACCAATAGCGTTCCTCATATAAAACGCATTGGAAATTTTTAACTGACAGTTATTGTCAATAGTGTTTTCTATGTGGCTAAGCTATTAAGCACAAAAATAAATAGCACACTAAAATATTGCGTAAAACAGACCACTTTACTATTTTTATAGATACTTTTTATTATATACTTATATGTATGTTGTTAGTGGAAATAATTTTATTTTCAATCTGGATAATCACACTGCAAAAATCTGATTCTTAACTCCAGTTAACATTTCTAAAAATCCTTGAAACATGCTAAAGTTACTTAAGAAGCAACACTGCAAAATATATTTTACTTGTTTAATATGAGTATATTTTGTTTTAATTTATTATCAGATTTTTCAGGATAAACAGGTTTAATATAAATAAGTGGGGGAAAAATCAGCAGTGCAGTGAGACAAAGTGCACTTATACTATAGAAAGTTGCTTCTTACATTCAAAATTCAAAACATGAAAACAGGTCTTGATATTAAATCAAGTGTTTTTTTTTAGATATTTGACTGAAAACAAGACAAAAAAATGATTAAAAGTCCTTTTTATGCATTAAAACATTGGATCTTAGATCAATGCTCTATCACAAGTGTAAGTTTTTGATAGACAGAAACAACAAAGCATTTGGGATTGCACATGATGCTGCCTTAGAATTTGGCCTAAGGTATCTTAAAGGTAGCATAATTGTGCAGCCTATCATTTGGAACACTGGGAACTTGTCTAATGCCTGCTACAGATGTGCGATTTCGGAAATCCTGTAAGATCATTACAAATCACACTGTACGACATGGATCTAATAAACTTGGATACGACATGTATGTAGACTGTTCGATGATTACACCTGTATTGATTGTAGGCTACGACGCAAGATAGCATAGAAAAACGTCATCAGCATGCACTAGTGGTAAACAAAAAAAACTACAAGATGAATCGCACTTTGGCAATTGTGGTTTTTATGTGTGCTGAAAAACAGGAGGAAGCGAAAGAGGAGAATATGGATGTGGTCATGGCTAGGGAAAAGAGGCCAACTTGGCATGCCAATCTTGCAAATGGAGCTTGAGTTTTAAGTTTTAGCATATGATCAATGATCAATACACCATTTCATGTTGCATTTTTATTGGCTAGTCAGTGGAAGTAGGTCGTAGCAGGAAACACACTGTGAGATGATCATGTTAAAGTTCTGACAAGACCGTGACAACGGCCGTCTTTGAACCTCTCTCACTGTATGACGTAGGACCATCATTTAGGAGCAACGACCACAGAAATATGTACCAGGCATAAAATGCTGTCTAGGAAGGCAGCACACTAGGTTTTGGAACAGAGCAAAAGACTGTCTGTCTCTCTCTCTTCCAGTTCCATTGCAAACACCAAGACAGCAGGCCGTTTATTCTTGACCTATACCTTACAGCCTGTGCACTTTAATCCTGAGTGTCAGAGGATTTCCTGTCTAGAGCATGACAGAGGCTTGGTTTTTAAGAAAAAAAAAACAATGACATCAAAACAAAATATAGACATTCCGTCCCTCAAAAGGAAAAGCGTGGTACTATACTAAAATAATTGGATTTGGAGTCTCTCTCTCTCTCAGGCATGGAGTGCCCATGTCCTTAATAGGTAGTACCCGAACAGATGGAACACAAATTGCTCTTTCCCTGCACCTCTGGGTTCAAGGCAATTTTATCCTGTGTGCCTGTGAAGTTCTCAGATTGCCTTCCTGGCCTTTGAGCTGTGTGCGCTTCAAAGGGCTCTCTCTCTCTCTCTAACACACACACACACACACACACACAGACACGATGTCATCTGGACATAAGTCTTTGTGCGTTGACTGAACGTACAAACAGAAAGAGAGCTCGGGTTGTCAGGTCACCGTCACTGTGTGGCTAAAGGTGGAAGGGGTGTGGCCTAACTGAGACATCAGTTCCTATGTGTCTGTTTTTGTAGCTGCACTAAAACCCCTCTATAGTATGTGAACACAGATGTTTCTACTATGGGTGATACTGCTTATTTTCCTTTTGATCCGATAAGTACTATCAATGTAAAAATCATCAATATCAGTCATACCTCTATACATGTAAAGTTTTTACATTTGTCTGTTTTAGATATGGCATTTGCCGTTTTTGCCTTTTATTATAATAGGACAGTTAGTTGACAGGAAGTGAATTTAGAGAGAGTGAGGGGGACAGGATCGGGAAAGGTCTACAAGCCGGGCCTCGAACTCGGGACTCGCAACTGCGCTAGTTTTTAAATTTTTTAAATGGTTAAAATGAGTTATAGCCATTCAACTTTTTCAAGACTTGTTAACATTTTAACATTTCATTGGCCTAAACTGCAAATTATCAGATCTCTCAGCTTACATGCATTCATTTTCATGCTAAAATAATGAATTAAATAATTTGTTAAAATAATTAAATTCAGTAGCCCCAAACGCCCAAATATTTTTTTTATCAATATGAATTATTTAAACTATACTTTCAGTGTAAGAGCCATGGCCTACTGGTAAAATCGTGTGATGTGACCTCACCTGTGGTGCTTATGCAGATTATGCTAAAATATTTAAATATTCCCATCTTGTTCCTCCTCTTCTTCACATAATTTCCTGTCATCTCTTAAATACCTGTATACATAAAAGATGTAGAAACAAATAAAAATACAATATTTTCAGTTAAGAAAATGTAGATGAAATGTACATTGAAAAAAATGAGTAGAATTTACTTTAAATAATTACATAGAAATGGCAAGTAACATTGAATTAAACGTGAAATTTTAAGACTGAAAATAGAAAAAAGCAAAAGACTGACATTATTTCTTGTAAAACATACTCAAATAATCTTTTATTTGCAACTAAAATGATTAAAAAAATTTGTTGTGTCCACATTGTCTAGGTCACTTATTCAGTAAAACAAATTTGTCCATCACCCTCTTTGCTCAAATACAATAAGGATTTAGACTCAGCGTCGGAGCCTTTCGCGGGAAAATCCAGGCAGGCGATAAAAAAAAAGAAAAAAAAAAGACTCCAACCCCATTGTTTACCGGCCCATTAACAAACAAACATCAAGCCCCATCTCTCTAAAAACTGCTGACAGAAAAGGCGACGATTAATCACCATGGCAACCAGCCTCTTGATTACAAACTGCTTGATGGGGCTTTGGGATGCAAGGGGACCAGCGGAGAACGGGAGGGGCGAATTTAAAGAGCATTGTGCTAAATTAGAGGCCTTTATGAGCAGTAGCAACTAACGGGCCGCCTGATCTGCATACCAAGTGAAGGGTTAACCACGTCCCTGAGGTAATTTTGAACAATCAGAGCTCCAGTTAGCAATTAGTGAATTAACTGTAATGAGTCTGTGGTTGCCATAACAACAACGGTTTTTAAATGACACTTGTCAAAGTGAAGAACACTTGAACGTTGTGGAGATGAGCCCTTTTTATTAGAAAGGGAGGGGGTGTTCGTTTAGTTGAGGTCCGTTTAATTATCTGAGAGATGATGAGCATTATTTGTTTGTCTGAATAAACATAAAACATACCAACAAAACAATGTAATTAACCTGTGAAATCAGATCGAGAAGAGTGCATCCTATAAAACTTTCAGCTTTGTTGGATGTGTGTGTGTGTGTTTCAGTGCATTTCATTCACAGGCAGGTGAGGGGAGCGTAATAAATGCAGGCAAACAGGGTTCAGTGATGTTTTTGTGTGGGCTGGAACTATTATTTTATAGAGCAGAGACCCAGAGTGAAAATTCGGAGAGGTGTAAAATGGATAAATAGCTCTCTCTCTCTCTACTAAATGGAGGCTAAAACCAGATTTGTGAAAAATATGGATAAATGTATGGATAGAGTGTGGAAAAAGAGGAAAAAATAAATGACTGAAGGATGGAGACGATGTGTGTGCAATAGCACAGCCGTCATGCTTTCTCAGGCTGTGTCAAACTGAAATGTTCCAGGTTTCTGACAGACAGCACACACAGTGTGGAGGAAGAGCACCTTAAACTGCCTTTAAACAACACTCAAGAGTTTAGCGCTTTGTCTTCCTTCAGCCCTTTCGCGCACATTCAGCCTTTTTAATGAGAAAACTGTCTGAAATATGGGACGCAGACAGTCTACTGACGCAAGCGAGAGTGTCACGCAGACGACCGTGATGGAAAAGCTCCAACAGCAGCAAACACCCAGAGTAAGTCATAGAAAGTTACTAAACAACCAAATTGGTCAAAGTTAAACTACTGCTGAGGTTAATGAGGAATGTGCATCTTTGCATAATAATTGCAAATATTCAAATTGCATTTCCTTATTGGGTCTGTATCCCTGTAAATACGCTGCTTCAGAGATACAAAAATATTTGCATGCTTACATTGTTTTTTCACATGCAGTAAATTCAGGCTGCCTATAGGGAATTGATGTATTTCACCCATATTATTAAACCCAGCATGTAGACGGTGGTGGTATTGTGTGCCACTCTGTGGGGTTAGTGTAAGATAAATCACCACTGTTGCTACATTTCTGCTGAGAAGCTTTCCGTACACCACGGGCCGAGCTTGTTACGTACTCTCATATGTGCACACATACACACATTGCCGAAGGGTTTTCAGATGGCTATATGTCATGCGGTTATTTGTGTTTATGCCATTAGTGTTGAAACATCACCGCTGTGCCCTGCAGAAACCACAACAACAGTAAAAACACACTGCACATATACAGATTCTGGTATATTATTCTGTGTAAAATCATCAAACCTACCATTGATTGAGAGAGAAGTACAGTGTACCTTTAAAGATATGGCTGTACCATGGGACAATGATGGTATCAGATGGTAAAACCATGGAACTTTGGCATAATACTTAATAGGGCTTTTTACACAGCACTTAACACCGGGTTGTCGTTGTTCTAAACCCTGCTTTTAACCCAGGGTATAAAGGAACGTTTCACACTTTTAATTTAGAAGCAGGGTTAGCACCGCTTTTTACCCGGGGTTATGAAACCCTGCATTGCGGTGCCGTGTTAGAATGGTACTTTTGACAGTCACAGAAACTCTGTGCATTGTACACAGACAGCAACAATACACTATAGTGTCGGTCCAGATCCGGGCCACATCTGGTACACGTGGATTCAACACATACCAGATGTGGGCCGGATCTGGGCCGACACTATGTTGCGGTCTGGGTATATAAACAGTAAATTCAGCATTTGAGAGGAAAAATGTCAAATGCTGACAGAAAACGCGACAACTCGATAGTCTGGTAAGTCCATTCGGGATAAACTTGATGGTAAAATCGGTTATATATTAAATAAGGATGCGCAATGCTTAAGCATTTATGTAAACATTGCATGTGGCATGCATCCAATCAATGACACTGACACTGCAAATATGCAAATAAGGACATTAACCCAGTTTTAGGAATGTACAGTGTGAAACGGCAGCTTATGAGTATCCAGTATTAGACGACTCAACGCTGGCAATATGTTATGCCCTAAATTAATACATGATTAACTACTGTATTTTTCTATGTACATTTCTGAAATGCACTTTCTGTAAAGTTGCTTTAAAACAATATGTATTGTGAAAAGCGCTATACAAATAAATTTGAATTGAATTGAATTGAATGGAATATTAATTGTTAACCCCAAGTAAATTATGATCAGTGTGAAACGGGAAGGCAAGATAACCCAGGATTTACCCAGTGTTTACAATGACCCAGGTTTAACTATTTCAAGTGTGAAAAGCCCTATTCATTACCATTACAGATGGGAATCACAAGAGAATTTAACCATCTTTAACGGTTCCATTAATAATTTTCAATTCAAAACTTTTAATGGAAAAATATTTGGAAAGATGAAATGCAGTTCCATTGCCAAATGATGAGACAATTAATTAGAAATAAAAAAGTAAAAAAACTCTTTCAAAAGATGTGTTTAGATAGGTGTATTGGCTTTACATTATCTGAGATGCAATACAACAAAATCTCTAAATTTAACCAAAAAAATACTAAAACATAATTTGACCATATTTAATTTAAAGTATTTTTATATAATACTACAGACAAAAAGCAAAATGTGTAGATCTTTACTACACGTGGTCATACGAACAGGTCAGTAAGGGATTTAGGTCTCAACAGTTTTATGTGTTTGATTTACAAAAAAAAGGGTCACGGACAGGAAATTCTGCAGGGGTGTTTTAGAAAGGGATGGACCCTTTTCACATTTCCGGGGTTCTCAGAAACGAAAGTTGTCATAGTTGGGTAATAGTTCTTCTATAGTGGTGAATGGGAGATGACAGCAAATAATATTTTGTATTTGCATTTTCTCTAATAGCAAAAGAAAAAATATAGAGAGACTGATTACAAAAGAGAGAAAATTTTCTAATTTGGTGTCACTCCCTCAGCCGTTATATTCGAAACATCCTTGCAGCAGCGTTCATTTATTTTTGTTTTTTTGTCATTTACTGACAAGATAATATAACACAAAGAAAATGTCTAATGAAATTATTAAAAACTTTACTAGATTTGCTGTTGATCACAGTTTGGAAAAGGGTCCATTCCGTGCACATCGGCAGAACAATGCATGTGTGAGAGCCATTAAGAGAACCAAACATCATTCAAACATCAAATGGAACCAGTTCTGATAAGAATGGATGCTTGATCCCTAACACTAATTAATCTACTATAGTCATGTACCATAACATTTACATGATAATCCAAGGTACCTCAAAGAATATCATGGCACTATTTGTCCAAAACCATGGCATTACATGGTACATTTTCTTCAAGTTCTTTTGTTGATATGTCAAAGTGTGTTTGATGTTTTTTTAAATGTATGTTCATATAATCTCAGTGACCTATAATGTTCAGATAGATTGGGCCTTGTATCCGCAAGTGGGGCGCTTGAGCTTGGGACAAATTATGAAATTAAAGGTTGAGATGGGATGGAAGAGGAATGTTGGAAGAATTGGCAGGTTTATATGGACATGCTCCTCCCATTTGGAACTCCATTAATTTCTTTCATAAATCTGACCTCATGGTTAAGCAAAGAGGGGTCATGGGCAGATTGGTGGGGATGGATAGCATTGTTCCAGAAAATAGCAGATATATTGTCATTCTCCTTTTTTATGCTTCATGTCAAGACGGATTTTGTCAGTGCCTTATGTTTTCACTTAGTTGCCTAAAGAAAGACGCCAGAATGAAACAAACTGGTGTTTGAAACAGTCTTCTTCCTTAAGGGAGTGCATAGTCTTTTCTGGTGGGTAACTGAGGTGCTTGTACAGTGGTTTATAAAACAACCATCACAACCTCAAAGACTTAACCGTGGTGCCCGCCCTTTTTTCATATCAGATAAAATGTTCTCATTAGGAACAGTTCAGTGAGCTCTGGGTGGTGAGACCAAATCACTACATCAAAAAAGAGCCCACACAAGTCAGTACCGATTGGAGATTTAATGATTCCTAGAAATATAACAAATTTTGCAACGGACAGCTTGTTGTCTCTGACAAAAATAATGTAAATGAACACAGTTCTAAATTCCAGTTATGCACATTGTTCAAACAGTGTAGCTTATATTGGATTTAGTTATGTATTCAGCAGTTCTGAAGTATTAGAGCTACCATTCATGTTGTGCCTTTCATATCTGGCCCACTTTGCAGATTATTCAGGCTACAAACCGCCTATTTAGGCAGGTGAGAATTTTTTTTATTAAATAAAATAAAGTAAAATAAATAAAATAAAAAAGTTATCTGTTAGACATTATCTATTATCCATAACATGAAAGACAAGAGACAAGAAAAATCCATTTAAAATAGATTCTCATGCTTTTAAAAGTCTCAAAATAAAATAAAATAAAAAATTATATGTTAGACATTATATATTATCCATAACATGACAGACAAGAGACAAGAAAAATCCATTCTAAAAAGATTGTCTTATGCTTTTTAAAAGTCTTAAAACAAACAATAAAACAAAACAAAATAAAAATAAAAGTCATCTACAAGTGCAATATGCATTAGATGACTGTGGGTGGTCAATCGGTGTGTCCAGAAAGCACAAAAAAACCGAAGTATACTCTTGTTTGTATTCACTAGTATTGGCATTTTTATGCCAACAAGCCCAGTCTTTTTTTTTTACGTCTAAAGCAGAATGCAGAATAGCATTCAGAGAATCTCATACAGTACAAGCCGCAACAGGAAACAAACAGATGACCCAGATAGTGTAATGTTTATCACCAAAACATTCACAGTGCGAGGCCAGGGCATTTTTGACAACTAATGTCAATATAATTCTCCAATCTCAATATAACACTTTGCAAAAGCTGTTTGAGAGAAACTGCCCTCTGAACAGGGGTGAGAACTAGACATTCAGAACTCGCAAGAAGTCAAGGCCTGGAGTGGGTCAATAAAAGATTCTGAAATGATAATAACAAGAAGTGCAAGTATGTGTTGCTCCCAGTGTTGTTGAAGTTACTTCAAAGCTGAAGCTTGCCAAACTAAAAGCTACTCAAAATTTAAACCATATGGTACATAGATACTTAAGGGCGTGATATCTTTTTAAATATATAACTGTCCAATGATATAAATTTATTATTTAACCAGAGGCAAAAACAATATTTTTTTTGAACAACCTCAATTAACAAATACACTAAATACAACTACAAAAACTATAGGGTAATTCTTTTCAATAGTTATTCAAATGAGCTGAGTTTAATTAAATATTAGCTATAAAATTATCTAAAATGCTGCACAGACTCAAATCAGTCAATCGTTTAAAGTGGCCCTATTATGGTTGGTCGAATATTCCGTAAGTTTCCGGCTAAACAACTAATTCACGTTATTACTGTCTTTCTGAAATACTTCTGCTAAGCAGCTGTGGGCCTGTGTCTATTAATGCAGATAGATTGCCTGTCGTTCTTACTACTTCGAGTAAAGATAAAGGATGGAACAAGATTTGTTTTACAAAGGTTTTTTTTTTTTTTTACATCAGTTATTCACGTTAGTGCTCGGCTAACGTATGCGCGGTTGATACAGTTCCCGCATGTGCAGCGCAATAAACTAGAAATATATCCATCGGTTGATGGATACTCTTGTTAATGCTGATGGTGAGGAATTACAGTTGCAACATCTCATATTGTACCTCAAATTGAGTAGCGGGTGACTGAGAAACGTCCTGCTAAAGTCGTCCTTGAGATGGAGGTTCGGGTTGAATAGTTCTTCTTCCAATGTTTCATCTTCGGACTCGCGCTCGGATTGATATGGTAAAATCGACGTCATCATTACTTTCTTAACAGTGTGTGTGTGTGTGTGTGTGTGTGTGTGTGTGTGAACAATCGCTGAGCTTTAGGAAGCCTGCGGATGGAGCTGTATGTAGTTCAGTTATGGTAATGAATGTTTTTGTTTCCGACAGTCTGGCCAATCAGAGCAGAGTAGCTCGTAGAAATGAGGGATTTTCATCAATCGAGTCGTTTGAGAATCATTGAAAAATGTGGTGATGTCAGAGAATGTCTAATATGGCGAGAACTTTCACTCTCAGTACACTTCCGGCTTCTGAACTGGTTGCAGTTCCTCTCTGATTCCATATGAGGGCGCTCACAGGACGAGTGCAGAATGAATGGAGGTCTATGGCGCTATACCAATAAAAATCCACTTTTCTCAGGATATAATTTTTTGTCTAGTAATTTGAATGTTGAATTCGAAAGGAGATGCAAATAAATTACACATTGCTGGGTGATGGATTTTTTTGAGTCACTTATTTGCTTTAAAAAGTCTTTTAAAGTGTCAATGACGTCATACACATGTACGACCAGAGATACTGCTTCACGGCAATCCTTCACTCACTCTGGTGCGTTCGCGCTCTACACTTTCTTTTCACTCGAGGCATCGACAACACAGCTGACACAGGTAAACACACGTGCTAGAAGAGTTTTTGTTTTGTTTGTTTCTGGTCCCGCTGCGGATGACACGATGCCATCAAGCGGTATCTCTGGTCGTAATCAGTCCTTCACTGACCAATCAGCGTTCATTAGCAGAATGCTAGCGTGTTATGGGCAACAACAACTCAACCTGTAAGAAATCAAAAGGACATAAGTACTCGTTCATTCAACTTTCGACCTAAAACCCATGTTGAACTTGCAAAATCTACAATCAGATCTGAGATTTCTCAACGGCAATCGGGTGAAAGAGACAAATTTAGCTGTCTAGCCCCATTGACTCCCATTCATTTTGCACTCATGGCGATCGCCCCCAGTGGAACTCTGGTGGTACTACAACCAAAATTCGGTACAATAGAGCTTAATAGGGAGTGGGCAGGCTCTCCGTAGACGGGGTCTGGTGATGTGCAATTTATATTATGAGAAAATGAAAGTTTTCTTTTTTTTTTTTTTTTTTACACCTGTTGTAGGAGACCTCCAAAACAAAATTAGAAGACTTTAAAGTAGCATAAATGGGGCACTTTAAAGCTACACTGTGTAGGATTTTCTCCCATCTAGCGGTGAAATTGTTTATGACTACCAACTGAATATTTCTAGCCCCTCCCATTCCGTATTATTTCAAATCTGCCGGCAGTCGCAAGTTATCTCCCCCTCGCATTCGTCACGGTGCCACTGAGTGTAAAAACGCAAAAGGCGAAGCTTGAATTTCCAGGTAGGCCTATGTCCCTCTTTGGCTAATGTATTTTCAAGATGGAGGCGCAACATGGCTGCCGCCATTCGAGCAACTCGCTGGTATGTATTCTAAATGTCAGATTCTACGCTCATGAGAATACTTGATTAGTTAGAAGTACTTCTTACTTAGTAAAAGTAATTACACATTAATGGGCACATATCATTTTGAAAGAACAAAGTGTTTTTTGCTAAGAATCAACTTAAAAATTACACAGTGTAGCTTTAAACTGTCCAAATGAACCAATTCACTAAAAAAAAGTTACAGCATTTTGAAAGCAGCTGAACAACTGTCACTCAACAAAACTCAACACAGAACTGCACAGCACAGCATGGCAATATTTTGATACAATAAAACTAAAACAAACAAAATTTCTGTATTCAAATCAGTAAATAATTTTAAAAACTAGAACAAATCAAACTTTTCTAAGCTACATTATTGTTGAAAAGTTTGGGGTCAGTAAGATTTTTTTTTTTTTTTTTAAAGAAAAATCTAAACTTTTATTCAGCAAGGATACATTAAATTGATCAAAAGTGACAGCAAAGACATTCATGATGTTATAACAGATTTATATTTTAAATATTTAGTCGCTACATCGCTACTCATTGTAAAAAAATAAAAAAATGTATCCTGTTACTGGAAAAGCTACACTATTTTGAACTATACAGTTGTACTACTGTCACGCTTAAGTTAGTAGTGCAGCTACTTTTGGTTAGATACTCTCCTACACTGGTTGCTTCTCATCGTCTGTCTTCATAATCATTTAATAAGAGAAATGGGCATTTCAAAATTAAATATGCCACTCTACGAGAGATTTTATACAAGCACACAGCTGGAAGCACACAGACACCAGCTGTTAGCCACAGAAACAGAGAGGGAGGGAGAGAGTATGGGATTGTGGGAGATTTCAGAATTACCTGAGGGTAGGGTAAAGCTAGATCAAGAGAAAGACAGTAGATTAAAACCTTAGTCTGAGGATAGACTTATTTACACATAGATCCAATTCACTCCCGAGCTTCATACAATCTGACAGAACCATCCGTGAGGTCTGACCAAAAACAACAGGCTGTCCTGCGTGTGTATGTGCCCGTTTGCACGCTCACAGGTTGACCAGCAGTGTGTCCAGAGCTCTGAATGCGGCAGTAATTAAAGTGTATTAGATATGTGCTGAACCTATTTTCACAGAGACTGGCTGGCAATACATTTATTATTGGGACGGACCAGACTGGTTTATACGGTTGGGGATTTGAGCCAATGGAGTAGAAAGGGGTGAAGATTTATTCAAAAAAAAAAAAAAAAAAAAAACTTGAAATCTCAAAGCTCTCAAATGCAGGTGGTGGTGTGGAGAAAATCACTTTCTCTCTTTTTTCCTTTCCTTTATTCCAGAGGGACGGAGATGACAGCAGCAGGAAGAAGTGGAAGTACCAAGGTTCAGTGGAGGAGGAGAACGGGCATGCACATCAAAGACTCTCGGCTGGAATGTGTCCACACCTTTCTTTCTTTCTCTCTCTCTCTCTCATTTACTCTCACGCAGACGTGCACACACCTCTCACAGACTCTTATCCGCCAGACAAACGGCCGTTTTTAATTTGTGTGACAATACATGCGGATGGCCCCTTATTTGCAAGGGGAAGCCTGGAGCTGCTCCCATTTGAATAAGCACACATCTGGGTTATCAGGGATCAAGAGCCTGTGCACATAGACAAGCAGAGCATGACGAGCCAGGCTTGGCCCTCGCCACTGGGGCATGAACCACACTGCACTGCACAGCAACACAACACAACACAACAAAGCACAACACCAGGGTTGTGTGCCATTCAGAACTGAATTAAGAATTCCTTTCAAGTTCAAACTCTATTCCTAAATTTTAATTGAATTTTAAGGCAAACTGCAATGTGATTTTGAATGTAAGGAGGTAGAATTAAAAGAACTGAAATAAAATTTTTAACCAGAAAAGCAGACTGAATGCTGGCTTGACAAAGCCTTGAAATTGTTTTGAAAAAAGTTTGATGGTTACCAGGTATTACAGATAGAATGACAATTAGAATGACAGAAGGAAAGATAGAACGATAGACAGATAATGATATAGGCTATAGAATGGTAGAAGGACAGACAGACACACAGATAGACAGACAGACATAGACAGACAGACAGACAGACAGACAGACAGACAGATAGATAGATAGATAGATAGATAGATAGATAGATAGATAGATAGATAGATAGATAGATAGATAGATAGATAGATAGATAGATAGATAGATAGATAGATAGAGAGAGAGATAGAGAAAAATAAAGAACAGCAGACAGACAGACAGAGACAGACAGACCGATAGATAGATAGATAGATAGATAGATAGATAGATAGATAGATAGATAGATAGATAGATAGATAGATAGATAGATAGATAGATAGATAGATAGATAGATAGATAGATAGATAGATAGATAGATAGAGAAAAATAAAGATCAGCAGACAGATGATAGACAGAGACGGACGGACGGACGGACGGACGGACGGACAGACAGACAGACAGACAGACAGACAGATAGATAGATAGATAGATAGATAGATAGATAGATAGACAAAACGAGACAGACAGATAAACAGATTTTTTTTTCAGAATCCATTACTTGTGTTTCACTTTATTGCATTACAATGTAAATTCATTTTTATGTCATTCCAATTCAAATTTCAACTTCCGAGGGGACGTGGCCAATTAAATTCAGATTCCAACTTATGAATATGAATTCTGAACTCAATACATTACAGCACTCCACAACACGTGTGTAAATGTTAAAACGTTTTACAGTTCAACTTAAGAAGAGGTCAGGAAATAAAAACAACAGAAATAACACAAAGCAACAATAAGAAGAAAAAAAAAAAACCCACACACACACACACACACACACACACACTCAAAACAGAAGTCTGTAGGGTTCCACTTCCAGGCTTCCCAGTAAACCTCAAATTAAAGACTACACTAAGATGCAGCAGCACTTTCATGAAAAAAAAAACACACATTGGGCTTTTCCTCCATGTCGTCCTCATGTCTTATTCCCTCATGAGGCGGGAAGAAAAACCTGAGAGAACAAGTGAGCATTCTCCCAGAAAATATCATTTCCTCCCTCTGTCAGAACAGCTGAAGACACGTCTTGTTTGTGCTTTTTTCCCCGTGTCAGCTGCAAGGCCCTCTTGGCGACAGCAGCCCGGGGAGAGAGAGAGAGAAAGCGGCTCCCCTGGGGGGAGGAGTTGCCTCAGGCCTCAGAAAGCCTATTTACGACAAGCTGTGCTTGTTACTTTCATCAAAATAGAGCACAGCGCTTTTCTTCTCCCCTTGTTTTCTTGTGCTTTTGGCAGGAGGTTGTTATTGTAAAGCACCAGGTTCCATTGTGCTTGACCGAACAGTGAAATTAAAGGAAGCAGGACAGTCATTCTCAAAAACTGTTGACTTTATGACTTACAGTTCTCTCTAAGAATCCAATTGTAAGTATGTATTAATTTCTTAACATTATTACTAATCATACAGGACAATTTGACTTTTGTTCTTTATTTTTACAAGCTGTAAAAAGTGTTAAAGGCAAATAGATTTGTCTTGTTAGCTCTGCTCTCACCTCTTTGGACTATTAAATATTAGATTTAGGAAAATATATTTTAACTTATAATTATAATATTTTATTTTCTGAATGCAGCATAGGTTGTAACCAAATACACTAATACCACAAATTCCCATAAAATATTACTGAAATCAATACATTATACTAATAATTTTTTTACATTAAACAGTAAAACACCAATAACATATATTAACCAATTACAACAAAATATATAATTTAAAGTTAAATTAATAGCTTCTTAAATGTCAAAACTTAAATATTGCTCTTGGACAATTATTATTTATTTTTTCAAAATGCTGTTTTTTCACATGAATTAAAGGGTAAAAAGTTATTTTACATATACATTACATATAATGAATTACTTGCTTTTTTGAACACTTGCTAGACCTTGCACTAATGCTTAACATAGGGGGAAAAAATACTTAATAATACTAAATAATTAATAGAAAGACGGGGACAAGACATTTTTCAGTCACCTTGCAAATTCAAATTATTATTTTTAAATGTGCAAAATTCATTTAATAAACAATTCTAGCATTAAAGGTTTGATATCTGTTCTTTTTTAATATTTAAAATCTTTTTCATGACTGTAAAAGTCATCATATTTTGAAAATGACCTGGAACATGAGGGAGGGAAGAGCTGGAATAAAGGATCACACCTTTTTCTTCCCTGCCAGCCTTTCCTCTCGTCTCTCTATTTCCGCAAGAGGAGAACCTGTAATGTCACAGAGTGTGCGCAACCTTTGATCCTCAGCTGTACTCCATCAAGTTCAATTAGAGCCGCTGCTGTCCCTGGTGGCCCCGTTTGTCATCATCTATTGGCCCGCGCACATTCCACATATTGAAGGAGTGGACAGAAAATCAATAAATAGGATTGAGCTGCCGAGGCCTGCAGGGAGCCCCCTCTCTCTCTCTCTCTCTCTCTCTCTCTCTCTCTCTCTCTCTCTGTCTCTCTCGCTTTGTCTATGGTCTCTCTTTAGCTCTCTCTTTGTCTCTCTCTCTGTGTGTTCCTTCTTATGGATTCTCCGCTAAAGCAATTTTCAGATTTGCTCCATCATGCCCCTCCGATTTTAAAGTGCTCCTATTACGCTTTTTCGAATACCTTTCATTCAGTGTGTAATAAAGCGGTCCATGAATGTAAATGGTCTGCAAAGTTGTAAAGTCAAAAGCACACAATAAATAAAGTTATAGTCTCCCAAAAGAAAGAATCGACACTGAACCGCCTAAGCAAATCATCAGGAATTCCAGCCTCACTTCCGTGACCTGCATATGTAACGCTGTAACACATTTGCATAATGCCCACCTATGGTCTTCATTGGCTGCCCGCGAACAACATCTACTTTGACCCTCCCTCAAACACTGTAGCTGTAGCTTGGACAATTTTTTTTCCAAAATGCTGTTTTGAAGCATTTTGAAAATTGCATAAATATATTTGCATAATGCCCACCTATGGTCTTCATTGGCTGCCCGCGAACAACATACTTTGACCCTCCCTCAAACACTGTAGCTGGTTCATGTTGTGTACATGCTGAGAGAAGACGCTTGTTCTCTGCTCTGAGGATGAGGATGTAAAGAGTCTGTGGTTAAAATTACCACAGCGAAACAACAGCAATGCAACCTTCTGACTATTGCTTCTCAAATCTCTGTGAGGTCAAAATGTGATTTGCAAAATGCTTATCCATTAAACGTGGGATAGTACTCACTTTATTTGGACCAACTTGCTCCTCAGAATCTCAAACTGTAAGTATGATTAATTATTTATGTCTATATATAGTTATAAATATTTAAAAGTATAGTTATAAAGTAATTATTTATTTTCTACCTGGTGTTCAAAATACGTAGTTAATTGTTTTGTATTGTGTAGGTCTCCAGCTAACTGGCAAACTAAGAAGCCTCCGGAGCTGAAGTTCAGTTAGGCCGTGTTCCACCAAAGCGTTTTTTCACGTGGCTGGCGTATTTTTTTTTATTGTTTTCAATGGGAGCGCCGCGTTTTTAAAACGGCATGAGCGTAACGAGGCGCTGAGCGTTCGCCGTTTTTTACAGGTTGCCGAGAGTTGAAGAATGTTCAACTTTGGGAAAAACGCAGCGCTCATCACTGTCACTTTTTACCTAACCGTCCAATCACAGTGGAGGAGGGGCGGGAGTAATACCACACCGACCAACCGCCACATTATGCTTGTACAACGTCAACAGATGACAACAACAAGCATAATAACGGAACAAAATCATTTAAAACAAGAGCCAGAGAAAATTAATTACATTGTATCGACATTTTAATATAGAATCAACACAGAAACAAAATATGTGTGAAATGAGATACTAGTAACACTTTCACGGATATTCCGTTTCATAACAAGCATGTCTCAACTGAAAAAAACGCAACGCTGCCAAAACGCTCTCAAGCGCCCACAGCTAGGCGTTTGCAGCAGAGCGCCTAGCGTATTCAGCTGGCTAAAAACGCTTTGGTGGACACACGGCCTTATGGTAATGGCATGCAGAGCATGCAAAGTTGCAAAATAATTTCAATAGTATTTTACTTCCAACAACTGCAAACCGAACTGGAGCCATAAACCAATTTTTTTTAGTAAACCGCTTGTACACCATCCAAACACACTGATTCTCTAACATTAAATGCACTTGATTAAACACCATCAGCTCTAGTGTGAGTCTCTCCATCCCTCTTTCTCTAGTTCTCCCTCCCCTTCTGTCGCTCTCGCAGACACTTACACTCATGGTCACCCACTGTGTATCCACAATGCAATTGCTCAGTTTGACTTCCTCTCTGAAGTGCTTCCTGGAGCGTGACCTTTCACCCTGCACCCTTGCATGACGGTCGGCCCACACTGAGAGAAGTCAGACATGAAACCGGAGGCGTTTTTTCACCTGAGAAAATAAGAAAATGCTGTTTGATTATGTTTCATATCAGAGAAACACAGTGTTTGTGTTAATTTTTTTACCCCTGTAGTCCCTTAAAACTCATTTTTGATCATCAAAATGATATATTAAAAGATTTTTTTCCTGTGAATTTTTTTATTCATTCCTTAAAAAAGCTTAAATGTAACTCTACACCCTTGCTTTATTTAAAATACGCGGATCAATGAATATGCAAATTAGCCCCATCTCCACTCACTCACACCAGCTCAGAGATCCACTCGGTCAACTCATTTACAAGTCTATTTATCAGAATGGTAATGTGTTTTGTATATTGCTTTCTACAACGCCGGACACATAACGGTAATTAATATGATTAGCCTTCTGCTTGACTACGTTATCAAACAGCTAATATTAGTTGCTAATGTTTCACAAACCATGTTCATATTCACCATCTCAGAGTCAGACAGCAGCCTTCTAAAAATCTGTATCCTTAGAAATGCTTTGAACAACTTAGAACGTCAGTGTAGAAAGACATATAGTTCAACATATCATAATATACATCTTATACATAATTCACCCGCTATATTGCTAAATGCACCTGATTTTTCATATCAACAAAAAATATATACAGGGATAACCTGGCTTCTCTTGAGACTCCCCTGCTTCGCAGCAGGTAATGATATGCTACAGCCCACCCACACATTGACGTGATTGGTTACAAGGTAGTTTGTGATGTAAGAATGTTGTGATGTTGTGTTTGTCTTGAAGTATATTAAAAACACCACACTAGCTGCGTTTCCATTACAGATTTGCGCAAAAGTTTTGCGATATTTTCTAAATGTCGATAAAAAAACTATTGCGAAATGACAGCGTGTGACTAAACGTCATTTTTTCCTCTCGCGATAAGTCATTCCAAAAATCATGGCAACGGATGTTAGTAGGTTTACGTATATCCCAGCCACCGAACTAGCCATTATTTTTAATCAAAGAAGACTTTTTTATATGCTTTTATCCAAGCATTAATGGCAAGGAAAGCCTTGGGCCTATACTTGGGAGCGGCACATATGAGGAGTTTCTCCCTCTTATCTGCTTCAAGGCATTATCTGGCATTTCTTTGTAGTTTAGAATCCAGTATTCCCGTAATTCTTTTGTTATTCATGATTTTAATAAAGAACTCTGTCTTGTCTTCTGTCCAAACATACCGCGCCATATTTAAAGAATGATCGACTTTTACGTACGCCAGATGACCTGTAAATACTGAAAAACTGTTTCCATTGCAGTTTTGCAAAAACATTCCTTTTTTGAATTGCCTGAAAAAGCACCTCATGCGAGCGTAAAAACTTTTTTGCGATATATGGAAGTTTTTGCGAAATTTACGTTTCCATTGGGCGTATTTTCAGTTCGCAATTTGAAGGGTAATGGAAACGTGGCTATAGACATATAAACATGAAAAGCTTGATTTTCACCACAGGGGGTCTTTAAGAAAACATTTTTGGAAATGTGAACACTGAAAAGTGACACGACAGGGTTGAAATTATCAGAAGTTGTTCCTGTTTTTTAGAATGTTTAATGGGGATTACAATTTTGACACCATGATGAATAAAAACCAGCCAGAAGGTCTCAAGAGGAATAGGAAATGCTTGAAGAAACGTCATTAAAAAGTGACACAATGATGCTTTAAAATCTACCAAGAGGACAGTTTTAAAAAGTAGCAATGAAATAAAAACTATTTTATTTTCACCTAAAGGCTTTCTTTCTCTCTCTTTTTCACACACACATACGATAATTTGATCAGTGCAGGTGTGCAAAATGCTCCCCTGAGGTCCCCCCGCTATCCCCGCTGACAGAACTCTTTCCTCTTCACCTGCAGGAAAAGTGACAAAGCCACTCAAGGTCAGCGACTCCTTGACAACGGCTCCATCTGCAAGGTATTATCATTTCATTACCTGCCTGCGTCAAAAAGCCCTGCTGTTTTCCCTGAGGTTCCATCGCCATAGTAACTATTGATTTATTGTTTGTTAGAGGCCAGTCGTTCCTGGATGATTAGCTCTTGATAGCGCCATATGACAAACAGCTGCTCTTTGAGGTTGTTGTTGCAGCGTTTGTGTATGTGCATGTGTGCGCACACCCCAGAGGCGCCCACCCTGAAGGCTCACTTTGTCTGTTTTGATAGACAGAGACCACGTGGCTAACTGGACTCGAGTGGAGATGGCTCACGGTGACACGTCGAGTTCTCAGTGGACTTCTGTGGTACATGCAGCTGGGCAGTGGTTTGTCAAATTGAGTTTGATAACTTCAGCTTCCCTCCAGAAAGCTGCATAAATGGATAAGAAACCCCCTTCCACCCTGCCGCCCACCCTGCAAGGCAGCAGGATCTATAAAGCCCTCCATCAAAATCAGCTCACCTCCTTTACGAGAGCATTAATCACCACTCTCTGCTCTTCAAAGCACCTTCACAGTGCTGTCTTCATGCTGCCCCAAACAGCTCCACTGTTTATCTCAGAAGTGATGAAGAGAAAGCAAATTTCACACGCAAAAAAGTTCCATTGTCTACTGAAAATAGTGTAGTAATGTATGAAGCACAGCTCACACGGAAGTTACTTTCTAACCAAGCAGCTTTCTGTTGGTCAACACTTGAACCTGTTGCAGAGTATATCTTTTGTATAAATTCCATATTGCGTGGATTCTGATTGAAATGACTGGATTTCGCATGTGAAAATTCCCTGAACAATGGTAAATGTAACAATTGACAAGCAATCATCTCAAGCAATTGTTTGTTGATTATGATTTTTTGTTGTTGTTGTATGAACAGGAACAAAACACAAAAAATCCCATCCAATCAGTTGTAGGTGGTTTGAAATCCGCAGATTTCAAGTCTGATTTTTGTTAGTGTTAGATTTTTCTCAGTTTGAAAGATCAGAATGTCCTGTAATTGTTCCCATCATTCTTTGTTTGACGGGCTGTTAAGACAATAAGCATATGTCAACAGCAAATGCACTAACATTCAAATGTTTTTTGAATTTTTACTCAGCAAAGATGCATTAAATTGATCAATGTGACAGTAAAGACTTTTACATTGTTATAATTTTTTTAAACTTTGTACTATATTAAAAGAATCCTGGAAAAAAGTATCACAGTTTCCACAAAAACATTTAGTAGCACAACCGTTTTCAACATTGATAATAAAGAAATTCCTTTAGAGCACCTAATCAGCATATTAGCATGATTTCGGAAAGCTTATGTGATACTGAAGACTCAGCTTTGCCATCATAGGGATAAATTATATTTTAAAATATATTTAAGAAAACAGTTATTTTATATTGTATGACTATTTCATAATATTACGTATTTTTGTATGTATTTAATGTATTTTTGATCAAACTAGATGTACCGCATGGCGGTACAAAATATGACCGCCGCTCAGGCCTGCACTGGCTTTCCACAAAAATAAATGACGTGGAGTAATTTGGCTGTATTGCGTGTTTATGTATATAAGTTGTATATTTTAAAAGACTGTCTGGAGTATTCCTGTGGATCATGGATAATTTAGAGTTTTGTAATTATTTGCTATTACTATTTAAGTTTTATATCAAAAGTCATTAGTTTAGACACTTAACATCCGTAATGTGAAAATGTCACATTCATAACAGTGGTTTTCCCTACATAATGTATTATAAAAATGAGTTTCAAAAACACACTTATTGTGTTCAAGCAAGTCTTTTTCATGCTACATTGGTAACAACAAACAGCTTTTTAAACAAAAACAAAACAAAATTAAACTCATTCCCACTGTACCTAGTAGAACACTTAAGTAAATGTCCCATTGAAATTAATGGGATTTTATGGATTTAGGTGAAGAAAGTGTACACATAATACATTTTGGTCTGTACCATGAAGAGAAAACTGATTCAACTATATAAACTATATATTTTCTGAAAGCGTAGACTCTCAGGATGTGATCTAACCGGGGACCAAACGAAATTTTTCCGTAAAAGTCTAGTGGGGCTACATGCCCACCAAATTTCATGTTCCCCGGTGTTTCGGTGTCCCTGGTATCGTTGACGAAAAATTCAGTAGATGACGAAAAAAAAAGAAAAAAAAAACCTTTGACAATCCCTATATGCATAATAAATGCAACCTTGGTGAGCATAAGAGACTCAACAACATACAAAAATTGTACTGACCCCAAACATTAAACCGTAGTGTCTTCATGTGAATGATTAGATGAATATTGTGTTTTTTTCTGAAGTCGTTGGGTGACGGGTTGTTACCACAAGTAACAGACTTCATTAAAACATTTCATATGCCAACAGCATTATTTTTATTTATTTTTTGCAATGTTGTCTTGTGGTAAATTCGTTCAGAATTGGGATACTGCTCTTACGAAAAACAAATGTCAAAAACATCCATCTAACAGCCACAAAATTGTCATGTTACCATGACAACTGTCAATTTTTAGGAAAAAAAGGAGACATTTTTAAGACCAGGACCATTTTTGATTCCACATAGACTTTAAGAATGAAACACCCTTTCTGCACTAGACATATTGTTATCAGTGTCAGAAAGCCAGACGCTACTTTACTTAGTGATTGTGCATGCTGTGAAGCAAAAACTGACCGAAGTCTGGCAGCTTTAAGAGTTTTCTAAAGCACAACCGGAGTCCCATTAAACTGTGACCAATCATTGCCTCCGCTCACCCTGCCCTGTTAAAGAGCTCCATTCACATAATTTACAGCGCCTACTCTTTGGTTTTTTAAAGGGAGAGAGAGAGAAAGCGAGAGAGGGGCAGAGAAAGAGAGCTCTCTGGACGACCATGGTGAGTCCCAACGCTGCCACTGACTCGCAGTAAATAAATTAGGCAGGCAAACGAGGCAGGTCGCGGGCTGGGAGCACAACCTCACTCAGGCTAATGACAGCCCTGGCTGCAGCCGCACCGCCCTGGAGCTAACAGGTGGAGCTGCTGATATTAATGACTCCAGGTGGGCCTGCCAAGCAGGAGGGGAGACAAGAGAGAGAGAGAGAGAGAGAGAGAGAGAGAGAGAGAGATTGAGACAGAGAGAGTGAGAGAGGATTAGAAAGCTGAGACCAATCCAAAAGCAATCTCTCATCCCCAGTCTTAAAGCCATTTCACAGATATGCGCATAAGAGAAAAAGGCAACAAAGCAGTTGTAAATACTCAGAACAGACTAGTGGCTTTAGGCGTGTCATACTGAGGCAGAAAGAGGGGTGTAATTTAGGACCGGTGCAATTCAGATAATCCTGCAGAGGAGGAAAGAGACACGGGGTGTGTCTCATTCCACTCCCTAGTTCTCTGTGATTCTAGTAGGCTATATCGTCAACACAAATTTTGAACACAAGCAAGAACCTTGATCTACTTAATAATGAGGCACTGATAACATATTAAAACGTATCAACTGTATAGCACATCATAACCAATATTATTCTGGTATAGTTTGTTTTATTATTATTGTGCATCTTTGTAGGTGTTAAAAAGTACACTGACATTATGAGGTAGCCTATACAGACTACAGGTAGTATATAGGTACAGAATGATATTCGATAGAATAGAATGAAAGATATAAGAGATATAGATAGACAGAGACAGATGGATAGAATGACAGGACATACGATAGATTACAGGTAGTATACAGAACGATATATGAGGTATATAGGTAAAGAAAGATATAAAACTATGGATGGATGGATGGATGGATGGATGGATGGATGGATGGATGGATGGATGGATGGATGGATGGATGGATGGATGGATGGATGGATGGATGGATGGATGGATGGATGGATGGATGGATGGATGGATGGATGGATGGATGGATGGATGGATGGATGGATGGATGGAAGAAATTAGATCCTAACTTATGGTGGATTCTGGGAACTTCGATAGTTCTACAATTGGACACAACCCTACAAATGGCTAATTCCCAGGGCATATTTGAACTAGGGAGTGGATTGAGACACAGCCATGGAGAAACAAGAGATGGAGGATGGCAAATAAACGTGATCCCCTCTTCAGAGCCGATAGCATCCTGCTCTTTTCTTTTTAACAACCTGTCTTCCTTCCTTTCTGTCTTTTGCAGATGTGAATTGTAATCAGTGACAAGAGAGCAGCGCACATCAAACGGCAGGGAACGGATGGGGTCTGCGCCGCCACCTAATAAAAAGCAAACAAGCTATAAATAAAATGGAATTTTATAGAGGGCCGTCTGCGGTGGGCTGGTGGAGGGCGGCAAGGGAGGCTCTGGAGACACACACACAGAGACTTCAGAGGGAGAACGGAGCTTGACATCAGCTAGTATAAATACAATAATTCTGTGTTTCAATGTAAAGCAAGGAGAAGGCTGGGAAAGAGAGAGAAAGCGAGAGCAAAAGAGGAGAGAGAGAAGCTTAGATATGACAGCAGGTAATGAGATCGTTTGATGTGGCGGATGAGGGAAAACAGAACGCCAGCCACGGCGCTCTAGAGAGCAGAGAGGTGAGGGAAGACCATGGCTCTGGTTACAGATCAAATACACTCTCAAACTCCACACACACAGTGATATGATATTGTGCTGTGCGACCCCAAACAGCCATTCAATACACAACAGATGTTTAATCAGAACTTAATGTCAACATGAATATTTGATATATATACAGACACATTAAATAACATTTTTCCATTAAATTATAATAACGTCAAATGAATTAGTGATGGATAAAATTTTCCATATTTTCCATTATGGAAATGAAACAGGTAACAAGTGCTTTTTCAACAAGGAAGGGCTAATTTTCTCAAAGACTAACGCATAAATTACTTCTTTTTTTTATATAGGCAATATAGCATTCAAAAAGCAACATGCTGAGCGAACTGTCAAATCTGACAGTGTTTATTGTGAATCCTTGTACATTTGACACCTCTTTGAGATGGTCTTTGTTGAGGCTGACTTTGAAGGCCTCCATAGAACAACAATCAAGGCCTGTCTTAAAGAACGCATGGGGATCAGAGGGAGCCGTGTTCACGATTGAAAACAAATTGGTTTCACCTCTTCAGACAACCTCGTGCAGAAGAGCGAGTGGGAGTAGTTTTTGACATTTCATCTCGTTTTATATATTTTTTTAAAAATGGGATTTGGAACACAAGAACACAGCTGTGATTCATCAAGTTTGTTTTAGAAAAGAGCTTTTGATTTATAAAGACATTTATAGAGACATTTGACTTTCATATCTCGAAATCCTGATTAGCATACATGGAAAATTTGATTTGATTTACTTTCTTAACGCATGTTTCAGGTCTTACTGTGCATGATTGATCAGTGCATATAATTCCAAAAGAAAAACATGTTTGTCTTCATAATTTTTCATCAAAATGTAATAACTTGCTCCACCTCTGAAATGACTTTCCTTTTTGCCTTTCATCAAAGAGTTGGTTATACCAAAGAGGACTTTAGTGGGTTACAGGGCACAGGACTACGGAGTGTGTAACCTGAATAATTTTGTGGACTGGATGAATTACGTGACACAAAATGAAGTTGTACTTCATTTTATATATACACTCTAAACCCAAATCCGATTTAGTGCACTAAATCACCAAGTTTATTCCACTTCATGCACCTTTTTGGGACAAAAAGCATTTACAATGTCACATAATGCATTTTCCCCATGATTTTTTTTCAGTTCCCTAACATTATATTTACAAATATGTACAAACCGACAAATGAAATTACCCTACTCTTCATTTGAAAGGTTGGTTGTGGCAGATTTATGTTTCTCTCTGCTTATAGAATAAATACTGTTAGAGGTCTCTGTCGATAGAAACCATATAAATCCGTAATGACATGCAGCCCTCCACTTCCTGCGTGCAAGACCGGTACATCACACATAATTTCCTGTGTGTGTGCATGCTCGTTGGCCATTAAGTCAGATGGGGGTAAGTTTTCACCAGGCGATACGTGCCATTTCCTCCTGTCACATGTCTGAATGAACAGGTTTCACCAACAAATCCATAGTTGACAACAGCAACAACACCAGCAGAAAATATTCTAGATATCAGACAGGATAGTCGACAAATTACAGGAATAGGAAAACTTTCCATGGCTCATTTCCCTCATTGATTGAATGCTGTTTTCATAATGGATTCAGAAGAATTACCCTTCAGAAAGAAAAATGGTATATACCATATATATATATATATATATATATATATATATATACACACACACCATTTTTCTTTCTGAAGGGTATTTCTTCTGAATGTATATACACACACCATAGTCTGTCTGAATACTCGATTCTGGTTGGCTGGAAGGTGTGCAATAATAAAATAGAGATAGAAAGACGCTGAACAGACGCAGGTACACTCTCTCTCTCTCTCTCTCTCTCTCTCATAATTCCCAGTCTGAGGACGTGAACACCATGTGTTGTCATCTCGAAATTACAGTAATTATGATATGGCATGAATGCAGCATATATATACCATTTGGGTGTCTGAAAACAGGCATGATGTGTTTTGTGGGCGGAGCCTACCTGGTGGCAGAAAATGACAGTTCTGCAGTAGCACTTTTTTTCTCCGAACTGTGAAATAAACCTGATTAAAAAGTCAGAACTGAGAGATACAAACTCACAATTGCAAGAAAAAAGTCAGAATTGTGAGATAAAAAGGTTAGAGGTTTAAATATTATTTCATGCTGTAACTGTTGGGCTAATACATTATGTCCACTATGAAGTGCATATGCAAATATTATGTAGATCTTTTGATTACATCGCATTCATGCTATAATATTAGGTAATCATTGCCTGTTTCATCAGTCCAGTATATCTATTTAATGGCTTGCAACCATAAACGTCTGCGTTTAGCTTCACAGAGCTTTCCTTTGACGACAGTATTCTGTAAAAATGAAGACCATCGTTTTTGCATTCTGATTCTGACATCAAAAGGTACAAGACATTTTTAATTTATTCAGTAGAACTCGCAACAGGGTTCCCACACCTTGGTTAACTTCAAATTCAAGGACCTTTCAAAGACATTCCAGGTCCAGTACCCTCAAATTCAAGGACTTAATGTGGAGACACATTTGTTGTGTCCAACAACAAACGTTCAAGTACCATCGTAGTAGTTTCGTCCATGCGTGAACGTCATGGCAACGTACAACACAAAGTACCTCCCGCGTAAATAAGCGTAACTAACGTAAATCAAGCAAGCTAGTATGCATAGGACACGAAGTGTTGGCAAAATAACACATTGGTGGACCGGAGGGAATAATATGACATTTTTCCAGAAAACTTCTTTCACAAAATAAATTCAAGCACTTTCAAGCACCTGTATTTATGCATGTTTATTTTCAAAAACTTTCCAGGGCCTTGCTTTTTTTTTTCCTGACTCACAAACTTTCAAGGATTTCAAGGACACGTGGGAACCCTGTCGCATGTTTTCCTCCACTTTTTATCACTGTTTTTCTGCCACTACGATCCGTATGCAAAGTCCCTTTCAAGGAAAGTCTGTTCACTCAAACATATTTCACATCAGTAACAAAATCTGACAAACTCTCTCATAGTCATACATGTTGTTTATTTTTTATTTCCAATTGCTGATTGGTTCTTTTATTTAGAAGGCAGGGCTTATTCCACCTTATTGCCCATTGCACTTTCTCTCATTTATAAGTAATATTGGTGCACCATCTTTTTTATATCTAAAGTCTTTGCGTGCAACTGCAGTGATGTAACTGTGACTTCTGCTCCCAAATAGTCTATATAAAAATGGTGCACACTATATCAAGTCAACCAGTATATTAATCTGATGGATATGGCTGCCATTTCAAGGCAATTTTCCTAATAACATGTCTGTTAAATATCAGTGGCATTTTATACAAGTTGTCAAGTCAAGTCATTTATATAGCGCTTTTAACAATATAGATTGTTTCAAAGCAGCTTTACAGTGATAATAGGGAATTAAAGTAACAGAGATTGTTTTGGCTTTACAGCAGCTCTAGAATAACGTTATTGTCCAGCTAAAGTTAGTTTTGATTGATTCACTTCCGTCGCAACGATCATTAGTTATTAACTTAGGGGCCGCTTACACGACACCGTTCTAACAGAAAATCCTTAATGCGCTCCGGCCTATGAAGTTGTATAAAAATCTCAATTTATTTGGAAGGACATTCATCTTTTTAGCATCAGCCTTGCGACGGCTCTGCACCAATTCCCAGATTCATGAAGCATGAAACTTTAGCGTGGCTCTAACTCTCCCTGCAGGACACCTCACACTCTTAAGGATATAGCGTTGATACTGGTCACCTTTGAATTTGGTTTAATATCGCTAAATAGAAAGTACTTGCTGAGGCATTTGGTAATCAAAGCTAAAGGCAAGCCACATGGGGGGTTTCATTATGGGAAGAGCTGCTCTGGGCCCCATGGCTAATTGCTGAAACGCACAAATGGAGGGGAAATTCAATGTGACGTGAAGCATAGTAAAGATAATACGGCTGCTTTGAAAGAGCAGCATGTGTGTATACAGCTCTCCGGCTAGGCCTGCCAAATATAGGGATTGAAGGTAAGATTGGAATAAACATGCACACACACACACACACACTTATAACCTCTCCTGTGTGCTACAGAACAAACAGAGCGTTTTCTTTGTTTGATCTGAAGCATGCTTTGACTGGCGGACTTTGTCATAACAGCGAAAGTACGGCGGTGAAGGGCAGAGCTTATCATGGCTAATTTACACCTGGCAAACTGACAGCGAATTTAAAGCAGCCCGTAGCAGAACTAAAAAGAGATCATCGCCAGCAGTTATGATATGGTGGAACAGAGATAGCGTGTGATGCACATACTGATAGAGCAACGGGGTCAGGCGGTGGAATAGGGAAAATAAAAGTTTACTGTGTAGGGAGGTTCATTGTTGTACGTTGCCCTCTGAAGTTGTGTCGAGTTCAGTGTTTTCTCAGGTTTGGGTTTATTTTCTATCATGAAAACATGCTGGCTGATCTGAATCCATATTTCATGGTTGGGCATTTGGTACCTTGGCAACGGGCTGCAGGGGCCAATGAGGACGCAGCAGGGAGCTCCAGCTGTGCAGCTCAGTTTACCCATATGCCTCTGATGCTGGCCGTACACCCCTTCGCCGGGAACTTCACTTCCTGCCAGAGATGAGCAGCAGGAGAGAGACATGCTGAACCTGCAGACCTCCATAATATCTACAAATATAGATCAACAAACACAGACAATTACTTTGCTATCTATACGGGCATATACCATAGATATCTACTGATTTTACGTAAAGCTAATTATATACTGTAACTATTGACTAATTTTATCCTATACACCTAAACATATTTGCTTCAAGTAATAAATAATTGAATTCCATATGCAATGCATTTTTCACAATGCATATCATTCTAATAGCTCAGAAAAAAGAATAGCGCTTTGCAAACTCTGCTGTAATCCAAAGGCCACAGTAACCAAATCGTGCACACACGCAATTTTATTTTTATGAGTGAGCTATTCCTTTAAGAGTACCCAACTGAAGAGCTTCCTTCCACTTCTGGTGGCTAATTTATGAGTAATGTCCACAGAATGAAGATGGAGTCACAGATGCTGACAGCTGGCCAGATGTATCTTTTAGAATCTAAGTGTCACTCACTCCAGATCCAATTATAGCCTGCAGCTGTGAACGGACAAACAAGCGACTCCAGTTTATTTCAGCTTCCAGTCAATCAATGTGTCTCATTGTCTACAGACCCTGATTCACCGTCTTTTAAATCAAGGTGAAAAAAAAATACAAAAATATCCCAGCAGACTCCTCAATCAATGGGAATGGAATGGAATGGGCCACAACACAGACATTAGCTAAATATTTAGAAAGACTCACTCATTGACTGAGAAGGAGAGCGCACAATATGGGATCAGACACTTTTTTGTCTTCTAGTTTGTTTAGATTAACCGAGGACATAAATTTGATCAATCATTCTAAAGCTGATATCACAGCATGAAACAGAGAGGTCAAGAGGATAACAGGAATTGAATCAATAGTCAACCAGCAGCTGATTTCCACCTGAGAGCTCTGGAATTTAAATATTGCTATATGGGTCGGTTTTCGCTTCATCTCCTCTGCATGTCAGAATATGACTTTGGTCTCAAAGCTCCAAGTCAAGATACTTCTGCGCTTTCCTCTAATAGTGCGTCTAGAAGCCAACAAGGGTTATCAGTCTAACAAAATTACAGTCTAATATCATTATTCTGATTAGACAAGTATAATCTCTCTGTCCATCTCTCTCAGGGTAAGGGATATCTCTCCCTCTGTTTTGCAGATGGAGGGCAGATGGCTGCTGCTTCACTGATGGCAAATTTCCATTTCCTTAAGGTCAACAGCTCACTGCCACAAAACAGGCAAAAGAGTTCCGATAAACACTCAGTATTTGCATTTAAAATAAGGTTGAAGAGGGTCAGGCTGAACCGCATTGGCTCCCTTTCTGCTTAGGAGATCAGGAGTTGAATCCAAAACACAACATAAACTGTCACTTTTCATTATGCATTCATCCAAACATGTGGTTTCTGATTCATCAGGAGCGATTATTGTGGGGTGTGGACATACGATTTGAAGAATAGTTGGCACTGTATGCTGGCCTGTATTGTAGGCTGTTTCTGTTGGCTATATTTCAAAATTGACAATCAATCAGATTGGACTTTACTTATACCTTTTCTCCTCAAAGATTTCCAATGTTCAAAAGTGTGTAACTGAATTTCTCATTATCTTCGAACTGGAAAGATGATAGGTCACAGTCACATATATCATTTTTGTGAGGGAAAAGAAGGATAACTAATAAAGTTAGGCTAAATATTCTTCAACTACTGATCTATAATTCCTATTGTTCATATACTTTCAATCCGTCAGTTACCACATTCATAAACTTTGAGGAAGAGCCTATATTATCTCTAAAGACACTTTCCTTCCTAGGGTCACAAAATTACTAAATTGTGAAGTAATTAAAAACTATACAATATGAGGCAATTTAAAGGGACGGTTCACCTAAAATGATTTGTGTCTATTTGTGTGTGTGTGTGTGTGTGTGTGTGTGCGCGCGTGTGTGGGGAAATCATTTTACATTATAAATGTCCTCACTGTCGCTTTAGATCTGTCCTTGCTGTATAAAATAATTAAATGCATCTGTTCTAAAGATAACTGATAAGGTCATGAGATTCGCTTGTTTTAGCTTGTACAAATTGTTAATCAGAAAGCATTTACAAAGTTCTTCTTTTAAACTATATGTATGGCTGTGTTTTCTGAAATAACATTGAATCAACTCCAAAATTAAACTACCATAATACGATGTATCGTTGGAGAAACTAAACAACTAGTCACAACTGTTTCCCAAAACCATAACATGATCGCACCTCTTTCGTTTAAACCACATTGGTTCAACAATATAGGGCTGTCATTAATGACTTCAAGCGCAGGTGGAGGAGTAATAACTTCTGCTAATTAATCTTTTTGAGATCTCCGAGATGCTGTTTTAATGAACATGACACCTAATGACTACTTCTTTGTTTTTGTTCCACATCATTTTGCTTTATTTGATGTTCGATTCATAGCGGGTTCCCTCATACGCCATACTCCAGTGTTCCGGTGTGCACTCTTATAAAATGGAGCTGATTGTTGACACACTAAAATATATATATTAAAATATATATATATTAAAATAGAATGAAAGATATAGAATGTACTGAATGCTAGTTTGCTTACTGTGCCCAAGAGTAAGATCTATTTAAGTCCACATGTCAATTAATGAGAAACTATGATTCTAACCACAGCTTGAGAGCTGTAGCTCCAATGTAAGTTTGCTGTGCAGTCTGCGAATGTTGGTTGGAACTATGGTTTCAGGAAATACCAAATCGTTGGTAACGACAGAGCTTGCGACCACAGTTGGCTAAAGATGCTTTCGGGAAACGCACCCCTGTATGAGTTTCTTTCTTCTGTTAAACAGAAAAAATATTTTGAAAAATTTCTGATGGCACCCATTGATTTCCATAGCATTTTTTCCTACTATGGAAGTCAATGGCTACCATTAACTGTCTGGTTACCAACATTCTTCTAAATATCTTCTTTTGTGCTCAACAGAGGAAAGAAACTCATAAAGATTTGGAACAATTCAAGGGTGAGTGAATGATGACAAAAGCTTCATTTTTGGGTGAACTACCCCTTTAACTTCTGCTGGCAAAGCTATATCTATCCCAAGCCAGAAGGTTGGACGAATCAGTACAGTAGACTTTCCAAAGCAGAGCTTTCTGAAATTTATATCAACTTTGACAAGAACTCACACAGGCAGTTTATCAGAGTAAAGTCTGCCAAATATCAGACTTCTCCTATTGTTCTCCACATGTGCGTCATCTTCAATAAACAAAAAGTGGAGCTACTCTGTCTCCTGCGAGGACATTTTAGCCACGGCTGTCTCAGAGTCATTGATTGTGACTAACGGTGGAGACAGTAATCCTGTGCAGGTACTAGATTGCAATGGCCCTGATCAATAGGCCCCGCACGAAGGGAGGTAATGCCCACAGCGGCAGCAGCATTCATCAAAAGGATAACAGGAACAAAGTCAACACTGCCCACAGTCTGTCTGCACAGCAACCCACTAGGAAGAACAAAGCATGTAAATACTTCATCTCCAAGAAATTTAAGTCAAGTTTGTTCAGGGTGAGATTCTGTGTGACTGAGGAAAGAACCGTACATGAGGCTACGGAGTGTAACCAGAGCGAAAAGAGCTGAATTGGGGAAACGTCTTTCAGACCACATTAATTTATTTGACAAACAGGCACTCGCTATATAGTGACTTATATCTCTCATATGCTATATCAAAGACATGTTGTCAAAACACAGTATGTTTTGACATACTTATTCTTTTCCCTCACATTCCCCTGGTTGACAGTGTTGAAATGGTTTCATATCTTCCAAATGTTATGGCTAAAAATTAATCAAAAGCTCATTTGTTTGCCATTCTCAATGTTATTTAGAGAAGAGAGAGATAAAAAAAAAATATCCCTGCACCAAACTGTGAACATTTTTCCAAGCGCAGTCAGATAAGATACCAATCAGTAGGCCAGATTGGTTTTCTAGTATCTGTGTGGAGATCAGAAGACACATCAGTGAGATAATTTGCAAATGTTTCCTATGACCTCCACACATTCAAATGGAGTTCTTGTTTCGGTGCTGTCTCGGGTGTCCGCAAGTTTACCCACAAACCCCAGAGCTTCATGCAGATGGGGACATATTAAAATTCACTGCAGCCCAGCAGTCAATACCACTCCATATTTTATGCCGTCTCGCCATCAATGAAAATTGTTCGTTTAGGATTTGTGAGTGAAACTCTGAGACAATCTAGCTTATAGATTGATATAGATTGACAGGTGATTTATTGATCTGAGAGTGTGTGTGTGTGGGGGGGGTCAAGAAATTATGTCATTAATGTTTCATAAATCCCACCTTCAAATGTAAGAGATACAGAGCAGAACTGTGACAAATAAAAATAACAAGACAGATAAAGAGATTATATTAAAAACACACAGACTCAAACATTCACCTTCAGCTGAGAGAAAATGTCACGGAGAAATGATTAATCCTTTAATGTTGAATAAAAGAAATCGCTGTCCTTCTTCTTTGCTGTTATAAGAGAATCTAGAAAGGCTCTTTTGGTCTGGTTTTCATCTTTTTGTTGTTTTTCCTTCTAATCTTTTTCAAATTAAAAAAGGCTCTTTTGATCTTAAAACCGTACATTTTAAATACTATTAATGAACGAATACATCAAATTAATGGAGCAATGTCACAAAGAATGCTACTGTACTGGAAATCACGATTGTGAGTACAACTGTCCAAAAAAGAAGTTAATATCTAATCATTTACATTTCACACAAAAATAGTAAACACACACTCACAAAAAAGATAAAACATTGTGCATGAAAGACTAATAAACAGTCTGGTACAACATATATGAGAGGAGCGGAGCAACAACAAACTTCAAACTTCCTAATACTCTGTATCAGCTCTTGGAACGCCGCTAATTCGAGCACCGAAACTAATTGTTGTATAAAACAAAAAATAAAAGATGCATTATTGTATATAAAATGAACATTGGAGCCCTTTTACTTTCACACAAACTTTTCTGTTTACAGCTAAAGCAGCTTCTGTGAGTCATTTAAACATATTGATCGTCCTAAATACACTTATGTATGCTTCTTTCGTATGAAAATGAATCGAAATGGCATTTGATTAATGCCGTGTAAATATGATTAAATGTGCGAATTCAATAATGCATCCACAGGCACGTTTAAGCCATCAAGAGGAAAGTTCTGGCGCTCACAAATTACAGAGGGACTGCTAACTTTATGAAATGAAATAAAGGGACATTGAATTTCACCATGGAAACTTGACATTTAAATTTGATTGATGCTTTGTGAAGAAAATCATCAAACCATCACTTCTAAATGCCACAACGGGCAGTTTAACAGATGAGCCTGGGTGTATTTTGAAAGGTTTAAATTACATAATGCTTATCTGACAGGCATGGTGAAATACAAATAAAACCCGGATCTGGTACATTAAGTAATAATGTCCAATGTCTCCCCCATATGTGGCTTTTAGGTTCTAAATATCAAAAAATCGAGGACACACTTTAATTAAAAATTTTCCCCAAGATCCCCTCTGATGTTGTGATCAATTTTGTGACACGTACTGACTGTATATATCATGGTCATGGACTGCACCAGATTTACCAGTTCTTGCTGTGGGACTCTTACACACGGCAATTGCAAGTCCTCAAACATGTCTGGGACATATGGTTCCACGAGGTTTGACAATGATGCATCTTAAGGCCCTTTCACACTCACAGCGTAACGCACTAAAGCTAAGCAAATTGCAGAAGAACGGAGATTCATACTTAACGCGAAACGATTGATAGTCTTCAGTGAATTCACGCTGACCGAAAATAAATTTTCCCTCATGTATGTATCTCGTAGGTTTCCCATTTGGCTTTAACCTCATCCGCTGCACAACATTCAACAGTAAATTAAGACAAATAACGTTTGGTACTACACAGAAAGAAACCATCATCGAGTGTGTGTAATTACTTCCGACTGCGATCTAAAGTGGATTTTGATTAAATAATGTGGGCAGACATGCATTATTTGTAGTGTTTTATAATAAACTGAAAGCTACACCTCTTAGCATTTCTCATGTGAGCATTCCTTTCTTTATTCTTATAAAAAAAATACTCAGAGCCGCGTGAAAAACACATACAGAAAATATATCATCGTAACCATATTTTTTAATGGCTTTATGTTTCATCTGAAAGGTTTCTCTCAGTTGCTTATGTGCGGAACTCAGAACGAGTAAATTAACACAACGTCATCATTCGGAAGGGTAGGAGTTATAGTCACATAATATGATTGGACAGCTATAGAGCAAGTGAGCTCTCTGAGTCATAACACGCACGGAAGACAACATCGCTCTGTACGCTGTTTCAAGCACTTCAGATCACATAATTCAGCAGAAGATGGATAGAAATGATAATCTGTATAAAGAACATGTAAGAAAAAATCTGTTCTCAGACACCAATGATAACAAACATCCATTCTCTTCTCTCTTCCGGAATACTTTTTTTCTGTTTACACAGGTTTTCAAAACAGCGCCACCTCTCACACTTTTGTGCACTCAGGTAAGCTCAAATCTAATTGGATGGATCGTTTCATTGCGGGGCGACAGGAAACAAATTTGAGGCACTGGTCGGAATAAAAATTGCGATTGATCGCGCCCGGTGTGAATAGCTCCATAAGGATCTATTGTTTCAATTCAAGAGCGCCATTGCGACGTACATCCGTGTCACTTAATCGTGCTCAGTGTGAAAGGTCATTTATATTACGGACATTGCAGTTTATTGTTCTGACCACATCTGCAGTACTCATGCTTCCCTGCATGTTCAAGCAGGTGATCTTTCTTCTGGTGTTTTTCAGAGTCAGTAGAAAGGTCTCTTTAGTGTTATTCTAACTGTGACCTTAATTGTCTACCACCTGTAAACTAATAGTGTCTTAAGCACTGTTCCACAGGTGCATGTGCAAAAATTGTTTATGGCTCGTTAAAAAAGCATGAAAAACATTTTTTAAACCCTTTCCAACAACGCTTTGTAAAACGTATTTGGATTTTACAAATTTATCTTAAAAATACCAAAAAATGCTGTATCCTGAAAAAGGGACGTTTAATTTTTTGCTGCGAATGTAGGCTACATATATAACATCTCCTAACAAGGCCACACATTAAGGTCTGGGTAGATGTAAGCAAACAGTTGCAATCAGCTCTTGTAATCGACGTGTTGGACGCAGCAGAAATGGGCAGAAATTAAGATCTGAGCAACTTTGACAAGGGCCAAATTGTATTGGCAAGGCGACTGGGTCAGAGTATCTCTGAAACAGCTGTGTTTGTGGGTTGCTCCCGATCAGCAGTGGTGAGAATTTACCAACAGAGGTCCGAGGAAGGATAAACCACAAACAGTCGAAGGTGTTGGGAAGGACAAACCACAAACCATCAACAGGCTCATCGATGCACAAGGGCAAGGAAGGCTATCCCATTTGGTCCAAGCCAACAGAAGGTCTACTGTGGCACAAGTCAAGCTAACTTTTAATGATGGTTATGGGAGGAATGTGTCAGAACACACAGTGCATCACACTCTGCTGTGTATGAGGGCTGCATAGCCGCAGAACAATCAGAGTGCCTATGATGACCCCTGTCCACCATCGAAAGCACCTGCAATGGGCACATGAGTGCCAGAACTGGACCTGGAGCAGTGGAAGATCACCTTCTTGCTCTGGGCAATGTTCTGCTGGGAAACCCTGGGTCTGGCCTTTCATGTGGACGTCAATTTGACATGTGCCACCTACTTAAACATTGTTGCAGACCAGGTACACCCCTTCATGACAATGGTGTTCCCTGATGGAAGTGGCCTCTTTCAGCAGGATAATGCACACAAGAGTTCAAGGTGTTGCCCTGGCCTCCAAACTCCCCAGATCTCAATTCAGTTGAGCATCTATGGGATGTGCTGGACCAACAAGTTTGATCAACGGCGGCTTCACCTCACAACCTGCAGGACTTAAAGGATCTGCTGCTGACGTCTTGTTGCCAGAAACCACAGAACAACTTCAGGGTTCTTGAAGAGTCCATGCCTCGGTGGGTCAGCGCTTTTTTGGCAGCACGCTGAGGAACAACAGCATATCAGAATCAGAAAGAGTTTGCACATACAAGGAATTTGTTTTGGTGAAAAAAGAAGCTTCCAGTACACAGAGACAACAACAGCACACAGATAGTAAAATAAAATAAACATAAGGATATATGAATAAGATACACATATGTATATAATATATAAATAAACAAACAAAAAAGACAAATTTGTATGTACAGGTGCGCTATATACAGCAGAGTAGAATAGATTTTACCAACAGTGAATGGTAGTCATGGTAGGCAGGTAGTCATAATGTTTGGCATTCATCCGTGTATATATGAACAGATTGGATTGGGAAATAACATGGAGATGACATCTAGATCAAACATACCATAAATAGCCATAATTTTCAGGGAGAAAATAACAAATAATGAAGCATCCATCACATCACAAACAAGCCTTTGATTTTGTTTTGATACTTATAAACCTTTCATATAGTTTACCAAAGCCTAACATGCACTTGTAATGCCATGTGGAAATGGCTTTTGGTGCATAGCACAGATGGGATACTAACCTAAAGCTATAAATGATAAACACGACAGAATTTCAAATGTTGCAGGGAGCAATCAGAGTGCTGATGTTCCCCTTTTTTGGGAAGTACACACTGAGGTATAGGGCAAGGGCATTGAGAAATAGAGTACAGGTGCCAGATAGGGCCATAAAGCACATAATTCACATTAAAAAGAGGCCGTAAAAGCATTGATTGACTGCTGCTCCTGGTTTGCAGCCATGGGTAGAATTTATCAGATTGGATGAAACATGACAACAGCCGCACAAGTTTCCCTAGTCAGCAATTCTATTTATCAAAGCCCATGTAGAATTCTTAATTTACTTTTCATACTCATTTCCTAACCTCCCTCACCCCATCAAAGCGTCACTAAATCACTTTAAAACAGGGCACAGTACATACACACACACGTATACACATCGCCAGGTGCTGCAGTGTGTGATTTAAAGCTTTGATTCTGTTCAAACGACAGCAGAGGTTAGCCTGGAGCAGGCTCAGGCGATTCATCATTTCCTGCTTGATAAGAGGGGGATTAATACATTTAAAGCTTTGGTCGCCAGCAGTCATCCGTCTAAACGTGGCCTAATCCATTCAGGCTGCGGCTCCCCAGAGAACACCGCTAAACAGAGAAAACACCTGAAACTCGGATGCGAGAGTGGGTTGCTTACCTATTAAGGCGGGAAACAGGCATGCTGAGAGGCAACACTGCATTAAAGAAGCCCACGCTAAGGAAATCTCACGCTGGGCTGATCTCTGCTCGACGGGGTATGTGATTCTAGAAAATGCCAGAATGCCGCCCTGTGGCTTTGGGCACCTTCGCTCGAGCAGCAGGGCCAGATGGAGTGAAGACCAGAGGTAAAGTTTGACCTAAATGCTGGAAACGGGGGAAAAAAAAGAGAGCTTATGCCACCCTTCCACCCTTACTGTACAAAGTCATCATCCCAACAACCCCAATTTCATTCCAAATCCAGGCCCGGAGCACCCAGGGGGGATTTTGAGTCCTCTAGGTAGCCCGCGGGAGCTCTGAATGCGCTCCAGCATCAGAATTCACAATTATGCCCTGTGTTTTTTCAGGACACTCCTTTTCTTTGCCCTAATAGCTCATAATGCATTCATTCCACACTTAATTTAACAGCCATGCCCATTTGTTCTCCCCTCGCTCGCTCACTCTCTCTCCCCCCTTTTTCCGCATGTGCAAATGCGACGGCCGTGGAATGAAAGCGATCCATTATGCACATGTGTCTGAACAAGGCGACCTGTGTCACAGCTGGCTCTCTCTATGCCTCTCTAATTTCAGTTTTATTGTGCACCGGACCGACCCCTGAATACACACTAAATACACACTTCCTGGACTGATGCATCTACGCAGAGAAACCGTAGATCTCTAAAAAAAAAAAAAAAGAAAAAAAAAAAGAGGCCGGATCCAACCTGCAATTGTTACCCACCTCCCGCTGTACAGAAAAGCCTCCATTGTGCGCTAAAGAATAAGACCTAATTACTTTACTGAAGGAGCGGCTCTGGAGTCCGTTGTAAAGCGTACTCTGACTTTTTCTTCCTATGTTTCCGAGCCCTCGGGGCCAGGCTGGCTCCAATGTGGAACAGAGCATTCGCATGCACCCGAGATCGGACTCATCTGCGAGGGCCGCTATCACATGACTATTGGCAGAATTTGGCAGAAATGATGAATAAGAAATTGCACTGTAATTACTCTTACATTGTGAGGCTGAATTAAAGCTATTTTTGCCCAAGATTTTTCTTCACCAAGAGGTGCTAGCATTGTTACAACAAAGACTGTAAAAAAAAAAAGCTAAAATAAATAAACCATTGCCATATTAAAGTAATAGTTCACCCAAAAATCCTCATTTCATTTCAAACCTGTATGAGTTTCTTTTATCTGTGGATTTTTTCTCTCCATTCAATGTTGTTTAGGACCCCATTGTTTTTTTTACAATTTATAAATTGTATTAATTTGAAGGATCTGGAGAACGTCTGTATGGAGGAGTGGGTCAAAATCCCTGCTGCAGTGTGTGCAAACCTTGACTACAGGAAACGTGTGATCTCTGTAATTGCAAACAAAAGTTTCTGTACCAAGTTTTTCTTTTACCAAATATTAAGTTCTGCTTTTTGTATACACTGCCGATTTTGCAGGTTTTCCCACTTACAAAGCATGTAGAAGTCTGTAATTTGTATCATAGGTACTCTTTAACTGTGAGTGACGGAATCTAAAACAAAAATCCAGAAAATCACATTGTATGATTTTTAAGTAATTAATTAGCATTTTATTGCATGACATAAGTATATGATCGCCTACCAACCAGTAAGAATTCCGGCTCTCACAGACCTGTTAGTTTTTCTTTAAGAAGCCCTCCTGTTCTCCACTCATTACCTGTATTAACTGCACCTGTTTGAACTCATTACCTGTATAAAAGACACCTGTCCACACAATCAATCAAACAGACTCCAACCTCTCCACAATGGCCAAGACCAGAGAGCTGTGTAAGGACATCAGGGATAAAATTGTAGACGTGCACAAGGCTGGGATGGGCTACAGGACAATAGGCAAGCAGCTTGGTGAGAAGGCAACAACTGTTGGCACAATTATTAGAAAATGGAAGAAGTTCAAGATGACGGTCAATCTCCCTCGGTCTGGGGCACCATGCAAGATCTCACCTCGTGGGGCATCAATGATCATGAGGAAGGTGAGGGATCAGCCCAGAACTACACGGCAGGACCTGGTCAATGACCTGAAGAGAGCTGGGACCACAGTCTCAAAGAGAACCATTAGTAACACACTACGCCGTCATGGATTAAAATCCTGCAGCGCACGCAAGGTCCCCCTGCTCAAGCCAGCGCATGTCCAGGCCCGTCTGAAGTTTGCCAATGACCATCTGGATGATCCAGAGGAGGAATGGGAGAAGGTCATGTGGTCTGATGAGACAAAAATAGAGCTTTTTGATCTAAACTCCACTCACCGTGTTTGGAGGAAGAAGAAGGATGAGTACAACCCAGAGAACACCATCCCAACCGTGAAGCATGGAGGTGGAAACATCATTCTTTGGGGATGCTTTTCTGCAAAGGGGACAGGACGACTGCACCGTATTGAGGGGAGGATGGATGGGGCCATGTATCGCGAGATCTTGGCCAACAACCTCCTTCCTCAGTAAGAGCATTGAAGATGGGTCGTGGCTGGGTCTTCCAGCATGACAACGACCCGAAACACACAGTCAGGGTAACTAAGGAGTGGCTCCGTAAGAAGCATCTCAAGGTCCTGGAGTGGCCTAGCCAGTCTCCAGACCTGAACCCAATAGAAAATCTTTGGAGGGAGCTGAAAGTCCGTATTGCCCAGCGACAGCCACGAAACCTGAAGGATCTGGAGAAGGTCTGTATGGAGGAGTGGGCCAAAATCCCAGCTGCAGTGTGTGCAAACCTGGTCAAGAACTACAGGAAACGTATTATCTCTGTAATTGCAAACAAAGGTTTCTGTACCAAATATTAAGTTCTGCTTTTCTGATGTATCAAATACTTATGTCATGCAATAAAATGCAAATTAATTACTTAAAAATCATACAATGTGATTTTCTGGATTTTTGTTTTAGATTCCATCACTCACAGTTGAAGAGTACCTATGATAAAAATTACAGACTTCTACATGCTTTGTAAGTGGGAAAACCTGCAAAATCGGCAGTGTATCAAATACTTGTTCTCCCCACTGTATATATAGGTTTTTATTTTAGTTTTAGTCATTTTAGTTCTTCCACTTAAACTTATTTTGTTTCAGTTAATTGCCAAGGCAACATTTTCAATGTTAATTACATTTAACAACACTGGAGTAAATGATGACAATTACATTTTTGGGTGAACTATCACTTTGAAGGACAGCTGATGATTTGACAGAAGGTGAAGGTGTACATTATAAGATAACCAAATAGAAAATAATTTACTCTAATATATTGCAAAAGCAATCCACAAAGATGAACATCAGTCCAAACAGTGAGAGACAGAGGATGAAAGGGCCCTTGATAAGTGACAGCGACTGTGATACATATTGTCTGAGATGACAGGATGAATGGCGACAGGATGAATGAGTGAAGGACAGCATAATGACAGGATGAATGAAGCAACAGAACTGATGGATTCAAATGAAGCCTGGCAGGCACGATGGGATGACAGAGGAAAAGATGGACTCTTCCCTGCTCCTTTCTGAGTTTTTTACCTCCCTCGGGGTAAAATCCTAGGCAAATTGCAGTGGCAATTTGGAAACCGACTGGATCTCAACCTTTATACACACATTTATATATTTACACATTTATAAGTACATTTGATCCACATTTTGTATGAATTATATAGTAGCTGCTCATAAATTTCCATTGTCTCCCAGGGGACACAGTCCTGCATTGCAGTAAATGGATTGCGGCCCCTTTCTTATAAGACCTGATTCAGCCACACACTTAGTTCCATCAGCTGCATCTGCTTGACCTGCGGTTCGCTCACACTGGGGAAACGGCGCTCAGTCATTTACACAGCAAATGTTCTGTGTCCTGACCTCCACAGCACCGTCCATCTGACCAGTCACTGACAACACATTTCATCACTGTCTGAAACCACACATGCCCACAATTTACTTGGAAAAACTTGGAATTGCCAACAGTGCTTGCTAATGCAATCATCACTATCATTATTGCTTATACTTTAGGGATTTGAATGAACACTTGATCATAAATATTAAATGTCAGTGCATAACGTCCTGCTTTGTTTGTGCTATGATTATGAATTATTTTTCAGATCATGTGGCTTGTTGAAGTACTTTAAAATAGGCTACCATAAAATTAAACTAAAAGACCTGAGCAATTATATAGGGATGATAAGATCAAAGAAACTAGGTGGTGAGCTTATTTATAGGGCCAGTAAGCAATCACCTAGAAACTGATTAAAAATGCCTATACTAACTATACCAACCACCCAGAACACACTAGCAACCACTTAATCTAGCAACAAGCAACCAAACGCTCAGAAAACCTGCATAGCAACACCCTGGCAACCACACATAATGCCCTAAGACAGTGGTTCCCAATTCCAGTCCTCGTGACCCACTGCTCTGCACATTTTGTAGGTCTCTCTTATCTGACACACTCAGTTCAGTTCATGGAGTCTCTCCTAATGAGCTGATGATCTGGTTCAGGTGTGTTAAATAAGGAAGACATACAAAATGTGCAGAGCAGTGGGTCACGAGGACTGGAATTGGGAACCACTGCCCTAACACAATTTAAAGGGGTGGTTGATTATGATTTTACTTTTCTAACTTTAGTCAGTGTGTAATGTTGCTGTTTGAGCATAAACAACATCTGCAAAGTTGCAACGCTCAAAGTTCAAAGCAAAGGAAGATATTTGCTTTTAAAGAAATGGTTTTTTAAGGACTACAACAAACGGCTGGTAGGGACTACAAGACCCTAAAATGTACATAAACCCCGCCCCCGGTAACACAGTCCATGTTGAGAAGAGAAAGAGTTGCTGTAGTAGAGCACATTTGTGAGTCTGCTCAAGCTGTCACATCCTTTTCACATGCAAAACAGTACGTAACACAAATGCAATAGCATGTCACTCTGTAGGCAACAGTTCCCACACTAGCGATTTTATAGATTATCATGACAGAATATGCTAATCAAACACATGAAGATGGTTAACTCCACATCAGCAACATAAATTCATCAACTAACCATTCAGAAACGTCCTGTTGCATTCTACGTTGTCACTTCTTCTTGAATCTCTCCATCATTGTCCGACTCCAGTTTAAACATAAAAGGTAGAACACTTTCTGACATTTTAGTGCTTGTCTGCGTGAGGTAACCGGAGCTGCTAACACACACGCTCCGTACTCTGTGCCGGGAGCAGCAGCTCATTTGCATTTAAAGGGACACACACGAAACGAGCCGTTTTTACTGACCCTCAAAAAGGGACAATTTTAAAATGCTGTAAAAAATGATCTGTGGGGTATTTTCAACTAAAACTTTGCATACACACTCTGGGGACATCAGAGACTTATTTTACATCTTGTAAAAAGGGGCATTATACCACCCCACAGCAAAAAAAAAAAAAAATGTTGTAGTTATTAAGCAGCACAACTGTTTTCAGCATTGATAATAATAAGAAATGTTTCTTGAGCACCAAATCAGCATATTAGAATGATTTCTGAAGGATCATGTGACACGGAAGACTGGAGTAATGATGCTGAAAATTTAGTTTTGCCACCACAGGAATAAATTCCATTTCAGAATACAGTAAAATAGAAAACAGTCATTTTAAATTGTATAATTATTACACAATATTACTGTTTTTACCATATTTCTCATCATCAAATAAAAGCAGCCTTTGTGAAAATCTGACAAACTAATACTGATTGCTGAACACAAAAAGCCAATAAAAAGCAAGCTTTTACTATAATTTTATGTCAGTTAAGGGATGTTCTTAGGCATTATGTGGCAAATTGCTGTAATCTACAGTATGGACAAGTGTAGTCACACCCAGCACAATCTTTTAAAACAACTTTTGAAGCACTATCTTACTAAAGAAATGTGAATCATACAAAATATGTAAAGGATGTTGATTTTCATGTTAAAACAGTATCATACTGTGAAAGTCTCTCTCATCTGACTAGAGCAACATCTGGATGATCTTGCATCTCCATTATTTCCTTTGTAGCGAGAGCAGGACACTGACCCTCAGACTCAGGTTGAAGGAGACAGAGCTGTGGCAGACACTGAAGAGACGCCTCTCAGCAGGGGTCAGGAGGTCACAGCGGCCTGTGAAAAGGCTCTAGTGCTGTGGAACGCCCTCCACTGGTGTGAAAGACATACCAGGATACACATGGCCACACAGCTGAATGCTAAGAAGGCATGCAAGAGCATTTACAACAGAAAGTCAAGTCAAGAAAAAGAGATGAACGCTCAACTGGAGACAAAGAAGAGGCAGGGGAAGGCAATGTATTTGATGTTGATGTCAACTTTGCAATGTTGTTGTGAAGGATTGCACAATTCAACTTGATTCAGTCCAAACTCAATATCCTTCACATATGCAACCCAGAACATAATACATACAACCCTATTAAAATGAATAATAATAATAAAAGAATAAAAAAAGTCCCAAAATAAAATTCTGTCATTATTTACTCACCCACACGTTGTTCCAAACTAGCATGCTGTTATTTTTATAATTATCTCCACACATATATTTTCCATAAAACAATAGTTCATAGCAACCACATCAATATCTACATTTTAGCTTTGCATCAGCTATTTATTTCAGTAGTGCTTTGATCAAATTATTGAGTCAGTGAGCCGAACAAACCGTTATTTTGAGCCAGTTCTTTTCAATAAACATGCAGATCCAGAACACACATTGAAATAAACCATTCATGAGCTTAAAGTAGGCTATATATATATGTAAGAAATAATTGACGATGGGCCGTTGAATTATCAGAAAAATAATGCACACCCGAGGTGGATATACTACGGTTACCAGACCTCAAAACATTGTTCAGATGATGTATTTCAAGACATACGTCAAGTTTTTGTCCTGAAACTAATTTCTTACGCATCTCATCCCACGCCTCCGTTGCTAATTCCAAAACGTCATTTTAGAGCTATGAAGTTCAGCCACTGATAGCAGTCTAATGCAGTTATTAGAGAGAGAGATTAAGCATATGTGAATTAGTCTATGTGTCTCTCAACAGTGTTCGACAGCAGCATCTCTACTGTAAGTTTATCGGCTCCAAGAAAAGCACCGTTATTATCTCGCTAGTGAGAAATGTCATGTAGCTTTTAAGTTGATAAACTATATTACTGATAAAATCGTCAGAGCAGTGCTGAAAACACGTTTCTATGCAAGTTTGTTTGAACGGGAGAGAGAGTGGTAGAAATATATGTGCTTTCCGTACATAATATACGTAATTTTGTCACAAAAAAACATGGAAATAATCTGTCGTTTTTATTATATTGTTTGCTATATATATCTGCTTGGTCAGTGTCGTTGTGGGTTTTGGTTCTTTTGCTGTATAAGGACCTTTGAATAACTGAAATCATTTGGCAAAGTGAAATGGTCAAGACCTGCCTGGAACTACTTCAGCTGTGCATTTCCCTGACAATAATTGAACATTCGTCAACCAATCAGATTCAAGCATTCAACAGCCCCAAAGTGTATACATAGTATAGTAAATATTAACAGAATTTTCAATGTCAGGTGGAGCATTATTCCTTCATTTTAAAGAGTAATTGTTTTAATTAAAATATAAATATTTGATTAAGTAAGTTATTTTGAATAATGATAACATCCATTTACATTTAAATTCATTCCACAATATAAACATCACACAGAGCACTTTAATTCTCTGCCTGAACCACTTTATTAATGACATGCATTAAATTAAAGAATAATTTAATGACTTATCCCCAGATAAGGCCCTAAAAATATCCATGCAGGGCGGCTAAATGGCTCTGTTCTTTCATAATCCAGTGTTTCCCCACAGCAGCCCATCAGTTTGAGGACAATAATCCCACAAATACTGCTGAGATTGAGAGAACACAGCTATAATCTGGCCATACTACTCTTTAATCACACTCTGATACTGTCATCACTTATGATTTCTGTGGCTTTCTAATCTCACAGAGAGAAAATATAGAATTAGAATGTTTGTTTGGGATAGAGGAGAAACCAATTAGTATCTTCCTTGAGGAAGATGCTCCCAGATTGTGGCGCAATTTCGGAGCTCACACATCTGTTCTGCAGTCCTGAGTGAGGATACCCGAGCTGAAGATTTAAAGTACTGTACAGTATGCTGTGATCTACATTTCAGCCGCAAATCAAGATGAACTCGAACCTGCATCGCTTACATAAACACCACAACTCAACATGTCAGGAGAATGTATGCTAGCCACTGCTTTACATATACTTCCAACTCTTTTTGTGCTTCCTTTGCTCTTTCTCCACTGTTTTGTTCTCATCTCTCTGATCCGTATGTAAATGACCCAGAGAGTTTGACCTCTGGCCAGCCTTCGTCCGTCCCTGCTGCTTGACCTTTAACACACTCACACAGCAGTCATGCTCAAAGGTCTGCTTCCCTTACCAAACCAACATCAACGGGCGATCTGTCTTATCTGACATCTTATAGCTAGTTAACCAGAAGAAATTTTTCTCTCACACTCTCATTCTCTCTCTTCAGTCAGATACAGTTTGGGGATATGCCCAAGCACATTTCTAGAGTGTCTTTGACACAACAAAAACATTATGAATGTCCCAGATTTTCCCCACCAATTCATTTCTATGTGTTTAATATTGGCAGCAGATGTTGTTATTGCCACGAGTGTCTAAAAGAGCTAAAGATAGGCTATGTGCAATGGCAGAAATGTGTCAAACAGATTTTGCAATACTGTTAATACCACAGTTGAGATATTTGTTAGGGATGCATATTCAAACTGTGGCCTATACTGATAAGCAGATAATATTTATCATGTTATGGCCAATCACTGATAAATAACCAATAATAAAATTCTATACTATTTTGAATAGTCTACATATAAACAAAACCACTAAATTATTTATATGCTACAAGTGAATTTAGGCATCACAACATTATAATTTACAGTATGAAAAAAATTATATTAATTTAGAGATTTGCTAAAGATTGCATTTAACAGTGTTATTAAATTATTAATGTTTTTAAATATTAACTTTAAGTAAGTGTTAGATGACAGCAAAAGTAAATTAAATTTAAAAACATCATAAATTAGCATACACAATTAAATATCAATAAAAAAATTTTTTAAATATCTAATTGTGTCTAATTAAATTCTCTAAATTCTCATATTGTGCATCCCTAATAGTTGTGCGTCTACCAAGGGGCAGGAACATTTTTACGTATTTACACATTAAAGTACATTAAAGTAATGCAAAAATATAAGATGGGACATATCATAAATAAAATAAAAATAAAAATCTGTATTAAAATATTTAAATGGCTGGATCGTTATAATAGGCAAAGCAATGTGATTTATAAAGTACATCTAAAAAATATCTAAATTGTGACTGTTATCATCATCAAAACCGTATGATTTTGGTCAGACCACGCAGCACACCCCTAGCATAATATGTACTAATTTCTGGACTATGGAGAGACACATCCTCTGCATGGGTAAACAAACCGCAGGATGTATTATGACTATTGCTTTACATGGGAACTGGGTCAGTATCTGGGCACACTCAGATCCGCAGACGCTTTAGAAGTGTGTATTGATTTTCTGACTAAAGCAATGAATTCATTAATATCAGTATTAGTCGACCATCTGACAGAGCAAGCGGGAGGGAAGGGGAGGGGGAGATCCTATTAGTTGATAACGTACCCGCAGACAGATCCGCTGAAGAACTTAATAAATCAAACGCACTGGTATTCAAAGCGTTCCTCAAGAGCAAGGCCAAGCTTAACTTCAATTAAGTTACATACATATAAAAAATTTAAACACACACCGGCCCTTTTCTTAGCTTGATTTTAACAGAGTCTGTGTGAAATGAGAAAGAGAAATGAACGAGGTCAAAAAAAAAGAAAAAAAAAAAAGAGGTTATTTTCAATTTAATCCTAATCTTAGCCAAAACACAAGATGAATAAACACTGACAAAAACAAACTAAAGGCACTCTCAGTCCAAAATAAGCCTGAGCCTCTGAAAAAAAAAAGAAGGTATTAGAGAAGCAGGAAATTAAGATTGAAAGGAATTTGAGATTTGTTTTAAAATGCTAGATGCGTTTTACCAGCATAAAGATAACATGCACTAAAAAACAGGACTAAGCTGGATTGACATCAGTGAATAGTTTGGAAAGACATGAGGATGAGCAAATGACAAAATGTTCATCAATGGGTGGACTAATTGCTTTAAATGAAAATTGAGTATTGCTACTCTCTGTCCTGCTAAAGACAGTGTTTTGTACTATTTATTGCTCATTACAGCACCTTTTATAGATGTAAATGCTTTTAGTTCCACAGAGTCCTCCACCTCTTAGACAAAGAAGAAATATTGCAGGCATATATTCCAAATAAATTACATATGTGCATATGCAAACACATCTTTCCTCGAGCAGCTGGGTTGCTGCAGCCCCTCTGTTAGCTGAGGTTGAATTTAAAACTAGCATTTGTCAGGATTAGGACTCTAATCCCTCTCTGGGTGCCGGAGAGAAAGAAACAGAGCGATTCAGCCCTGAACAAAACTTTGGGTGACCCTTCTGAGCGTGCACGTTAATAGTGTTTGAAAGACAGTTAGGACAGGAAAATACAAAAATTCACAATTATATTCACAATAATTTGCTAGGGATATAAATTAAGCAATATTAAGAATTAATCTGAATACCGCAATCACTTTAATGTGCTTTTTACATGGTCATTGATGTCTCTCTCTTGCAACTTGCAAATATGAGAGCATTAGAGATGTTTTACTTCTGTCTCTGCTTTAAAAAAAAACAGATAGTTCCATGATTTCTATGAATCAGTTCAACCCGTCCGTTGCAAAACAGTGACAGTAAAGCCTTTTACATTTGTTACAAAAAAATAATACAATTTCAAATAAATGCTGTTCTTTTGAACTTTCTATTCAGCAAAGAATCCTGAAATAAATGCATCATGGATTCCACAAAAATATTAAGCAGCACAACTGTTTTCAATAGTAATAATAAGAGGAAATGTTTCTTGAGGATCATGTGACACAGGAGACTGGAGTAATGACTGCTAAAAAAGTAGCTCTACCATAAAAGTATATTGATATTTCACAATATTACTGTTTTTACTGTATTTTTGGTGAACATAAGAGTCATAAAAGACTAAGCTATGCTGTACAGAAAGCAGATTGGTTACAGTATTATTCATGACCTTCCCCGCTGGGCCACCCACTCTTTAAAAACACAAAACCGGTGCGACACCAATCTACAAACATTACAATGCAGCTGTACGATTTCTGTAGGGAAGCATTATGCCGGGTTAAACTTCATGTCTTTACTCGCTACTGTAAAGTGAGAACTTCTCTTGCCCCAGGGCAGAGAAAAAACTCGCCCACCTCCCCGCAACCGACGGATCCTCCGCAGAGCTCGGGGGTGGTCCTCTTCACTTGGCGCTAAAAGGACAGTGCAGCCAAAAGCCCCAAAGCATCTCTGCAGGGCTCTCATGAATCAAACATGCTCTTCTGTCCGCTTCTCTCTGAGCACAGGGGTCAGTGAGAAGCATTAATACTCCCAGACTGCAGGCTGCCAGTCTTACCCTGCCCTGACCTGACCTTCCTCTCTTCTGCCCCCAGCAAGAGGCCAGAGTCTAGCGCACATACAGGAAACACTGGAGCGGTGCACCTTCACCCCAGTCACATCACATTACATTCACATATACACTCACATAACAAGAGCGATGGATCGAGAGGGAGAGAGAGAGGCACAGAAACCCACTGAGATAAGGGAAATAGAGAATGAGAAATGGAAAGCAAAGGGGGGAGGACGGGGATTAAGGGAAAAATAGAAAGAAAGACAAAATACGCCTTAGTCCAGGGCTGAAGGCTCCAGTGAAAATCAATTTGTATACACAATCCCTCATGAAAGCCACCCATCTTCATCCAGCGGGCGAGAGGCTGAAATATGTGACTGTCTGCCCGTGTAAATTAGCTGCTCCAGCCCATTGTGTGGCAAAGCATGACGAGGCCGGACAGTGCACTAACTCAAGCGGGAGAAGAGCTCGGTGCCGCCAAACACACACATACACGTATACACGTACACACGTGCGGCTACACCAACACAGCAATCCATAAATCACAGGCAGGGGAAATGAATGGCTGGTCATTGGTGCAGGACACACCAGCTGGCTGGGCCGCCCGGGGTACCGGCGGGGGGATCGCGGCGAGCAGGGCGGCCGAGCGGCATTCTGCGGAGGTAGGGATGAAGAAAAACGAGGTCTTTCGTCTCTTTTCTTCCGCCGCCTATCTCTCCTGGGCCGCCCGTTCGCACACAACAAGACGTATCGTGAAGAATTAACTGCCTCGCAGGTAAGAGGAAATTCTGCCATGTTGCAGATGAAAACTAGGCACATGTGAATGGGGATTCTACACACAAACAGCTCAAAATAACTCAGCTGGTGGTTGTATTGCACTGGCAACACAGTTTGTTAAAATATCACACTGTTCTAAACCGTAGAGACAGAACCTTGTTCTAAAACCTCAACTGAACCTTGTTCTAAAGTATTACCGAAGTGTTGACAGTTACTGCAAAAATAATAGTAAAAATAGCTCTAATTAAAATTTTAGCAACACATGCTACCAAATTCAGTTGAAATTGACAATAGTGTCGATTCTCTCATGTGCTTTGTGTAAATAGCTATTTGTGTGATACATGCGGGTGACTGTTTGAGTGACTAAAGAGCGATTTGCAGCCGCAAAAAGGCCGCAAAAGTTAATCATGCAATGTGGCCATGCAGGTAGGCCGCATCAAGTAGAGCAAGATTTACCTTAATGCAAATGTGGGGAAGTTATCGTTTCTGAGTGCAATTTCACTAATTATTTCTGCACACATATGCCGATATAACACAGATGATACATAAACATTCATCATGTTCATGATATGATATATTATGCACAGCTGTAATATACATTTTCCCTCCAGAATGTTCACTTTTGGCAGCAAGGAAACAGATTTCATGTCAAAAATAGAATATTTTACCGGCATATTTATGACCAGATTTTCAAAACCTATGGCCAATTATGCAGCCTGCCAATAATGTTAGAGCCTCTAGTTATGCCATGGGACTAAGAAAATTGCTGCTCATGTCAAATGGTCTGTTATGAGATTCCATTATGGTTAGGATTCTGCCTTAAAGGGATAGTTTACCCAAAAAATCATCATTGTTTCACTCCGTCTCATGTACAGTTGTGACAGCACAGCGTTCAAAGCATACTCAACCGCGGATTAGCGTGGATGGACGAGTTCAACATATGCAGTACAATTTCTTTCTTTCAATGTCAAGAGGGCAGCACTGAGTCTTGTCATTTACAGGACATTCGACTGGAAAGATAAAAGCAGAAAAGTAGCGGATCTGCCATTACATGCAAAATATTGAACAAGATTCAAAACAAAAACAATGGAGAATGATATGCTGCTTGCTTTGTTTACTGGTCTTGCATTCACCTTGCGCGTTCGCTGTTGAAGTTCACAGACCCTCCTGATGGCGAGAATTACATAGGCTGATAGTCCTGCCGCTATTTGAGGGGACAGCCATTTGTAGTGGTGTCCGAAACCATAGTGGACGGACGTTATTGAGTGCACTTATTCAATCCCACATTGCTCCGCAATAACGAGTGTAGGCTACAACAGATGTACGCTCAACAACAGTCGGAATTCGCTCTCTTTTTCGTTCACTCTTTCAAGTGAATAGTATTAGTGGACTAAAGTAGGCAATAGTGAATGAGGCAATTTCAGATTCAGCCATAATGTGGACAGTGCCCGGAACATCGTGGAACATGGTCGGGCTATATACTTTGGGCTATACTTCATTTTCTGTGTTCCACTCTGGCCTTTCAAAGTATACTCCTTTGGCCGTGAGCACAGAAAGATGCGTTTGGCACATGCGCACTATCTAGTGGACTTTTTATTCAAGCGCCCAAGTCACTGTTGTACGTGCACATTACACGCACTGTCCGCGCGGACACAAAATGGGGCTTGTTTGGACCCAAACATTCTTCAAAATACGTTTTTTTGAGTGTGTGTGTTCTGTCAATCAGGTTTGGAATGACACGAGCAAGAATTTTCATTTTTGGCTGTCAATGTTGACAAGTAGACATTGATGCTGCAATTTTGAAAAGGAGCTTGTGTCCAGAGCTGAAAAGGAAAGTTGTGTTTGGTGAAGTTTGAGAGGCTCTGCTCTAATGGATTCATCAGCGTAATGACTCACTTTGAACTGCCATGAGATTCAATCTCACAATCAGATGTAATTAAAGAACAATATGTTGATGAAAGCTCTTTTTTGATGAGGATTTTGCTGAATTGTGCTTGGAGGGCTGCACTTTCCAGCTGACCAAGCTCTTTATGCAAACACACGTGGGCGTCATTAACAAACCTCTCAGAACAAAAGCGTACTGAACTAAAACAGAAGAAAAGTGTGAAAAGTACCAAATGATGCAAGACTTTCAATCACAGAGTGCAAGGAAATAATGACAGCGAGACAGAGGCTCATCAAGTACTGAGTAATACAAATGAACAACAATGTACTTCAGATGTGATTATTTTATAGAGCGGCTTGTAAATACACCAGCGTTGTTATAGAACTCTTAATATATTTTATATGCTTAAAAAAAACTTGACTGATATTTAACTACACAAAATGCCATGGCGTCACTATGTATGTGATATTATAAGGCCTGGTAAGGTGTATATAGCTATAGCGTCTTTCTGTGACTGTGTGTGCTTGCTTATAGATGCATCAATTATTGTAATTCTAGCCAATACTGGTAAAAGTAAATTTATTCACATTGTGTATGATAACAGATAAATGGCCAAATTAATAAATCTGCACAACACAACTATAAAAATAATAATAATAATAATAATAAACACACCAAACCTATGATAAGTAGGACATGAATTAACTTCTTTTTTTTTAACCATGAGGACTTTGCCTGCTCATTTCAGAACACACACATATTTTTATATATTTTTTGGAATTAGGTCAAATTCCCCCCCAAAAAATTGGTCACGGCTTAATGACCCTGGGAAAATGTGGATCCCATGGTCAAACCAGTTGAGAACCACTCAATTAAATGATACATATGCTGTGTGTAACAATGGCACTGCAGTGTATTGTGTCACCAAATGTCATTAAAAGTGTAACCATGGCAAGTGTATTGTACTAAACATTTTCTCTATGGGATTAGCCAGAATACTTTCTAGTACTGTTGTGTTTTAGTCAGCCAGAGAGGTTTAATACCATCTACAATATTGCCTTCAGTTGACAAAAAACACAAAACTGTGGCTGAGAAAAGGGGAAACAAATGTCATTGGCTGCGTGAGTGACTGGTCCCAGTGACAGACAGGGGCAATTATCTGCTCTCCCCCCAACAGTTTTAACCTAATTTCTCAACAACCAGAGACCCTGAACAGTCTATCAGTGCCTGGAAAAAAGGGATTATCTTCGGCTTTCTGCTCTCTCTTTGGAGTATGACTTTTCTGCTGTCATGTCTTTGTGATGAATGAAAGGCAGAGAGAGAGAGAGAGAGAGAGAGAGAGAGAGAGAGAGAGAGAGAAGGCAGACCCGGTTAAGACACCCCTAATTCTCTCGACTTTTCATTTTTCTTTAGCACTTCCCAATTCATCCCTCTTTCTGCACTCGTCTATCCTTCTCTACCCTTCGCGTGACCCCGGAGGTCTCCAGGTGCGCAGAGATACACCTGCTGCCCGAGGACCAGATGACATCACAGGCTTGGCATCAGCTTTGACAGGGTGTCTGATTCAATCATCACATCTGGCGGAGTCCGAGCACTGAGAGAGTCAGTCAACCCTCCTAAATCTCGCCCCTCCACCCAGAACTGAGCACGCTGCCAGATTCGACACAGTACATACACACCCCAGGACTGTCCAGAGAAACAGCAAAAGATGCGTTTCAACAGGACGCAAGACACAGGACTGCAGGTCTAAAAAGAGCCAGCTTGATTCAGTTAATGGCGGCAGCTTTCCATAAAAACCTGCTTATTCCCATCACCTCGCCAGCCTGTTAGCCAGCAGCTTCCAATCGTTGTAATTTAGTAGACCCGGCTCTCCTCTGCAGCTGTTGCCATCGCCCCCGCCTTACAAACGTCAAACGCAATAATGCTCTGATGCAAATGCGCTGCGGTGCATGGCTCAAATTCCTAAACATCATCTACAATGCTCAGGATCTGTGTGGAAAGTGTTAATTGCTCCAACAAAAAGATAAATATCTGAAAAGTGGACCAGGCGACTTCACAGTGTTCATCACATTTCTTTCTTTATTTCTTTTCTTTTTATTTCAGTTAGTTGCCAAGACAACATTTCTCATTTTCATTTAAGATGAAGATTCCATCAAGAGATGGAGATCTGAGGTGGCATGAGAGAAAGTGGCCATTGGAAATAAGAGTTCAACTTTATGCAAATGAGCAGCATCCAGTGATGTTACTGATCATTTTTCGTAAAGCTAAAATAAAATAAAATAAAACCATTAGATGACCAAAATTAAACAAGCCTAAAAGAAAATGAGTAGTTGAAGTAAGTTATTAAAACTAATAATATATATTAAAGCTACATAAAAATAATGATAAAATCTAATAAAAATGACAAAAGTAGGCCTACATAATGACAAACTTATAAATTGAAATTAAAATGAAAATAACAGATAATTCATTCATTAATACTATATTACTATATTAGTAAAAAGTTCTATCAATAATCCAAAATATATCTATAATCCAAAAAGTTACTTACTTTTTATAAAGTTAATATAATATAATATAATATAATAAAAACGTAATATCATGCATAATGCAAGTAAAACAGGTTGCAACTGGACAGAGAAAGCCCTGTACATTTGCATGCACTGCAAATGCATCCTAAAAAACCTCAAACTGTGATTCATTTGTATGTTTATGCCTAATTTACTCCATTTGGAATGGTCAGTAGAATCAGTGTCTAACATATTACGCCATATCTCCATCTTATACACTCATTCTCTATTGTTGGAAGTGGCCGATCAGGAATTAGTATGAGTGTGGGCACACCAGCATTCAGAAGTGCTATAAGGCCTTTCATACCCCTAATCTGTAATTAGGTGGTGTTTTGGAGCACACAGCCTTTCCTCAACTGAAATTAGTGGCCTTTTATTAATCATCCAGACCAGCACAAAGGCATTCTGAGCCCCTCTGTAATCTACTACAGAATGTTTCTCTTAATTACAGAGGTGGGAAGCGGGAGGGGCTCAGCGGGAGCGGTTTATGAAGGTGCTCTGCACAATGTGTCAATTTACGTGCCGCTATCTGCGTAAAATTTGTTGCACAGTCTGTGCAGCTGCCACATACAACAAATAATCTAAACTGTTCTTGTGCACACTGATGTGCACATAAACACATACACGCTGCATTAAAATTGATCATATAAATGTTTCTTGAGCACCAAATCAGTACATAAAATAATTTCTGAAGAATTATGTGACACTAAAGACTGGAGTAATGACTGCTGTAAGTTCAACTTTGCCATTACAGGAATAAATTACATTTTAAAACACACTAAAATAGAAAACACTGAATTTTTAATCAAATAGTGTATATATTTTAACGTATATAATCGTAAAGCTTGCGCTGAGGAAAAAACTATAGGCATATAGCAAAAACATGAACACTGCAACCAACCATATGAACTCTTTCCCTTCACTGAAGGAATTTTCCATCATTTATGACACAATGTAATTTTCTGGCAATCCATGCACGTTTTCACTGTTATACGGTAGGGGGGCGCTATTACACATCTTCTGAAATATTAGAGAAACTCCGGATCAAAACACAGGCGAAGAAGCAGCAGAAACAAGAGATAGAAGCATTGCTTATGTTCATGTAAGCTAATGCAATCATCAAACATTAAACAGCATATAAATCAAAACTGCCTAATATTACTGAATGAAATGTCAAACCCAGGAAGGGTTTCTCACACAACTGTGAGGCTTTGGGGTTGTTCATGGAAGCGATCTGCTCCATATATATTTTGATCATCGTTCTGAATCCGATCCGGACGTATTCTTTAACACAAAATAAATTCATGCAAGTTGTGTTTATGTATCAAACAAGAGACCGCAAGTCCACACTGTGATACGAGATACATGAAGCAGTCTGATACACAGTGTTGCCATGGACGACAGTGAACATTAGGAAATATCTGGCAGCTGAATGCTGCCATTGACCAATTAGAATCAAGTCTTCTACATTATGGTAAATCTACACTTTACATGCTAAGTCCAGCAGCCATCAATGTGATCAAATGCCTCGTGTGCACCTAATGATGACTATTCAGACAGCTAATGCCATGCAAGAAATCATGTTTGAGAATTTGGATGCAAAACAACTTCCTGTAATTGCCCGAGGCAAACAGAGGGAACAGCACCCAGAGGGCCTGGCAATTAGGGACAGGAGGCATACTAACACGTATGGTGCAGCTCAGCACACTCTCTGCTGCTTTACATTTATAATCTCTTACTCACATGTTCATTTCTATCACACATAATCCATCTCTATATCATGTCGAACAGCGTGAGGAAATATAAGCATTATGACTGAACACAGTAATGTGTCTTAGTGGCTTTAGACTGTTCAGTTGAATACAGATAAAAGAGGCTTCTCTCAGTTCCCAGGTCTCTGAATGCCACTCGCGGTTAAGAGGATGTTTTTCTTAGTGAGAGGAATATCAGGCAGACTCTTTCATGTTTTGTGCTTGGTGAAGGACAGACTTTGTGAGTACATCTCAGAACAGCGGCGCGCAGGAGCGTCTTATCCGTGAGGCAGTGCTGTCATAAAATGCTTTTGACTGTGTTTTCAAGAATCCGAGCCCTGGTTCTAAGGAGCAGAAGGACTGTCAATCACAACCTAGAGTTTTTTCTTTTTTTTTCGAACCTTCATTTACATCTGACATGGACCCAAGCAGCAGATGCTCTTTGGAAAAGCCATTGTTGTCAGGTAAATTAAAATGTGTTTGACGTTTTGGTGTAGGAGATTCATATTTGGTGAGCACTCTGTCACAGCTGACCTGTGAGATGTTCCCCTTTACATCAAAGAAAAAATAATCACTTTTTCAATTATCAAAGCAGAAAAAATTCACTTTATTGCAGTGTGCAATAAAGGTATTAAATAGTAAGCAAAATTTCAGTCAAATGATGTTGCTTATGGAACTCCATTTAAGGAAAGAAAACTAAATGTGTATCATTCACTGGGTTCTGAAACTTGATGCCACGCATAGTGGAACATCCATTATTGTATTATTCCTTCCCTGAAGAAAGCTGTTTGTGCCGCTACGCGTGGGTTGTTTTTTTCCCCCATGTCTTTTAAATGTTCTATTATGAGATAGCCAGTCAAATAAAGGCTTTTTAAAAATTTCTGAAAAAGAGTGCCTTGGATTTCCTTCGACTACATTTAATTGAATTCCCAACCCCAAAGAGCACCTTCAAAAACTTTTTTTGAACTCCTTGAGCACCCTGGACATTTTTTTTTCTTTCTATCCATTATTGTATATAAAGGCACTGTGCATGGAGTCGTGGGCAGGCAGACTTCTACAGTAGTGCTTTTTACATGTCTCACTCACACACAAAAAATGCATTTTATATTTCTCACTGCTCCAAAAAACACAACCCAGGCTCATTGGAAAAACGTATGAATTAATCAGTCAGCGGGTTGTTAGTCCGGGTTTAGTGCCGGATTCACATTCATCTGTTTTGGATAAAAATAAATGCGCCACTCACTAGACATTTCCCTTTGAAATCGCTGCGAAACATGCAAGAATCAACAGTAAATTAGCAGAAATGCATGAAAACAGAATGATCCGATTTTTGAACGTAGAACTAATAAAACTAACCAGAACAATAACTTAAATCTGAACTAACTTATAGGCCAGGCATTATAAATGAAATGACATCTATTAATGAACTCTGAAAACCTTTGGATAACAATGCAAACCCTCATACAGACAGCTGGTAAACCAAACGGAACCAAATTGCATTCTGTAGATTTAACGTCACAAAATCCCACACAATTTGTATTTAGATTTAGCTGTCTTAACGCACTGATATTATAGTCTGATATAGTCTGTTTTGCGGCCTCCTTTTCATCAAAACACTAAACATGTGTAGCTGTCCTGCTGAGAGCAGAGGCACCGAAATGTGCTGAAATGTCCCTGGAGTAACTTTTTGCTTTGAATAAGTGCCTTATTCAGAGAGCAAAGAGAATCAACAACACTTTCCTGATCATTCTTGGTTGCCTACCAAAGAGTTAACATGAAAGAGACTAATAATTGTGACCTTCCCTTCAACATTACTGAGACCTTATCCACATTCGACTTCTGCATAAATGCACCACTAAAGCATTCTGAATCTGAGGTCTGACACATTAAAGTAATAGGTCACCCATAAAATTTAAATTCTGTCATCATTTACTCATGTCATTCCAAAACCATTTGACTTTCTTTCTTCCATGCAACACAAAAGACGACGTTTTAAGGAATGTTCACGCTGCTCTTTTTCATTTAATGAAAGCATATAGTCTCCGTATTTTCGGTATTTTACACTTAAAGCCCTGTTTACAGATCGTTTCTGATGAAATAGAACGGTTAAGATTAAAATTTGGACACATGCTGCTGGCCCGAGAATTTTAGGTTTCTTTTGCTTTCCCCCCCCACCTCCAGAATGGCTGCATATGTGCACTGGAACAATCCTTCCTAAAACGCATTAAACTTTCGTTTACAAAGATGTGAAACTCACCGAGTGGTCAGGGGTGTTCACTGATATGCTCACACAAAAATCGCTGCAAAAGATGCTTTCCAACAGGTGTTTTACCATTCGTTGTAAAACTGTGGACTTATTTTTTCCAAACGCCTCACACCCGTACATTCTTCCGCTGAGAGCTTGAATAATAGACACTCCTACAGAAAGAATACAAACAACCCCACTTCTGGCGGAGTAATACCGTACCTCACAGCACATCCAATACAAGTCAATGGAGTTGGACAAAAACTACGATAAAACCTGTTGGAAAGCATCTTTTGCAGCGATTTTTGTGTAAGTGAACACCCCTGACCACTCGGTGAGTTTCACGTCTTTGTAAACGAAAGTTTAATGCGTTTTAGGAAGGATTGTTCCAGTGCACATATATGCAGCCATTCTGGAGGTGGGGGGGGAAAGCGAAAGAAACCTAAAATTCTCGGGACAGCAGCATGTGTCCAAATTTTAATCTTAACCGTTCTATTTCATCAGAAACGATCCGTAAGCAGGGCTTTAAGTGTAAAATACCGAACTTGTCCTTTAACCAGCATAACTGGAGAGCACTGTTCTCAAAAAGTCCCCTAGCAATTTTCTACACTGTTGTACTATCAACTCAGGGTGTATGTGTGTGTGTGTGTGTGTGTGTACTCTGACTGAAGGCCTCTTGGGAATAATGCTGAGTGAAAGCTAAAGGAGCAGTGGTGCTCTGGTTTGACACATATACTCTTTGACATCTTACAAGGATAGTGGTCTAAGCCACTGCCTGAGTGAAAATCAAGAGCTCACTGACACTGACAGCAGGAACTGTGGCAGACCGATTAAACATATGCAGTCCTGAATAATCTTATTTTATTTATATGCCTTTGGAATAAACTGAGGTCAACAGATTAGTCTATGATGTTTAAACCTGATGCTCTGTTTGAGGCCTGAGAAGCCCCAAGCTTTTTAATAGTTTAATAGACATAATATAGACATAATTGCCATTGAAGTTACCAGGTTATTCCTAATCTTATAAGAACTAATTATGAACAAATATTTTAAAAGTTTCCTTCCTTCCATTCATCCATCCATCCATCCATCAAACTAAAACAAAAATAAAAACATGTTAAGATTATATATACTCTTTGGATTTGTTTTTTGTAGTATTTTCTCTCTGTTTACTGAGGTCAAATTAAGACACAAAGTCAAAGTCAATATCAACAGAACATGCAGGTTAAAACAGCAGAAAAATCACAATGATCTTATACATTTTTCCAGTTTTATTCTAACACTAACCTGATATGAAATAATTGAACTGACAGCCAGTGACAATGAGGAGAGTTCAGGGTTTGATGGGATCTTGAGTGATGTGTGCCATTCAAATCCACCAGTCAGTGGGGGAGACAGAGAGAAAGAAGAAGACAGAAAGAGAGAGAGAGAGAGATAAAAAAAGAGGAGAGGGAACCTCAGGACCTTGAAGGAGATGTCAGTTGAGGGCTTGAGTCGGTCTTGCGCCTGGCTGAATAGCGGTCAGCCCCTCTGCACGCTTCTCTTCCCTGAAAGCATGACATTGCCAAAGGGGGAAAAAACACCATTTTATCATTCTGTGCCATTCACACCCTCTCTTTCCCTGTCAAACATGCCATATGTCCCCATCTCAGGGTGTCCTGCCGGCTTATCGAGTGTGACAGGGCCATTCTCACACTGCTCCCAATCACACTCTGTCTCCGGCGGGTAGAATCCTGCTCTGGCGGCACCGTGCAGTGATGGACTGTCAGGGAGAGGGCAGTGACTTCCACAGGGTCGCACCCCAGATAGCCATGAGTCCAAAGAAGACAGAGGACGCAATAGATGAGAGCGAGTTGTGTCTGAGAGTAAAGGTGAGGCTGTGATGATCATATGGCGCAAAGAGCAGACTCTTCATTTGAGGTGAATTACACCAAACGGTTTCAGTGAGACAGACCCTGCATCCCAATTCACATATTATGCATCTTAAACAGTACATGACATTATCATATTAAAATTAGTTTGTCCCAAATCACAGCACACCTAAAATAGTACTCCAAAGGTACCTGAATATACTTCCCCCCCATGCATCTGAGCATAGTTTTTCAGCAATTATTGCTTACAACAGCTGACATGCTTTGATCAGATAAATTTATGCTGCACAGCTATTTTTATTGCTGTAAGTAATAATGATTTTTTTAGGCAATGCCTTTATAGATGCTAACGCATACATGTAAATGCAGACATTAAGGAGGATCTGTAGTATGACAATTTTATGCAACATAGGCTCAGTGGAAAAAAGTTCTTCCTACACTTTTGCAAATCTCCAAAAACGTACCTTACATGCAATTTACAACCGTTTTCAGCGGAAACAAACACTTAATAGTAACAGTAAAACAGTTACACAAATTATGATTACAAGGGCAGAATACTGATTAATAAAGATTTCTTTTCACTCGGTTCCTTTCACAATACTATGTTATGACATTTTTAACACTTTTAATTCTGCATGATTTGTAAACTAGATAATTTTCTCGTTTTGGTCACATAAGCTCCTTTTCTGCCGTAGTAAACTTGCTCAGTAGCTCAAATGACACAGAATTGCACTTACAATGGCTACGAGTCCCATGAAATACGAGTCACGACACTTGATAAAATAAGTGTAACAAATATTTTTTATCTCAAATTTAGCTTTTGTTAACATTATTGGTTTAGTTTAGGGTAGGGTTAGGAGTGAGAAAACTAAACACACTTTTAGCACTGCTCACTGGACATTTCACTCCCAAATAAGCCTGGGATGACTTTATGGCATTATAATTTACTTTTACATCTCCAGCAAAGTATACTTTCAGTTCATAATATATAGGGTGCTTTCGCACCAGTTAGTTATAAGAACTCAGCTACAACTAGCCACCAGGGCAGTCCTCCGAGAACTACATTTGCATAGGGCCATTTTTCTGTTTACATTCGCACCGCCAATAGGAACTGAAGTGACTTCATTTAAGCACGGCATTGTAATAATGGAGATGGAATGTAGACATATAAGTTATGCGATTGTAAGAGAAAAAAGAGGGCTAATCTCCTACGACAACTTGCACTGCTACAAATCATCGAGGCTGAGAAAAGAACACAATCCCGCAGACAAAGGCGACAGGTAAATGCCATTAACATAAGCTTTTCTGTATATGTATGTCTTTGCTATTTTCCATGTTCATGGAGTAAGTAGGCCCCATGTAAACTGTGTGTTTACACGCCTTTTGAAAAATGGCAGGTGCCAGTGTTTTATATGATGTTCGGCCAATCATCATACACTTACGTCACTGGTAGTTCCTATTGTGCTGGGTTAGAACCTACTCTGAAGTAGGAGTTTCTTTTAAAAAGTAAAAACTTTTTTGAAAACGGTCTCCGTGTAAACAACAAAAAAGTGAAAACGATGACATCATGTACATGTGTATTACATTTTCAGTCTATAATGTTTAATCGCCATCTAATAGCCTGGCAGCAGAATATAGCATTTTTAGTCGTTTTCACTGATCCATGTGAATTGGGGATCGTTTTGACAATGTTGGTACGCGGAAAACTCAAAGGAAAACCTTTTAAGCATATCGTTGTCATGTAACCTACCCTCTGTCCCTCAAAAATGAATTCCTAAAAAAGTTCCTGCGGTGCAAAAATTACATTTCCGCCAATAGTTATAATACCTATGAAAATGTTCCTCTGGTGCGAAGCCCCTTTATGTGAACTGGGATACAGCGATCTGGGAGTTCCTTCAGACCCGAAATATACACAACACAAGCATGTGAACGCAAATGCATCTAGCTACGCAAGCTTGATTTTTTATATGCTGTTGCTTTCTGTTTGCAATTTAACTGCAGCATCTCACACAAAAACTCCATTTACAGGCAAAAACGTAATAGTCCAGATGATATGTGAAAATGATGTTAACTTTTTCATAAAAGCATGAAACTTGCGTTTGCAGCCCTGGACATTTTCATAAATGGAGCCAAAAGGCGGAGAGCAAAATGGCGGCCATTTTGCTTTCCGCCATAAGTGAATTATGTATTTTGTATTATTATCTCCTGAACCACACATGCTAACATGGAAAATGTGATGTCTACCCCTATGTTTTGATGGTCAAGGGTTACAATGATACCACATACAACATCATAAAATGTTCAGGTGAATAGTTAATGGTGAATTCAGTGACATTGTGAGAAGGATTACAATGAAATCGCAGTACCTGAGAATATCATCTGAAGCTGGGGCCACACTAAAAGATTTTTAAAATCGTATAATATTTTCAAAATGTGAGAGACCACAAACATGACGATAAAAAATCATCGATTTATCCGTTTTGTTCCTCTATAGCGTGGAGTACCGCAAATGAAGAAGAAGTTGTTTTATTTATATAGCGTCTTTCCGTAGCTCAAGTTCGCTTTACATTGTACATTACACACCTGCACACACAATTACAATCACATAAGGATACATATAGTGACATTATCCAAAATACATGTTAAATAGATATGTTTTCAGCTGAGTCTTGAATGTAGCCACAGATGAGATATTACGAAGTGTAAGGTGTAGTGAATTCCATCATTTAGGAGCATTAACACTAAATGACCTTCCACCTACAGCAGACAACTGGAAATGAGGGATGGACAATAAACCAAGTTCAGCTGATCTAAGGGACCGGGTATGGCGGTAAGTGTGAAGTAGATCAGACAGATATGGAGGTGCAAGACCATTTAATGACTTAAACGTTAGAAGTAATACCTTAAAGTGAATACGTGATGCCACGGGTAGCCAGTGAAGGTCATGAAGCAGAGGAGTAATGTGAGCAGAACGCCTGGTGGAGGTGAGAACTCTTTCTGCTGAGTTTTGAACATACTGTAATCTTGCAATACGTTTTTTGGGCAGACCAAGAAATAGAGCATTGCAATAATCCAGACGTGATGTGATTAATGCATGAATTAAGGTTTCAGCATCAGCTAAAGTGAGAGAAGATCGAAGACGTGCAATGTTACGAAGATGGAAAAAAAGAGTTTTTATTTAACAAGAGAAGAAATATGAGAGCCAAAAGATAGAGTTGAGTCGATTGAGACACTAAGGTTCCGAATAGATGACGAAGGCTTAACATGAACTCCATCAATATTAAAGGACAGGTCCATCCTTTTGACTGAGGCAGCAGAGCCAATCACTAATATCTCAGTTTTTTTATTATTTAATTTGAATGTGACCAGGAAAGCACATCACACACTAACAGATTCCATTCAGAGTCCCGCCTGTGAACATGGGAAATCCTGCAAAATCTCTCGCATCAAATGTGACTTTAAAGTAAACAAACATGGCAACTGGCATGAAGAAATGGTGCTTATAGTGTATGGATTGCTTTTTAAGCCAGGGACACACCAAGCCGGCGGTCAGCCTTCGGGCAGTTTTTGAGCGTCGGCCGACTTAGGTTTTCCGGTGTGTTCCGCACTGCTGGGACTAGTCAACACAGTTTGCTTTCATCAGCGCTTGTCCTTTGGCGCAGATGGAGAATCAAGGAGACGGTGTGAACATGAACTTTACATGTTACAACATGAGCTGGAAGTGAGTCTTCCGTCAGCTCGCTTTCTGATTGGGTATTGTTTCGTTTCACGTGATAATCTCCAGAGTATGCACACGTTTGCCCTCGGGGGTTCCCCCAACATAACAGGATTTCTGATTCAAATCGAGATCAAATTCTGTCACTCTTAACACACCTCACACCAGAGGAAAATCAGATAAGATAATTTGTAGAACCATCAAGATAATCGGGACTTTACCTGCCATTGTCAGAAAGGGATAAATTGGTTCAAAATCACCCCAAATATCTTATAGTGTGTACCAAGCATACCAAGTGATGAGTTTGAGAATGCCATGGAGTTCAGCAATAAGGGTGTCTCTGAAAACAGACATCATGAACAGGCCAAAAGTGTCCAGCTGAAATTCAAGACATTTGGTTGACGTGATTGAGGAAATGGGAAACCCCTTTGCAGAGGACAGCAACAACCTTCTGAAGCTGAACTCAAGAGAATTAGCAGACCAAGCTGTTGTGGATGCTGTTCGAGTTGCCTGTTCGAGGATGGACCAAGACAAAAGCAGTACAAACTCTTTGTTGCAGAAAGGATGCAGAGCACAAAATGCATCACTGCCCATTTGAAGAGGAACAAGCTCCCTCTTTTTAAAACAGCTCCGATAAGAGGACAGTCCAAGACAAAACTCGCTGAAAAATGATTGTGCACTGTTTTCCAGACTCTACACTGCCTGTTAGACCCGTGATGGGAACCAAGAAAACTTATTCAAAAACAGAAATCAGGCCTACCCTCCATCACTTTCACTTCATGGTGGACTATGCTTGGGAAACAAGGCTGATCTGCTTAGAAAACAGTATAAGCAGTGCCCCAGACAGTGAGGTCTAAATGTTATATGGTCAGCAGTCATCAACATGCTGAAACCAGGCGTAGCTAAAACCTTCAATGACTTTTCCAGCAAGATCTCCATACCTTATATTAAATAGAAACTTGAAATGGTCAACAGAGTGGATGTTGTATGGGACTGCTATGAAGTTACCAGCTTAAAGTCCCAGAAGTGGGGAAAGGCGACAAGAACAAGAGTGGATGGAAAAAGACAAGTTAAAAAAACAACGGGAAAGGCTTCGTAAAAGAGTGGATAAAAACAAAACAGAGCTCTTTTACTTTCTTGTGGAAATGTCGACTACCAAACAAGTTGTTTACACATGTGGACCCAATCATCTCACCCACAAGAATCAGATCAGATTACACCTTGCACACATGAAGTCTCAAGTCTCTGGGTCCTGACAAATCCAAGGCCCTTCCTGTGGTCCCTGCCTTCACTGGCTGTGACACAGTCTCTGAATTTGCAACCAGGGACAAGAAGGCACTATGGGATACCTGGAATGCAGATGAAATGGCAACATAGGCTTTCATGGCTCTGTCAAAGGCTCCAAAAAACATTCTAGAGGAGGTCATTTCCATTGTTGAGCTCTTCACAATTCTCCTCTATGATCGCATCAGCAGCCAACTCAACATCGATCAAGCTCGTCTTGAGTTGTTCACAAAGAAAGGAATGAGGAATGGAGCAAATCCCCCCAACTAAGGATGCACTGGTGCAGTCAAGTCAAGTCAAGACAAGTCACCTTCATTTATATAACGCTTTTTACAATATAGATTGATTTAAAGCAGCTTTACAGTGATAATAGGAAATTCATTCAACAAAGATTGTTTTGGCCGTACAGCAGCTCTAAGAGGAAATCATTGTCCAGCTTAAGTGCGTTTTTTTTTTTTTTTCATTTCCATTGTAAAAATCATTAGGTATTAACTTAGGGGCCGCTTACACAACACCGTTCTCAACTGAAAACAGAAAACCCTCAATGCACTCCAGCCATTCATCCACACGACAATGGCGCCCTGGTGGCCAGAGAAAGCAAAGTGCAAGCTCCTGAAAACCAGTTTTGAAAATGATAGCGTTCTCATCTCTGCGTAAACTTCAAAAATGTGAATCTGTGAAAACGGCGACGGTATGCACAAGCAAATTACGTGTTAAGTCCACAGGCATGAACGTTTGAATGCGGATGTGCGCGGACGCATAGTCTTTGTTTACAAAGTGTAGCACCTCAAAAGAACAGTGTACCAAGGAGGACACTGTAGGGGAAAAGCACTGTTGGTACTGTTGGTACCAAATATGCCATCTCCAACAGACTGGGGTTGGATGGACCCAAGCGATTGGAGACCATTGTGGTCAACTCTTCCACAGGCAAGCCAGTCCATCCTTAAACTCTAAAGTTGTGGCTGCAAGAAAGGCTGCCGTTGGCATTGCAAATGCAAAAAGCCTCCTTAAAGTGCACAGCTCTGTGTCAATGTGGAGGAGACTGTGAAGGAGACAATGAAGAATAGGTTCAACATCAACAAAACAATCAAACAAACGTGTTTCTGAAATAGATTTTTTTGAAGTAAATCTTTGTGTTTGACACATTCTTTTTAAGCTATGTTGCTAAGGTCATATTGAATATTCTACTCTTTACAGTCACTGTATTGTCAAGGTTAATGAACAAAAGGATTAAGCTTTTTAAACTCTACACAACATGCATGCAACAGACATGATATTATAAAGTCTAGCCTAGGTTCTCAGATACTGTGATTTGCTTTTCACAACCCTGAATTCACCATTAACTATTTACCTGAACAGTTTATGATGTTGTATATGGTATCATTGTAATCCTTGACCATCAAAACATAGGGGTAGACATCATCTTTTCTGTGTTATCATGTTTGATTCAGGAGATATGATACAAAATACATCATTTGGTTCTGGCGGAAAATAAAATGGCCGCCATGAGGCGTTTTTGCGATGGCTCCATTTCAGAAAATGTTCAGGACCCCAAACTGTACAAGAGTACCAAGTTTAATGCTTTTATGAAAAAGTGCACATATCACCTGGACTATAATAAATATTAAGTAATTCCAAAAGTTTCCAATAATAAGGGTCATGTGATCTCAACATGAAAAGACCAAACTGAGCAAGTGTACAACATTTGAAAAATATTTATCAAAAATCTTATGGATTTCTCTTGTTTTGAAGTGTAAAAAAGATGGCACGCTCCTGTAAGAGTCTGTATTGTGCTGTGCTAGGTTTCAGTTCTTGTGCGGCTCACTGCGCGTCACTTTTATTGTGACACACTGCGTCAAGAAATGTTCTTAAATCCACTTGAAAGCTCCGTGGAACATTTTTTCTCATTACAGAATATCACTGTCATGTCACAGCACCTTTCCTCCTGACAGCAATTGAAGTCCAAGGTGACTCAGAGCATTTAACACCTCGAGCATTAATATAGATGAATGCACCCAACGGCGAGCAGGTCAAACAGCTGCTGGGGAGACGGAGGCCGTACAGCTCACCTGGGACGCATGGCGGAGGCCAGGTTACGGCTTCGTTTTCCCGCTCATTAGACCATTCCCGTACCTTCTGTTTCATGCCGATCCATGCCGGGCATAGGGAGAGGTCACTCTTCTTAAGTAGGCTATTTGACGGCGGAATGAGCCTCACATATATGCAGATGATGGTGCCTCCTGATGACTAATGTGTGCTGATTGCTCAACAGCACTTGAACTCTGGGAAACAGAGCAGGACACAGCGAGCTGTGCAGATGCCTCGATGCTCAACAAGTGAGTAATCAAGAGAAAAGAGGACAAGAAATTAGAGACATTCCTCTGCTGATGATGTGCATGGAGGCAAAAATCAGGAGCCGAGAAAGAGAGAGCGAGAGAGAGGGACCTAAATTACCTGTAACTAGCATCTCAAATGCAAGCCAATGCAAAACCTAAAATCTCTACATCCTTATGAAAGTTTCACAGAGAGCTTTTCCCTCTTAAAATATATCTGTAAAATGATTGCTAATCTATGCAAAAAAGCAATCAGCAGCTCATGCATAATGCATGAGCATGAGAGACCAATTTTAAAACGCTTTCAGATTATTAGATATTATCAGGAATTCAGCAGATAAAATCTGAACACTCCTACCTGCACAGCTCTAATTACAGCAGCCGAGTGGGCAGACAGGAAGGCGAAGCACTGGCACGGTCAGGGCCCACCGCAGGTCATTTGCACACATAATTTAAAGCCAAGGTTACCACAGGACAAATCCAAGCTCCAGGTCCGAGTCATAATAGATGGAGAATGAAACCACAGAATTAGCATGTATATGTCCACGGGTGAAACTGATAGCTGGAGATGAAATGGTTCAATCACTCTAAGTATCATGGATGATTTCTCATACATCAAGATGGTATGTCTTCAATTTTAATTTATTCAAATGCAGTTCAAATTGGTTGATCTGCATGAGATGGGATTGGACTTGGCACGGATGTTGCTTGTTTCAATTTTTATTTAAATGCGCCCCAGAAATCAGAGCGGGATGTTATATTCTCCATTAAGCGCCAAAGCAATTGCATTTGCATTGGATTAAATTACGCTTATCTCTGCGGACAGAGGATGCTGTCTTATCAAATGAACATCTGCATTTTAAAAGGAGAGAGAGAATTGAGCGCAATGTGGGATGACGGAATTAACTAAACTCTAATTAATTTCCGACATGCGGCCGTGTCCGGTCCATCCACAAAGGCCGCATTTAGACACCTGAAAATCCACCGTGCAATCAGCTGTCATTCACAGTGAAGATATGAAAGCTCAGGAAATTCGGTTTGACAGTGCAATGAGTATGAGTTATTGCATATTTGGCCAATGTGGATAAAAGCAGGACCCTCAAATGCTGTTCCTTTTATCAACGCAAAGGTATAAGGAATAATAAAGGTTTAAGGAAGTAATGCATGTGTCGATGTATAAAGAAAGCAACCCCAGAATTCCTGATAAGACCTGAGAAATGTTCATTATAAACAACCTTTCATTCAATACTCGGATTAATTAAAACATTTTACACAAAAATTGTTTGGTGTCATTAAAAATGTATTACTTTATGAAATATTTGAGTGTGCTATGTATTTTTATTCACATAGTATCACAGCCCTAGCATTGCAACATGCTAAATGCAAACTCTATAGCAATCAATTGTGAGGAGCACTATAGAATGCAGCAGTGCCCGTCCACCTTTTCCTGGTTCTGAAAGTGTTTTTCCCATTCATGTTTCCCATATATGGATTTTTAAAATGCCAACCAAACAGCTACAAGGTAAATCACAACATTACAAACTGTAGAAAAAGAAAAAGACTGTAGAAAGAGAGAAGACAGACCCGTTGAGAAGCACTGAAAATGACATAGTTGAGTTAAAAATGACAGAAATTCAATACTATTGATTTAAAGATGTTGATTGGGTATATATACACATATGTATACTATATACACAAGAATTCAGTGATTCATGGTAGTGGGCGGTGCTAGAGTTCTTTTGGCGCAATTTGCTTGTTTCAATTGTCTGACTGGTGCATATTTCTTTGCAGAATCATCGGTAATGTTTTTACCAGGAATTCCACTTTTATATATGATTATTACAAAAATAAGTTGAAATAATGTGGACAAACTGCTTCAACGAAAACCTTGTGGCTTACAATAGCTCTGCCTCTGCCTTAGAGGTTTATAAGCCATTGTTAAAAATCGAATGAATGGGAAATTTACTTCCAGAAACTGATTTCTTGTATTCCGCACACAGTTGCTGCCTTTGTAAAGTGTCCAGATCAGTCACATATAAAGTTTCATTCCACCTAGTATGCTGCTGTGCAGGACAGCTCACTAGTTTTTGGAACAGATCTTCATGTTTTGTGAACGTTCTTTACTGTGTGTGTGTGTGTGTGTGTCCTGGTAAACCTACATTATGGGGACAAATAGATAGATAGATAGATAATTTATTGTCCCTTAACGGGAAATTTGTTCTCACAGATTATCATACAGCACACGCAACTGGCATGTAACAGCAACAACAAAACACATGTAACAGCAACAACAAGAACACAAAAAGGTGAATGTTCAACTTTGTGGCCTATTAAGGATTGAAATTGCAGATGGTACAAAGCTCTTTTTGAAACGAGCCCTTCTCCATGTTAGGGTCCTGTATCTTCGCCCGGAGGGCAAGAGAGTGAAGTGGACGTTGAGGGGGTGCTCTGGGTCTGTTATTATTGTCCGGGCAAGGCGGGCTATTGCTCTGTCATTGTTCCCACAAAGATGGCAATATCCAAAATCCTTGTCCTTGTGGGGACATTTTGTGGTCCCCATGAAAAAAACAGCTTATAAATCAGCTCAAAAAAGGGGGTTGCATAGGGTTAGTGTAAGGTGACATAATATACAGTTTGCACAGTATAAAAATCATTATGTCTATGGAAAGTCCCCATAAAACATGAAAACACAACAGGTGTGTGTGTGTGCGTGTTCTTTTAGAGCAGGTAAAGGTGCCCTTCCCCGACACCCTCCACTCTGAACTGCTTCGATTTGCTCAGAGATTTTCTGAGGAGAGTCTGACAGGCTTCATGCTCTGAGCGTTAGCCAAGCAGAGATGAGCACTGCTACAAAAATCAATGAAGCTTTTCAAAACCTACAGCACAACAAAAGCATTACTCTGCAATTAGATCTGTAGACTTGAGCACCCAAACACTACACTTAGTACAGTTCAGATATTTAATATTGTAAAATCAATATGGTATATATACAGTAACACTGGCATAATAAAGAATGTTATGCTATTTCTCTGCTATAAATCCTTAGAAAAAAAGGACCATGGTGTGGGAGAGTCAGATGGAAATATCATGGTACTCTGATATATGGGTAGTATCATGGTATTTCCGAAGTACCATTTAATGGTACATGTAATAGGTTATGATAACACATCATGTTTTCACAGACCTTTTAATGAAAAATCTGAATTTGTTAAAGGGTTGTAAAAAGGTTCTCCAGACTTTAAATGAATATGAATATGAGGCTGTTTGATTACTGTTTCATACTATATGATATGCTATGGTATTTTCATGGTACTACAAGGAATACCGTGAAATAATTATGACTTAATAACATGGTACATTATTGTTTGTGAAATAAGAAGTTCAAGAGCTATTAACATACTACACAGAATCATTTATCACTGAACTGATATGCTTTCACTGAGACTGTGAATAACAATGATATTGGATCAAAAGTGATCATTAATCAAGACAAGACCTTAAGTGAATTCATCAACCTGAAGTATCTATAAGACGCTGCAGTCTTCTGTTCTCACGGATTCATCCCATCTATTCAAGCGCTCACACAAGGACTTCTTTTCTCTCTCCTACGCACACAAATGCTTCAGTCTTTCGACATGTGCAGGTCTGTGCCAGATTCTTCTGCAGCCGACAGCCTTAATGGGGTCAGCTGACCTCTGCTCTCACTTTTCACCAGGGCCAGGCAGAAGGGGAATGCCTTTCTCCACTCTGAAAGACACACAAACTCCCATACATACTCTCATTTTACACCACCTTGATCCTGACCCTTGCAGCATCTTCTCAAGAGGAGCCAAGAAAAGAGCCCAGCTCAGCCATAGAGCCACAAGCTCTTGAGGAAGGTGAGAGGTCACAGGTGGGCAAGAAAAAATTGGAATTGCACCATGCTTTACCCGTGAAATATCACTAAAGTCTCGATTTTGCTAAAGTTGCTAGGGTTAAAAATCAATAAGTCTAATGAACTAGAGAGGAAAAGGAAAGGATTGGGGAAAATGGCAGGCAAGAGGAAATGGTAAGGAAGGGGAATTACAGAACAGGAAAAAGGAAAGATGAAAAGGACAGAGAAAAGGAGTAGGAAAGGAGAGGAGAGGGAAGTTACAAAACATGAAAAGGGGAATAGGGAAGAGAAAAAGAAAATTACAGAACAGGAAAAGATGAAAAGGACAAGACAATGGAAATAGAAAGGATAGAATCAGAGTCGAAACAAAAAGAGAGGAAATGAGGGGGAAAGGATAGGAGAGAGAAAAAAAGAAAATGATAAAACATGAAAAGGAAAGGGGAAACAACATGACAGGAAAAAGGAGGAGAGGAAAAGGAAAGTAAAGAGGAAAAGGTCAGATAAAGGAAAGGAAAGAGTAAAATAACAGGACAGGAAAAAGGAGAGGAAAAAGTCACGGCAAAACAAGAAAAGCAAAGGGGAAAATAACACGACAGTAAAAAGGAACAAGAAAAGGAAAGGCAGAAATATTAGAAGGATAAAAAGGAAAGAGGAAAAGGACAGATAACAGCAAAGGGAAAGACAAAAATCAGGGAAAGGGAGCAAGGATGTAAATGACAGGACAGGAAAAAAGAAAAGGCAAGATGACAACGACAGGATAGATAACAGGAGAGGAAAGGGAAAGGACAGTAAAGGAAAGAATGGTGATAAATGTTACTTTCAGTAAAAATGGTATCAAAGGCACAGCCTGTGGAGAAGATAAAAAAATACCGACACTCACAGAATTGGTCAGATGCTGACTTTTATCCGTGCGACTCTGACAAAAAGGACATGCTGCCAGCGTGCTCTTCTGCTATGATCTGTTTACAAGAGCGTCACACAGACAAACTCAGAGTTCATATCTATCACACACAGTGGCACATCCCTGCAGAGACCAAGTCAAACACCACCACACAATGCTCACATGCCCAGAGAAAAGAGGAATAAAAACACATCATGTCTTCACATTTACTCCCGTCACTCTTGAACTTTGGTTAAACGAACACATGAAAGAGAAATCATTTCAGCTGACATTTCTTTATGCAGCGCAACATGCAAGAGACAAACAGAATAAAGAGGGGTTGCACTGTAAAAAAAAAAAATAATCCTGTAAAAAATATGGTACTTTTCTGGCAGCTGGGGTGCCAGAAAAAAAGGTAAAATAACGGAAAATAAGCATCTCGTAAAAATACAGTAATTTTTTAATCAAATAATTTTTCATAAAATCAAATTTTTCTTTAGCTTTTTAATGTTTAATGAATGATCATATTTACTAGTATAAAAACAATAAAATTATCTATAAATAAGGTTAAACACTGCTATATACAAATAATCAGCCTCTTAATTGCAAAGAAAATGTTTTATTTAATAAAAACAGTATAAACAGAATGACAGTTTTAAAACTAGTAATGGTTTTAAAACAATTGCAGCAGTATACATAATATAACAATACAAAAAAAAGTACATAGTTTACTAATAACGAAACAGTCTGCCTTCAAAACCTTACCACTGGTCGACAGATGAATTACAAGGAGTCATAAAAACAAACAATTAAACTAAGCAGGAAAGAGTGAGTGTTTTCAAAGTCTGCGTGACTGATGACAATTTTTGTACATGTGCAAGAGAGACAGTGTGTATGCAAGAGAATGTTATGAGTGAATGGTAGTGCGCAACAAGGGCTAGGCTACGTCTACACTAATCCAGATAGTAGAAAAAGCATATTTTTGTATGTTTTGGCCTTCCTTCCATAAATGATTTTTTTTTTTGTCCTGAGAAAATATAGCTATTTCTGGTCTCTCGTATCATCACTATCAGCTTTTATTACATTTTACAGCATGCGCAGGAAGATGAATTAAGTGTCTTCCAACATCTCAGTGTGAACAAGAAACTTTTGGAAAATGCTAGAACGATTGTGTGGTCTGAGAACATCTTAAAATTATTGTAGACTAATGTAGATGTAGCTAGAGAGAGTGTTTCATTACTGTTTTGATGTATGAAATTAACTGCTGGTTTTGTACCTCTGCCTGAAGTTCAGCATTGCTCCTTGGCCTGCTGGTTACGAGATGTTCAGGCAGTTGTAGGAGGCAAACTCAACTCAACAGCATCACTGGAAGTGGTAATGTGGCTATTACCAATGATTTGGTATTTCCTGTTATTCACAATACACAAGAGAAGGGATTTGTACATTTTTGTGATAAACAAAATGTAAAAAACATAAATTCCAGCAATTATATTATCTTTAAATGGTGCAACTCATCTTTTCACCACACCTTTAAAGGTCCCATGGTATGAACATTTCACTTTATGAGGTTTTTTTTAACATTAATATGAGTTCCCCAAGCCTGCCTATGGTCCCCCAGTGGCTAGAAATGGCGATAGGTGTAAACCAAGCCCTGGGTATCCTGCTCCGCCTTTGAGAAAATGAAAGCTCAGATGGGCCAAGCTGGAATCTTCCCTATATGTCGTCATACGGGGAAAGGTTACCTCCCATTTCTCTGCTTTGCCAGCCCAGAGAATTTGGCCTGCCCATGAGAAAATGAGCTACAACCATAGACAGTAAAAGAAATGGACACAGCGACCCCATTGGATTCAACGGAGAAAAGTGAAGTCAATTAGAAGCACTCACTTCCTGATGGCTGACCGTACTGCGCAGACTCAAACTGAGCTTGACGACGTGAGCAACCTGTCTGTCTTCTAGTAGCTGTGCCAAGAGAAATCTGAATCATTCCCTTCCGAAACTTGCAGAGACGGAGAGTGTGAGTAGGAGGTGTCCATGGGCTAGGTATTCTGATTAATTATTTTGTCATTTTGCCTCCATGTCCCCCCGATTGAGCTTCTCCTCCTGTCCATAGGGTAATTTCTCTACTGTGCGACAGAGAGTCGCGTGGTTATGACGCAATCGTTAGCCTATTTTTACAAAAACTGCTTCTACGGGGCCATAACGTAAGATATAAGGTAATGGAGCCATTTATACATTTTTCGTGTTTCTTTAGAAATAAATAATGGAAAAATGGAGTCTTTAAACGCCTCAGATGTAAAGTTATTCGCTGTCAAAGTGACGCCAAAATGAATGGGAGTCAATGGAATAGGTTATGGTCTGCTAATCATTGGCGGCGCCCGGGGAAGCTTCAGTTTTTTCTGAAAGATTACCCCCTTGGCTACAACAGTGCGCACGCAATATTGGTTTTTCCTGGAGAGACATCATGGCTTGCAAACTAGTGAAGCATGGCAGTTGCTCAGTGTTTGGATGTACAAATGAACACAAGTCTTTTTTAGTTCCTTCATCCGAGCCTCTGAAGAACCAATGGGTTAATTTTATTTTTTATTTTTTATTTTAAGCCAACAACGCAGGCTAGCGTTAGCTACATGATAACTGTAAAAGCATACATAAACAATCCAACTAAAGTACCATATCCAGGCACAATATTTTAAACTAACCATTCGGAGACGTGATGCTGTATCCGCTGAGTTGCAACTTGTTCAGGTGCTTCTCCATCCGGATCAGATTCTGGGTCAAACTGGAAAGCTTGAACCACTGCGTGTTGCGATACATCCACTGTAAACATTAGCGCATGGTACCGTGGCCGCAAACTGGTCAAGGCCACACCCCCACCCTCCACCCTCCACCTTGCCCCGCCTCTCTCCTCCTCATTAGCATTTAAAGCTAAAGACACAGAAATGGCACTAAGGAAAGCTCATTGTGGCTGTAATTCTGCACCAAGGCTGAATTTTGGGAAAGAGACTTCAGATACAGTATTAGGGGACCACTAAGGCCTATAAAAGCATCCAAAAAGCAGCATGTCATAGGACCTTTAATATCAGAAACTCACACAACTTATCTGCAGATAGAGAGACTTTTTGTGACAAACAAAACATAACAAACATAAACTCACCTTTTCACCACACTTTTAATATCAGAAACTCACACAACTTATCTGCAGAGAAGAATTACACATTCATTTACAAATCTACAATAATTTAAAGAAATGTGCATTGAGCCCTATCCCTTTCCGTGCCTGTTTCTCTCTGTGTGTGTTTCAATGAAGACAGCCCCGTTCATTTAGAAGGTGATTAACAGCCCGTTCATTCAGATTCAAAAACATTAAAGGCCTATAAATGTTTCCAAACTTTTTACCGGTACTGTATGTAATGCGTGTGTATATATAATTCATGTGTATTCATGTTTATACGTTGAAAGTTGTTTCCTGTTATTTTACAGTGTGGATATGTACATTTACACTCTATTTCTGTAAGTTTACGGAATTTTCTAAATACAGGAAAAATCGGTTAAATAAAACAGTAAAATTCAGTACGATTACAGATTTTACAGTGTGGGTTGAGTCCTGAATACTTGGTTTTATTATATTTCAATGGCTCTGTCGTTCCTCTCCATCCTTGACCCCTTTTCTTAGCTGCCTCTGTTATCTGAAATAATGTCAGGCCATCCTTACAATCTATTCATCAGTGCAGAAAGAAGCTGCCGCTGACATTGATAAAAAATACCATCTGTGCCTCGCAGGGAGAAGAGACAGAGAGGTACGGCCCTCCTCCTCCTCCTCCTCATTGCTCTTCATCAATGCAATTTAAATTGAAGTGCTCATTGGTAATTAAATTCAAGCTGGGGTTACGGCGGGGGCCGAAGACACGGATTTGACACAAGAGAGAATGCGCAGAGAGGACGCCACACAGAGGGTCAAGGTTCACGAAAGGCAGCCTCAGCCAGCCAGTTCCCATTCATTCATTCCTATGCCACACAAAAGCCTTCTGACATTTAAAGAAATGAATAAAAACAACAGAGAGAGAAAGAAAGAAAGAAAAAAAAATCAATTATTCCAGATTTTTTTCCATCTCCACAAACTGACCTTTTCTATCCAACATCCTCAGCCAGTTGTTTGTTGGACAGACTTCAAAACTGCCAATAGTGTTTAACTCATAGCCGGCCCTATCAAGGGCTCTCATGTCTGAGAGCAGGAAGGAAGGGAAGAGGATAAGTCGATAACGATTTGGGCGATCCAATTTTGTGAAATTGTTTGTCAGCACAAACACGAGGCACATGACTAGCAGCAGGTCAGGGGGATTTGGGTGGCGTGGGCCGGTCCTGACTCCTGGGCCCCCCTCTTCTGGTTAAAGCCAGCTTTACTCATTCATCTGTTCCCCCTCGAAGCGGCCGATGTCGCCTTCTCCTCCCTCCGCTAATCCGGTTACTGCATTCACAGGCAGTACCCTCTCTTTTCATTACAGCAGATCAAAGATTGAAAAGCGATTCCTCAATCTGTCTGAGGATGAGATCCAAATTGGATCGGGCTAAAGTGGATGTGGCAGCAGGGAGAAAATGGGAAAGGAAGATGATGCGACTCATTTTTACCCTTTAAAGCTGATGGCATCAGATAAAGCGAAATTCAGAGTGTGTATGAATAGGCTGGTGGCCAGTTTGTGGGTAAATGCCACACGCCATGATTGACAAGAGGACAACGGCTCACTTCTGGGGTCTGAGGTCACTACCTCGGAGCACTGCGGTTGTTCCGTTGAGTCACATTCTTAAACATCAGTGTACTCCAGAGGTGGTAAAAAAAAAGTGCACTTCGCCTCAAAAGTTTAGGGTCGTTAAGATTTTCTCACCAAGGCCGCATTAATTTGCTCACGAATACAGCAAAGACCATCATTTTATAACAGTGTTACAATTTAAAATAACTGTTCTATACTTTGATAGGTTTTAAAATGTATTTTATTCTTGTGGCGGCAAACAAAATTTTCAGCAGCTTCAGTGTTGCAAGATCCTTCAGAAATCATTTTAATATGCTGATTTGAATCTCAAGTCAATTCTTATCAATGTTTAAAACAGTTGTGCTGTGTAATGTTGTAACATTATAAATGTCTTCACTGTCACTTAATGATCAATTTAATGCATCCTTGCTGAATAAACTACCATTCAAAAGTTTTGGGGTCAGTAAAATCTTTTTTTTAAATAAATGAATAGAGTATAAGCAAAACACATCAAAATAATAACACTTTTTCAACAGGCAAATGTGTGTATGTTGTCATTTAAAGTCACTGTTCAAGCTCTTAAAGGGATAGTTCAACCAAAAATGTCCATTGAAAGTCAATGGGGTCCAGTGTTGTTTTTGATCTCCACTGATGGACAAAAACAGAATTTTGTTTTCTGCACAAAACATAAATGGCCTAAGACAAAACAAATATGCTAAAAATACAATTAAGACAAAAGAGTAAGAAAATAACACTTGCCAGGAAAACCTATTGCATAAACATAGCCGCTAAGTTAAAGGGTTAGTTCACCCAAAAATGAAAATTCTGTCAGTAATTACTTTCGTAAAAAGACTTTCGGTCATCTTCGGAACACAAGATATTTTTGATGAAATCTGAGAGCTGTCTCACTCCTCCATAGGCTTCTATGTAATTGAAACTTGCCGGCCCAGAAAGTTAGTAAAGAAAATGTTTAAAATAGTCCAAGTGACTACAGTGGCACAACCATAAGTTTATCAAGTGACGAGATGCTTTTTGTTTCGCAAAAAACAAACAAAAATAACGACTTTATTCAACTATTCATTTTCTTCTGTGTGGGCCTCTGAGTGAGCTCACGTACCGTAACAGCGCAGCGCTTCTGGGTTGTACGTCAGAACGTAGGCTCACTATTTCAATTACATAGAAGCTTATGGAGGAGTGAGCAAGCTCTCAGATTTAATCAAAAATATCTTAATTTGTGTTCCGAAGATGAACAAAAGTCTTACGGGGTTGGAACAACATGAGGGTGAGTAATTACTGACAGAATTTTCATTTTTGAGTGAACTAACAATTTAAGACTGTCTCGTCAATTCGTTAGGGCTAATCAGTCTTACTTTTCGTAATCAAATTAGACCAATCTACTTTTTTATGTAACTGACTGAAAAGTTATGACCAGTCTTGAAGAATTTTTTTTTGATGAATAACTTGTAAGACCAGCCTAAGCAGTTTTTGCAACCGGCCTGGTCTTACGCTGCACATTACATTGTCCCCTCACTTCCGAAACGCACCTGGATTAACATGCTGACGGCTTCACATTTACAAAACTGGCAGAACTCACTTTCAAAGGCGTCTCTGACCTCCCTAGGTCTTCTCAAATTGACTTGTTCAAGCATAAGAGGCTCTGTCCTTCTGCTGGCCTTCAGTTTACAGGAACACATTAATCTCAGTGCAAATCCATTTCCTTTTCTCTAGCTCCAGGTCTTGCGTGCTGAAGATAGCCCTCTTTATCTGTTCCTCACAAAACACCACTAAAATTACACCCCTCTCCTGGGACTGTGGGGAAATGTGCTCCGCTTAAAGTGCAAAGCGTTTATTTCATCACTGCGCTTCACAGATCAGCTTGGTCTGCCCGCGTCTGGTCGACAGCCAAATGCATCCTTGCATCCACTACTTGGCTTCAAACCCGTTATGGTGCAAAATATTCTGACAAAGAGCAAAGAACTGAAAAGTAATTACTTTGGGTTTAGTGACAGTAATACAACGGCTGTACTCAATCCAAAATGCTCCAAGCTGTGCTAGTTCTGGTCGGGAATGTGATCCGTGTTGAGAAACATTTTGGCAAATGAGATGATCGTCCTACATTCGCTAGGAATACACAGACAGGACAGGAAATAATAATCTTGTGCAACACAGCTTTTAATGAAAAAGATGGTTGGAATTTATTAAATATTATTTTAAATTAATTTCATTCTTATGTAGTTAAAATATCTATTATTTGCATTCACACACTGTCTAAAATTGACAGTATTAAATCCATGTGTTACACTCTGCTGCCATCTAGTGGCATTGATGTGTGGAGAAAAAAAAAACCATTCACAGTGCACAAGCACTCTGAATGTAGTAATACAAATATATGTCAAATAAGTCTTAATTCAACAGATGATTATTTTATGTTTTGATCATTTTCCAATTTTCCGAGAATGATTATGAGCTGCATTTGTCGAACCAAGATCCAGAGTAACAGCAGCAACGAGCATTCGTGCAAATGATAACAACGAAGCATAAAGTACATTGTTTGCTTTGAGTCTCAGTAGCTGTTGAGGATCTTCAGTACGTCCTGACTGAGCGCAGCAGATGAGTGCTGCTGTACCCCAGGAGCTCCAATACTGGTCTCCCAGCAGTCAAAGCCACAAGACTTTAATTCCTCAAAGGTGCTCTGAATCACTGATGCATCGGTCTCTGCAAGCAAAAAGGACGAAAACATACCCATTAACACCAAGACCTAGACAAATTACTCTCCACAAAACAAAAGCTCCATGGAGTTTAAGCTAAATGTGTAAATGTGGAATTCGTGCATCACCGAACCCAATTTCTAAATTGTATTCACTAATATAATATAATATAATATAATATAATATAATATAATATAATATAATATAATATAATATAATATAATATAATATAATATAATATAATATATAAAAAGTTTAGCGTCGTTATATAAAAAAAGAAATCATACATTTATTCAGCAAGGATGCATTAAATTGATCTAACGTGACAGTAAAGACATTAATACTGCTATAAAAGAAATGCTGTTCTTTTGACCTGTCTAATCATAAAAATCCTGAAAACAAATGCATCATGGTTTCCACAGAAATATTAAAGCAGCACAACTGTTTTCAGCATTGATTATAATAATAAAAACTGTTTCTTGAGCACCAATTCATCATATTAGAATGATTTCTGAAGGATCATGCGACACTGAAGACTGGAATAATAATGCTGAAAATTCAGCTTAAATTACATTTAAATATATTCAAAAAGATTAGTTATTTTAAATTGTAAAAATATTTAACACTACTACTGCTTTTACTGTATTTTTATCAAATAAATGCAACCTTTGTGTACAGCGTGCACAATTATATTATATTATATTATATTATATTATATTATATTATATTATATTATATTATATTATATTATAGAGGGAGGATTGGATACTCATTTATCACTTGTTCCAAACCTACTTAGGTTTGTGCAGGAAGCAACAAAGGAATTACTGACAACCTGTTTCAAGGCAGTTCAGAATCGGTTCTTTCTTTTGGGAGACAATGAACAGCTATATAACACACTAGATGAAAGGTAATACCCGAAAAGCATTATGGGGACCTTTAAATAACGCTGAGATGGCAAACAACCTGATTTAAAGGAGCAATAAGACACACAACAGCTGAGAAAGACCAATCATGTCTGCAAATCAAATAAAGAAAAGGACTTTACCTCAGAAGTCTCAATTCAGCCTTAACAAGGCATGCCTAGAAATGACAATGTCACATACTCAAGCTGCTAGGCTAACAACATCACACCATAAATGCCGCCCTGCTTCTTCCTGCATTGTGTCTCCTCTTTATTGTAGGCTGTTTTTGAGGGTTCTAAGATCCTGATTAAAATTCAATGCGTTAGTGGCTTCAGGCATAAACAAAGAGTGTGGCCCTGTCTGACAGCTTCTGCGTCAAGTTGTTAGCTTTGTCAGACAAGAGTGACAAGCAAGATTTACCTCACAAATCGCATTAAACAGTCACGCAGACTGCAGGGTGCCACCCTCATGGAGACTTTTCAAACAATACGCAGCAATCAGACTGATTAACCACAGGAAGCATATAAAAAAATATATACTCTAGGGTTCCATGAAGACATTTCATAAAAAATTCCAAACAGATTTTCTAGTTGTCTAGTTGACTCCTCACTGGCCTTCCCAAAAAGACCACAAGACAGTTGCAGCTCATACAGAACGCAGCTGCCAGGATTCTGAGCAGAACCAGAAAATATGAACATATCACACCAGTCCTCAGGTCTTTACACTGGCTCCCAGTTAGATTTAGGATTGATTTTAAAGTATTATTACTGGTATACAAATCATTCAATGGCCTAGGACCTCAATACATTGCAGATATGCTCACTGAATATAAACCCAACAGATCACTCAGATCATTAGGATCATATCAGCTAGAAATACCAAGGGTTCACTCTAAGCATGGCGAATCTGCTTTTAGCTATTATACTGGAACCAGCTTCCAGAGGAGATCAGATGTGCTCCTACAGTAGTCACATTCAAATCCAGACTCAAAACACATCTGTTTAGCTATGCATTTACTGAATGAGCACTGTGCCGCTGTTCGTCCAACTGTTTGTACTGTACTGTATTTTATTTTATTTTCTAAACTGTTTTAATTATTCTTATTTCTTTTTATTATTTTAATTTCTTCTATGTAAAGCACTTTGAATTGCCATTGTGTATGAAATGTGCTATATAAATAAACTTGCCTTGCCTTGTCTACACAAATGCATTACAAAGCCCGAGCAATATTGGGAATATTGATTTCAGGGGATCTTTAAGCAAGAGTGTTGAACTTTCTTCTCCATCCTATTCTTCAGCAATTTTGACTGAAGGTTTGTTTGAGTAAAACTAATAAGTTACCTAATTATTGTAAGTAACACAATTAGTTACCTTTTTAGGGAGTAACACAATATTTTAATGCATTACTTTTAAAAGTAACTTTCCCCAACACTGAGCCCTAGCAACCACTTATAACATTCTAGCATAAAGGCATTGATTTTTGATGATCAAGAACCAAAATCTTTGTTCTGGTATTCTGGCGTGTATATTGGTACCTGGTCGTAGGAGAGTGATTCCACAGCCTCCTCCTCCTGCCCCCGTCAGTTTGCTGTGCAGCCCCCTGGCCAGAGTGACCCTACACAGTGTGTCCAAAGATGAGTGACCCACACCCATCACATTCAGATGGTGCTGGTTTATATCAATCAGTTCCTGATGACAAATGACACACAGAGAAAAGTCTAAAAAGGATCAATAAAATCCAGCCATCCAGCCATCAGAGCTTTCTTTGAATAGAAATATTGATCATTTCTTTGGTCTTTTGCCACTTTTTATTTAAAGGAAATTTGAGGGAGGACAGGAAATTATGGGCAGAAAACAGAGGCACAGATCGCATCGCTCTTCTGCCCAACACAAATCAATGTGTAATGCGCAACAGCTCTTGTGTAACGTTATACTGGTTGTTCACTACACAACATTTTCTGTTTGATAGAAATTGATACATGACCCTACAGACATCTTGGGTAAAAAAAAAAAAAAGGCAGACATCCACTTTCATTTATGTCATACTATATGATATATGTCTCAGCTAATATTTGGTCACATCTGATACCGCTGACTGGGAATTTTAAGTCTATTCGGACCTACTCTTTTACATGCAAAATTTGAATGATGACACACAAACCCAAGCAACTAATTTTATTAATGTTAGTAATGTTTTGCAAATGTTATGAAAATAACACTTAAAGAAAACCCAAAAAATAAATCTAAAATACTGTAACATTAAAAAGTTTTTTAAATAAAGAAATACGTTTATTTAGCAAGGATGCATTAAACTGAACAAAAGTGACCTTTGACTCAAAAGTGAGTTCTTTTGACCTTTCTATTCATCAAAGAATACTAAATAAAATCTGGTTTTCCACAAAAAATATTACACACCACAACTGGTTTCAGCACTTATAATGCGAAATGTTTTTGAGCACCAAATCATAAAAAAAAACTTACCAATCCCAAAAGTTTTAAATGTATTAAATAGCAAAAGCAACTGCTGATTCCATGAAAGAAGAATATGGCAAAAACTGAAAAAAAGTGCCTGGCACAAATAATAATATATATCTTGTTTATAAAGAAAAAGCTGTGTGATTGTACCTCCAGTATGTTGTAGTGCTCAGCTGAAGGTCCGTGTGTGGCCATCTCTGTGAGAGTCTGTTCACAGGTGCAGGACACGGCGCTGACGGACTCCAGAACTGGCTTCATTATGGAGGAAAACTGCAAAACAACAAAAGGACAGATAAGAGGGAACAACATTATTCATCAAGAAAAATCAGCTTAAGCTTGTCACAGTAAAAGATAATTATAATTGTCAACCCTTAAGTCAAGCAGAATATCACCATACAACTGCAAATCAAGCTCTTGCCTTTTGGAAATAACAGTCCAATGTACAGTCAAACCCAAAAAAATTCAGACACCTTCAACATTTCTCACATTATCACTGTTTATTCGCTATAGTTTAGAAAATGGTAATACAATATGACAAGAACTCAGAGTTATCAAATCAGTTGGTATTTCACTGGTTTTGGCCATCAGAAGGATGGACTGTCTCACAAATTAATTGGGTTGAATAGCCGTCAGCTGTTAAATTAAAGTACACAATTAGATAATAGCTATTTAGGTCAACCAATTACCAAGCAATGTTTAATTTTGTTCAGTCTGTGGTGTAAAAAGGTCGCATTAGCAATTAAAGCAAAAAATAAAAGCAAACCATGGTCAGATCAAAGTGTCTGAATAATGTTTGGTCCCAAATTTGTATACATTTTACTGCTAGTCCACTGTATGAAGAATTTTTTTATTTACTTTATTTTGCTATCCTCGCTTACATAAATGAACTATAGTGTCCTGCAGCCACTAGTGTCTGAATAATTTTTGGTTTGACTGTACTTGTACTATGTCGTTGACATTCTCTGATAACTGATGAATTCGCGATTAGTTTACCAATGAAATCGGCTGCAGGTTGGGGTTTGCATTTAACTGGTTTGGGATTAAAAATATCATGCACTTTTGCCAGCTGTCATTAAATTGGCAGATGAAGATTAATAATAGTGTATGTATGCCACCTAGTAGGCTGGAGTGTGAAGTACTGGCTGGCGCACAAAAAAAATCAATGGCATCTGCTCTTAGGTGCTTTACTAAGTGTGAAGTTGAAGCATGATGTACTGCCATTGTGCTGAATTCAATAAATCAGATATTCAACTGATCGAATGAGGAATCCATTTTAAGTGAGGCAGGAACATTAGCAGAAGCATTCACCTCTCATGCTGCCATCTTGGCCCAACAACCAGATATTCTATAAACTATCTCCTTTTGTGTTCTGCAGAAGAAAGTAAGTCATGCGGTTTGGAATAACATGAGGGTGGGTGAAGATGAATCATTTTTGGGTCAACCATACCTTTAAAACAAATTCTAAAAGAGGGTGGAAATGGCTGAGTAAAAATAAATTGTGCCTGTTCACGGCTTATTCCTTCGACTAATAATGCCACAAAAGTGTAGAATATGACCCCTTTCAAGTCTGTCCTGACTCTTTACTCTTTTCCACCCCAATAATCCCGGAATTCCACTTGGCCAATCGGGATGTGCCAGCAGTGAGGCTACCTGCTGCCGTTGTCAGGGTAACAGAGCACAGGAGCGTTGGCAGAGTGTTTCATTTGGAGCTCTTCTAAAAGGCACTCAGCACTGGGCCCCTGGAGTGTTCCTCCCTCACACAACATCGGCCATTATGCTAATTGAAGGGCACAGGAATAAAAATATGGAAGAGGGTGGGGGGAGCCATTTACTACCTTGTTAATTTTGTCCTTCACTCCAGAAACAAGCACTTTGGTGCTACGTGGTACTTTGGTGTTAGTGAGAAGGATCCTCAGAATGGGGACCCTGGGGATAAAATGAACCCAATGACACACTTAGAAAATTATGCTGGTTCTGTAATTTCACTGAAATAACTTTTTATAAACACTGCCTGCACCTGGACAAAAAAAAGTTGCTTTTTGGAGTTGAAAAGGCTAATACTTGTATATGTATATGTACAAAAGTCTTTGGGATGTGCTGGAGTAGACTTTACAGAGTGCTCGAATATTGCATTGTCAATACAAGATCTTGACTCAAAAATGATGCACCTCTTGATGGAAATATCACCACAACATTTATTTCCATCAAGAGGTGCATACATTTTTGGTCAAGATCTTGTATTGACAGAGTCCAGCACTCTGTAAAGTCTCCTCCAGCACATCCCAAAAGACTCAGAGGTGCCAATTCATGTGTGAAAATGATTCATGCTCCCTCCCAACCATTTCACAATTTGAGCCTGATGAATCTTGACATTGTTACCCTGGAATATGGCCATGATGCATCTTCCCACATGGTTGTTTAAGAAATGAAAACTACACACTTCATCAATCAGGGTAAACAAATTGTTGCCAAACATATAACATGCTAGAATCACAATAATAACTGCAATAATGATCCAGTCATAGACTCTCAAGTATTTGCCTATTTAAATCTAAACAGCGACTTTCTTTTGCCAGGCAGTGTACTTTACTGATAAATTGGAAGAGTAACTTAAAAAATATATTGTGAAAATAGTTTTTGCAGAGTAAAATTTTACCAGCTTAGTGGAGTTATATTCCCAGCATGGTATCTTAAAAAGCCACCTGTTATAGAAAGCATAAAGTGATGTATTACAAAAAAAGATACATCTAATGAAGAAGCTTCTTGAACGCATAGGATGGCAGTCATACCCCATGTGCCCACAGCATTATCCACCCCTGAAGGGTTACCATGGATGATCTTCTCGCCCATGAACGCCCACCTGTTAATCAGCTCCATCTCATCTTTACACCATCTACAACACAAACAGAACATTTTTAGTTAACAGGTACACAACAATTATTGCTGATAATGGCCTTTAAAACAAATAAAAGGGCTATATATATATATAACAATGTTTTTTTTAAGGAATTAATACTTTTATTCAGCAAGGATGCATTAAATTGATCAAAATTGTCAGTAAAGACATTTAAAATGGTACAAAAGTTTCCACAGAAATATTAAGCAGCACAACTAATGGCTGTTGAAAATTCAGATTTTCCATCACAAGAATAAATTGCATTTAAAAAAATATATTACAGTTAATATTAAAAATAGGAAGAGGACAGGAAAAATTATGGGGGTGATCATCTGCATAAGCACTGCAGCTAAATGTGAATGAGCATGACCAGAAGAGCAATTCTAAATTTGACCCCTTTTTATACTTTTATCCTGTATTTCGAACCACACATTTTCAAAAACCTGGATGGATTTTTGAGAGGACAGAGGAAGGACAATGTCTTCAAAAGTTAATATCTCTGCTCCTTGGTTGCTTAATTCATCATTTGATTTTAGATGATCAGATGTATCTATTAAAAGGGTGGTGTAGCCTTATCACTAACAATCTGGATTGGTAACCAAAAGGTTGCAGGTTGTTTAAGGGGGAGTCTCCCTGTAAAAAAGTAAATGAAACAATCCTTACCTACATTATCTACATATAAAAGCCCCATAATCCATTGTAATGAAGTGTTACCTGGCTGACTCCTGCTGTGGCGTAAGAGGAGACGATATGGTGCCTCTGGCAGACAGCAGAGCGGCAGACAGACAAACATTATAGGCGGCACTGGAGCCTAAACCAGCTCCTGTGGGCAACTCTGACCACACAGACACAGTGATACTGGCCAGAGCTCTAAAAAAAAAAAAAAAAAACAGCAGCAAATATCAAAAGCCCAAATTACAACAATGTTCATATGAAGTTTTCAAATACATGCAGATTTAAAGTGCCCCTATTTTGCTATTTTGTTTTGGAGGTCTCCCACAATAGGTTTACATGCATCCAAGGTCAGAAAAACACTTTAATTTCATCATAATATACAATTGTAGCTTCACCTCTTTTTTCACAGTGTCTGAAATTGATCAAGGATTCAGTTTCTCTGAGCTTACTCTGCTCTGATTGGTCAGATGGCCTAGTCTGTTGTGATTGGTCCACCGCTTACAGTGCGAGTCAGAAACAAAATGACCATTACCATAACTGAATTTCAGCTTAGGAGGCTTGCTCAGCACTTTTTCAGCATGGCGTCGGTTTTACCATTCTGGATGTGCTTTCGCAGCAGAGAAAAGAGTGTTTTCTCATCATGTCGATAACACGAACCAAACTCTTCCAGGCCTCAGCTACAACTACAGTGTTTGAGGGCGGGTTCAAGTTGATATTGTTCGCAGGCAGCCAATGAAGACCATAGTTGAGTATTAGAATCAGAATCAGATTTATTCGCAATTTTTTTACAAACCTATACTGTATATAGGCAGTTCAGAATCTGTTCTTTCTTTCGAGAGACAATAACTACATTTGTCTTGCACTTTGATCTTTGAAACTTTGCAGACCTTTACATCCACAAACAGCTATAGCCTATTACACGTTACATGAAAGGTAATATCTGAAAAAGCATAATAGGGCACTTTAATAAACGATGCAGTTGAACAGTGTTCTTACTCAGCAAAAACAGTCAGGTACATGTAGAGGAAAGCCAACACTGCCATGCTTCTTGTGTCTGTGGAATCATCTAAAATGCCTGTGAATTCACGTAGTCTCTTCAAAAGATCTGCGTCAAGTTCCTTCAGGTCACCCTGTTCTGCTGAAACAATGAACAGTCAAAGAAACACAGGGATGACTGCTTTCTGACACTGCATTATTACAACTTCAATGAATATACAAGGGTAAATAATGACAGAGTTTTCATTTTTGGGTGAACTATTCTTTTAATAAAAACAAAACAAATATCTATCTTCTCTCACCTTTACACCCAGCCAGAAGAGGCTGCAGTGCTGTTATTTCCCAGGCCAAAAAAGTGTCAATATTGGGGAGGTTAATGCGCACTTCACCGGATGCTGTGGACTGCAGCCGCAGGTATGTGCGCAAATTCAAACTCACAGCCAAAGCAACCTGTTTAAGATCGATAAAGAACAGAAGAGGGACTTTAAAGGGAAAGTGAAACTTTTTTTTTTTTACTTTTTTTTGTCATCACTGACTCACCCTCATGTTGTTCCAAACCTGAATGAGTTTCTTTCTTCTGCTAAACACAAAGAAGGTATTTTGAGTAATTTTGGTAACCATACAGTTGATGGTAGCCATTGACTTCCATAGTAGGAAAAAAAAAATACTATGGAAGTCAATGGCTACCGTTAACCGTCAACATTCTTCAAAATATCTTCTTTTGTGTTCAACAGAGGAAAGAAACTCACACAGGTTCGGAACAACTTGAGTTGTGTAAGTAAGTGAGTAAGTTAAGTAAGTAACTTGAGTAAGTGATGACAAATTTTACATTTTTATGTGAACTATCCCCTTTAATTTCAGTTTTCCAAAAGTACATTGGACATCATTAACCTGAATAATCTCAATCACCTCATCTTTGACTATGAACATTATTAACCCTAAAAACACTGAAACAGTTGTCATTAAATAATAAGCAATTAAATAATACCTTCTAAATTAATATAAAAAAAAACGTGGCAGTAGCTGATACTCTCTACATAACATTAAATGGTACAGCTTGCTAGAAATCAGTTATTGCCAAATGACACCTTAGCACTTTGTGGAAAAATGTCAAACTTAATAAATTTTCAAGTTAGCATTTGATCTATAACACCAGCATTGTATGTTGTATTTTCTAGTGATAAAACACAATTTTTGTATCAAAATGGAATAACTATAAATATTAAACCTATATACTACATACAAATTTAAAATTATTCACACAAATGGAACCCAAACACAATAAATCACCAAGACAACTGAAAATGATTTTCAGGCCAATCAATTTTTTTTTTTTTTTTTATCCTAAACGAAATATCCTTCAAAACTATGTTTTTTCTAAAACACTTTAATGAAGGAAAAGCGCAAACTCATCAATTAAAAGACGTCAATGTTGGGGTCTCTGATGATTTAAACACCCACCTTTCCGTGCACGACAGAATGCTCACCGTGGAGAATTACTTTCCCTGGTGCTGAAACCAAGAACTCTCTTGTTTGCATCCTGAATATTAGAGCTTGGTCAAACTTCTGAATTTGCAAGATATTTCCCAGAAAATGTATCAGTATATGTTGACCAAAGCAATAAAACCTTGCTAAAATCTCATTTTTGTGGTCATCCACCGAGCTTAATTCAGCGCACTATTCTTGTAGCAGATACAAATAACAGTTTAGCTAAATAACCGAGAAATCCTGAAGTAAAGCGTCATACACAGTAACGCATCGCTTCGGCTTGTCCATTGCCACACACGTGAACCGTCGCTGTAGTCTGACCCAATCAGGATTGAGCTCTCACATCGCTGACTCTAAACCCGCCTATCAGGATGAAGCTCTCATAGTCACCAACTCTCAAAACACCAATCGCAATTCGCACCACCTCGTGTCATAGGTTGCGTGATAGGACACCCGTCTACGGGCAGCAGAAGCTGTCAAAACGTCAACAGTAAACACAGAAGCGCGTTTGGAAATGTTTTAGCGTTTACGATGTTTTCTTTTGTGACCAGGTCCACGGGTCTTCACCGTGCCCTTCGTTTAGGGACATGTATAAGCATAAAGCAGATGCAGGCTGTGTGTGCGGATAAAAAAAGGTAAAAGGAGGACTGTTGTAGCTTTGAAGCCCATATCCCATGTGTTTCAGGCTAATGTAGCCAATGAACTACAAGTGTATCAGCTTAGATACTTTGAATGTTACTAAAGTTGTCTTACTTTTCCAAGGTATGCCAGCACATCTGAAGAAAACAGAAGAATTCCCAAGATATACACAAAAACTGGAGATAAAGGTTATTTCATTTTATACTATATATATATATATGCTTATTTGTGCTGGCAGCCTATATATTGGGATTTTGAAATGATTAACATTATATATTTACAAAAAAATTGGAAGTTATGTTACTGGGTTACTAGAGTTGCATGTCAAACTGATAGTGTTAGGTTTGTGTAAGCATTGTCTTGTTTTCAATGTCTCACCTCATTAGGTTTTTCCAGTACCTTCACAGGTGAGAGGAGACCAAAGGAGGATCATATATTTGATGCTTTGGGAACAACAGATGAATTATCATCAGCAATTGGGTAATGTAGCATAATGTCAGGGTCAAATGACTCTAAAAATGCTTTCCAACAATAAAACGTCTGATTCCCCTTTTCAGGTTAGCAAGAGAATTTTGCATTGACAGTGGACATTCATTCACAGATCAGCTGGACAAGGTCTGTTTCTCTCTGATGTTTGATGAGAAGCAATGAATGATTTTATCTACAGTGGACCTGAAATTATTTGGACACTCAAGCCATTCTTTAAATGCATGAGTTTTAGTGTTTTATATACAAAAAGCCATTTGCACAGATTTTGTAGGCCTTTCCACATAATTAATTCCACTTCTCTGAGTCATTTTTGCACCTGGCATCAAGTTGATTTCAGTCAGTTGACCTCAGATTTGAAATGTTTTCAAAGAAATGGCTCATGGTTTACATTTTTGCATGGTATAAGTGTCCTCATACTTCTCTTGTCTGTACAGATCCAGTGTGTACTACAGGACGTAGGATCAAACATTGCCACTCCACGGTCATCAGCTAGAGACAGTCACATCCGTAAGCTCTAAGCAGAATCAAAGGACGTTTTCAATATACAAATGCATTCAAATATTTAACTGCATAGATTAGCAGTAAAATATGAGCCTCATTCTGATGTTCCTGTTCCAAACAGAGAAGACAAAGTTCAGCTCTCAAACTGTGACTGAGCTGGAGAGGTGGATTGATTCGTTGACAGAGGAGCTGCCTCCACTCACCAACTTCATACTTCCTGTATGTTCCAGAAATATGTATGCTTCATAATCTTAAATTGAATGGCAATTAGATCCTAGATGGGAAATTCCATTTGTTGCAAAAGTCACCATGAAATCAAAATTGACAATTTATATTTGTATGTAATTCAAAAGTGCCCTCCTAATCTATAATCAAAATGACTTCCCGTCCCTCATGCAACATCTCTTCTCTTCTCTGATGACGTTTACTGACGTGAGGCCAGGACAACCTGTCAATCACAAGAGATCATAGCAGTAGCAAACTATAATGATCCAATCAATTCCCGATGGACAAAATCGAGTGTTCAAGAAGCCGTTTCACTCGGATATACGTCACAATAGGGAAGAAAAGACTATCGCAGCCTCTGTTTTATACCGACTTTAATGACATGTTGATGACAATTAATATTGTAAGTAAAGTGATTACTGAAGGAATGCCATTTAATCTCATACTTGATTTGCAGTCAGGAGGGAAAAGCAGCGCAGCTTTACATGTGGCCAGAGGAGTGTGTCGACGGGCTGAACGCTGGTCAGTCTGACATACACGTGCACACAAACAATATTCTCAGTTCCACTTGTGTTACCTTACCTTATCAAATGTTTTCTATTACAGTGTTGCCCCTATTGTCCGTTCGGGTGAGACAGATCCTGAAGTTGCCAGATATCTGAACAGGTATGAACTTATTTTATTATTCTTGTCATTAGAATCTATTAATTTTATTGTGATTTAAGTCATATCAGTGAAGACTTTTTGCTTCTACAGATTGAGTGACTACTTGTTCACGGTGGCTAGATATGCTGCAATGAAAGAGGGCAATGCAGAAACAATCTACAAAAGACCTGAATAGAGGAGGAAGAAAACATCTCAGTGTCTCATCTAAAATTTCAACCATGTTCCTCTTGTCTCATTTATTTATATATATATATATATATATATATTATGTATATGTATGTATGTATGTATGTGAATACAAAAACATTGATCTGGCATTTTGTCCCAGAGTTTACTGTATAATGTTTTTTAGAAGCCTAACAATAAACTCTGCAATCATAAACAAAACTCAATCAAAACTCTGCAATCATGTTCTGATGTAGTTTGTACTATTGTCATGATCCCATAGTTCACCATTTAAAATGGTCATTTTTATATCTGTATGGATTACTTAAACCACTGTGGTAAAATCGCCATTTGTACCCTGAAAATGATGTTGATTTTATGATATAAATACATCAAAATTGAATATGAATCAGCCTTGCATTTTACTAAATTTTTCATGCATATACAATAGCTTTCAAAAGTTTAAGGTCAGTAAGATTTTTTAAAATGTTTTTGAAAGGAGTCTCAAAAATACTGTGAAAACAGCAATATTGTGAACTATTACAATTTTATTTTAAAATTTAATTTCCTGTGATGGTAATTATACATTTTCAGCATCACATGTCACATGACCCTTCAGAAATCATTCTAATATGCTGATTTGGCGCTCAAGAATAATTTCTTATTAACATCAATATTGAAAACCGTTGAGTTGCTTAATATTTTTGTGGAAACTGTAATACATTTCGATGAACAGAATGTTCAAAAGAACAGCATTTATTTGAGAAAGAAATCATTTCTAACATTGTAAATGACTACTGCCACTTTTGATCAATTTAATGCATCCTTGATTAATAATTGATTATATATATATAAAAAACTGAGGCCAAACTTTTGAACGGTAGTGCATGTTTGTAATTTCACATTTCCATTACAAATAGCGCTAGTGTTGTTTTCTTCTTTGAGTGAGTATCTGAAAAGTATCTGCTAAATTAATAAATGTATACATAAATGTATTGTTTACTCCAAGAGGACTGTCCCTGCTGATAGTGTACATTCGATTCTGTATAGTTGTACAGAAAAGTTCTACAGTACAGAATCAAAGAAAATTCCCATGATTTAATACATACGTTTGGTTTATGTATCATGGTTTTACATCAAAGGATTAAAGAGACTTTCCCGTGTACAGTGAGGGTAAAAAGGCATTTGATTTGTGCAGCAGTGGCTCTCACAGAACAGTGCACCAACCCTGACTCCTCAGATTCAGAGAGCTGGCCAGGCTGACCAAGGACAGGTTGCGGTCCTCATAAGGTGGATAACGCAAGTATGCCATGCACTCAATCCGGGTGGTTCGCAGAAGGCAGGACTTCTTATGAGAGAATGCATCAAAACTGTAGCGACCATGATAGGAGCCCATTCCACTGGCACCTGTCAATAAAATCCACTGGATTCAACTGTTTTGATGATTAAACTCTTAAGCAAATACTGTTTGCACTGCCTGATTTCTTTACATGCTGTAATAAGATAAAAAAATAAAAAATAAAAAATTGCCTCACCAACTCCTCCGAATGGCATCCCCACCATTACACTCTGTAAGACGCTGTCATTCAAACAGAAACTTCCACTGCATGTTTCATTCATTATCTTGGAAATCACCTTAGAAAAAGAGTAAATGCATGCGTTTGTGAGTGATATATATACATCATTTTAAATGTAGCTATGCCCACAGGTTGTAGCAGGGGAAGTACTTACCTTGTCATTACTGGAGTAAGCATACACACATAGTGGTTTCTCTCTGGAATTGATGAAAGCCACAGCCTCATCTGCATCCTGGACCGTCAGTATGGGAAGGATGGGTCCAAAAACATCCTGCTGCATGATTGGATCAGACTCCACGACCTCCGTCAGAACAGTTGGTGCTTCAGTTTGAAATATCAGAAAATACAATAATTTCAAAGCCCTTAAGGCAACAGAATTTTTTTTTTTTCTGAATTTGGTTATGTAAGGAGTTTTTTTTTTTTTTGCATAATTAAAGTACAGCTAAATAGGAAATTATGCAAAAATAAATGTAATATCTAACTTGTTTTCTTAACACAGTATATTAAGTCTTATATTTCATCTCAAGCATGCTCTTACTGACACTGTTGTCTTCTTGGTAAACATGTACATTAACTTTGAAATAAAAATAAAAAAAACTTTTTTGGGGCCAAAACCGTTTGCTGTGTTGGACATTACACACAAAAAAGAGACAGAAAAATCATAGAAATATTTTTCATACAGTAAATACTAAAATGGTTTATGATGATTACAGGTTTTTTTTTTAAACCAGTATTTATGATTATACTAAGTTTTAATAATTTATTTAAAAAAAATTAAGGGTAAAACAATTAATTCTATACATAAAGGGCATTTAAATCATAGCAAATATAAATAACAAAGCCATAATTTGAACAAAATACTGTTTTAATGTGACCTTATAACAAAAAAACAAAAAAAATCATCAAACAAACAAACCCTGGGACTCATTACCATTAACTCATTACCATTAACACCCTGGATTTAATTAACATTTTAATAAAAACACATCTGGCAATGCCACACTGCTTCCACTCACCAATGTACCTCTCCATATCATTCACCTGACCTCCTATAAACACCTTTCCAGATCGCCACAGCTGGTCTTTGGCCTTGTTGAAGATCTCCTCATTCACCATCCTACCAAAGCTCCTGGACTCGCGTGGGTCGGTCCCGTAGTACTGCAGGAGCGCGCAGCGGAGGGCCTGTAGGAGGTTATCTTTGGCATCTACATGGCACAGGATGTAGTCGGGTGCCACAGCACTTTGGCCAGCATTATGGAATCGCGCCCAGGTAATGCGACGAGCCGTGGTGTTGATGTCACATTGACTGTCAACATAACAAGGGTTTTTACCACTCAGTACCAGAGTCACGCGAGCCAGTGTCCGAGCAGCAGCTTGAGCTACTTTAATCCCATTCTCTTTATCGCCTGAAAGAAAACAGAATTAAAGCTGTTAGTACACGGAAATCTCACAAATACATAAATCCATAAAGCTGCAACACTTTGAGCCCTGAGAAGTGTTTAAGGTATGAAATTAAAGACTGTAAAAGCTTTAAAGATCATCACAGTTCAAGTTTTGTGGCTTTTAGTCTGTTTTGAGGACATCAATAATACTGTAATCCTAAAATTTGCTCAATATTTGAACAGATATACATATTTAAAATGCATACACATATTTTATACTGAATACTCTACCGCATGCTGAAAATGTGTCCTAAAAGCGGCCTTTAGTAGAGCCCTCACTGGTACTATTATCTGATAGCCCATGTGACAGCATAGCAGCTTAAAATACTCTGGGATCAGCTATGCCTTACCGAAGAAGAATACATGATCAAATTTAAGGTCTATCATTTCTGGAATTTCGTGTGCTGCTGCAACAACAGAGTGAAAGCATTCCTGAAAAAATGAAGCACATGAAACAATTAGAAAGAACCAGGATCTAATAAACTGCTGTGCTGACGGACTCAAAGTAGTAATGCTGTTTTACTCACATTGTCCAGGTAAGCTGGTATGAGCCTGTGCAGAAGCTCAGCAGTATGAGTGCAGGTTTCTGATGGGCTTATAATCACACAGTTACCTTAAACAAAATTCAAATAAATAAATACATTCTGAATATATAAATCTATATATTTTAGTGCTGTCAACTCGATTAATGTGTGTGTGACATGCAGTCGTAATCTAAATTATTCAACCCCCATTGCAAATTAGGTTTATTGGCAAATTGACTTGACAAAATCACACAAAAGTAATTGAAATAGCTCAACAAATGTTTCAAGTGGTTTCCCCAAATTCAACTTTCAATGACTTCTGCAGTCTCAAAATTATTCAACCCATTCATGGCAAGCATCGTTAGTACTAAGTAGAACATCCTTTTGCTATTATGACCTGCTGCAAACAAGATGTATAACCAGACACTAGCTTCTGGCAGCGTTTCTGAGGAATCTTAGCCCAGTCCTCATGAGCAATAGAGATCGCTAAGACATGTGACCAAATGGGCGGCAACCTCTTCAGAACGCAAAGAATTATGGGTATGTTTGGCCAGGCTGGCATAGCAGGCAAGTGTTCTGGCATGAAAATAATGAAAAATTAGCGTGAAAAACAGAATATAATCCTACAAAATGCAGGCATCTTGAACACTGCATTCTTCCCTCCATGCAATGAAGTTTGGCGCCTTATGTTTGTGCCGCGGATTCCCAAAATGCTTTGCGTTCACCACTGGGAATGTCATGATGACGTCACATTAGCAATCCTTATGGCCTGCAGTTCAGTAATATTCTTGGGTTTGGGTGCTGCAACCGCCTTCTTCAAATGCCACCAGAGATTTTCTATGGGGTTCAAGTCAGGTGACTGTAAGGGCCACTGTAGAATCTTCCAGGACTTTTTCTGCAACCAATCCTTGGGGGAATTTGAGGTATGCTTGGGATCATCATCCTGTTGGATGGTCCAATGACGACCATGCTTCAGCTTCCTCACTGACGGCATGATGTTTTCTCCAAGGATTTCCTGACACTTCAATGAATCCATATTGCCTTCCACATGCTGCAGGTTTCCATTGCCAAAGGCAGAGGGTTGCTTTTCAGCATATGCTTCAATCTTCTTCCTCCAGACATTTCGTTGATCCATAGAGCTGAAATGTTCCAGTTTTGTTTCATCGCTCCACAGAACAGAATCCCAAAACTTCTGTGGCTTATTTATATGATTTTGTGCACTTTTGGGTCAGTAGTGGTGTACGTCTTGGATTTCTGGCATGGAAACTGCATGTGTTTAGTACGCGCCTTACTGTGCAGCTGAAACCTCAGTGTCTGTTTTGTGACTCTTTTGCAGTCATTCGAGGGTTTTACTGAACCTGCCTTCTCAGAAATCTGGTTGCAGCCGTTGATAGCTTCCTTTTTCTGCCCCGTCCAGGCAGTGTAACCACTGTTCCTTTAACTTTGAACTTGCGAACTATGCTTCCAACTGTGTCTCTAGAAACATTTAGTGCCTTCGTTATCTTTTTGTATCCTGTTCCTTGTTTGTGAAGGGCGATGAAATCTTCTCTTTGCTTTTTGGAACATTCTTTTGACTTAGCCATATTTCTAACATGCAGTCAAATGTGACACTCAACAAACCTAGCCAGATATTTCATGTGTTCTAGCTCAAGCACACTTGGTGCAACTAATGAAGCACTTAATTAGTTGCATCAGGTGTGCTTGAGACAACACCTGTTTTGCAGATTTGTGCTGTTGTGAGGTATTCTGTTCAGGCAGTTTAATAATTTTGAGACTGCGGAAGTCATGAAAAGTTGCATTTTCAGTTGAATTTGGGAAAATCACTTGAAACATTTGTTGTGTTGAGCTATTTCAATTACTTTTGTTTGATTTGTTCATTGCAAACAACTGAAAGTCTGTAAATGTTGCCAATCAACCTGATTGGTTGACATATTATTCAAAATCACATACACACACATACACATACATATACACATACACATACATATACGTACACACACATAAACATAAACTTTTAGGTTAGATGCGATTAATCGATTTGACCGCACTAACAAAACTTACCAGCTGCGATGGCACCTACTAAAGGTACCAGACAGAGCTGGAGAGGACTGGTCCAATTCCCAATGATCAATACCACACCCAGCGGCTCATTTACCACTAAGCATTCATCAAATGCTGTCGCCTAAGAATAAAACAGATAGATTTGACCTCTCAGTAGAAAATGCAAAAATAAAATGTAATCTTCAGAAAAACACTAATACAGTGGTTTTCAAACTTTTTAGCTTCACAATTTTGTCCAACGCAATATCCAACATCCTCATATGCTGTAATATTTCCTCCGGTATGTTCTGCTGTAATTAAACTGCTTGTTTTTAAACTTTTTTAACCCTTGAGGGCCCGTGTTTGAGAAACACTGCTCTAATATCATTAAAAAAAAACTAGTCTTGTAGAAATAATAGTATTAAATTCACTTTAAAACACTATAAAATAAATTGTACCATTTTAGCACAAGGCAAACAAATCTGGATCAACATCCTTGTTGACCTTGAAACCACATTTCTATCAAACAATTTGAATTTAGGGTTCAGTTAGGGTGAAAAAAATTAACAATGAAAAAAAAAAATATATATTTTAAGAACTGATCAATGAAAGGATCGAGTAACCAAAAATGGTTCTTCTAAGGCATTGCTGCGAAAACCCCATTTTGGAAATTAAATTTTTAAGAGTGCATTTTTTGCAGTCACACCTTGTATGACCGTTTTAGGTTCAGAGGAGTGAAATGGTTGACATCATACAGCTTAAAAAAAGTATCACCAGGTTTTACAGTCATCATCATTTGACTGCTTGGCACGTTTATAAAGGCATTGGTCTTCGTCATAAGCTACTTTGGCAAGCTGAGAGAAAACACAATGTGAGGCTTTGTGTCTCAGGAAATGAACATGTTTCTTTGGCAAGTGTCTGCTTTGTACACAACCCATGCAAAAACATGAGCCATAACAAAAAAAAAAAACTATATTTCTCTGCTGCTATTTCAGTCACTTTTCTCAGTTTATACCCAGTTGCGTTCTATACGTTGCACCTCCATCCATTTCTTCAAGTTGCTGATGGTGTAAAGAGCCTCACTTTTGACTGTCATCAGCTCGGACATCACCGTTTCAAAGCGAGGCTATATGAGAAAGATCACAAAGAACGTTTTATTCCACCAAAATTTGCCTTAGCTACCACCGGAGATATCCTGTGTGTGTGTGTGTATATATATATATATATATATATATATATATATATAGGATGGATTAAATTGATCAAAAGTGACAGTAATGACATTTACATTGTTACAAAAAAGTTATATTTCAAATAAATGCTGTTCTTTTGAACTTTCTAAGAATCCTGAAAAATACAATTTTATCACTGTTTCCAAAAAAATTAGTAAAAAGATTCTTTAAAAAATCTGCTTTTTTCACCACAGGAATAAATGGCATTTTATAATATATTAAAATATAAAACAGTGTAATAATATTTACATATTACATAAATAATATTTAAACATTACAGTTTTACTATATGTGTAAGCAGCTTTGGTGAGCACAAGACTTGAATCTATAATATGGCAGTAGTAGTTTGTTTAAAAAAAAAAAAGTCACGAGCATCCATCATGGTTTTACCAGTGGTTACTACTATCTCCACCACACCAGTTAAACCAGGCTACAATACAAAACCTATAAATCATATAAATCATTTAATAATTAGCGTATCAGACTTATTTAACTCTTATTACCTTATGCAGATCCCTTCCAAGAGCATCTACAAAGTCACATTCGTGATCCATCAACATGCGCACCAAAGCCTCTAGCTGGGCCAGTCTGAAGCCGTCCTGGGCTGTTCGTCCGGCCCTGAAAGCTGCTCTGGCTCTCTTCAGGACCTCTGCACATGCTGCTGCTCCACTCTTCAGACACACGTCCTCTATCCTTGTCCTGGAATACAACCATGAGTTACACTATCATCTAAATCAGGAATGGGCAACTTGGGTCTTTTCCAACCCTAATCAAACACACCTGAACAGGCTAATCAATATGTTTAAAAAGCTAGATGACACCAGAATTATTTTCATTTTAAACTAATCGATTTGTGTGGTCATACTAACCTCCGCAGGGCTTTGAACCACCTGGTTGGAGAAGGACTTGGTGGGGAGCTCATGGTACTTCAGTTTTAAAAACAGCTCAGATATCAGCACATCACATCCAGCAGTGCACCAAGAACTTCAGGCTCTGGCAGTGCTCAACACACAGACTGAGAGAAAACTATCTGAAAGGCACCATAAGTTAATGCAAAAGAGCTTAGAACTGGGGGTGTTATATAAACAGATTTACCTTCAACACTCACTGCAAGCATGTGACTGTCACGTTTACTTCAAGGACTCATACATTGCATTATGCAGTATCATGCTCTGATGTTACAACATATAGACCATACATCATACGTTTCCTTTACTTATTTCATATGGAGCAGAGTTAGAGTCAAGAACAGACCCTCCAAGACCCAGACCAAGAGCTGACTCCTCAAGATCCGGATCAGGATGGTCGAAGAACCAGAAATAAAAAAATGCTGGATTTATTGCAGTGTTTATTTTAAAACACTTCTGTACTTTCGCCAAGTGGCTTTACAAAGCCATGAAATTCTCCCAAGGAAATCTCCACATTTAGTACGTTGGAAGCTGACTGCCTAAGCTGAGACTCAGGACCATATACTGAGAAATAAGATCCAGACCAACAGCATATTTATACAATTTTGAGAGGTTTCAAGTTGAAGACCAAAACACCAACTCTGATCAGGATAAGATCTTATAGCTGCAATATGACAATGTTCTAAAGGCATGGAACACACTACATGACTTTTAGATTAAAGGTTGTAAATGGTTGACAAAAAACAACTGGGCATTTCATTCACTAAACGACTGAGGATCACACACTACCAGACTTTTACATTGTCCAAACACAACAAACTCATGCAGAAACTCCTTGTTGCTAGAAAAATGGAAACAATGTGTTCTAAAATCGGCTCAAAATATCAAACATGTTTGATATCCTCAGACTGGATGGAATCATAGTAAAAAAGCAAAAAAAAAGAAAGAAAAGTGTGTCAATCATACTCTGTGCTATTTTCTGTTACATCTGCCAACTTCAATCACCCAAAAATCTGCAGACTGTCTCTGACTTTTGCCAACTGGCTTTGACTGTAAATCAGGACAAAAATCTGTGCAAAAGTCATAAGTGTATTCCAGTCCTAACTAGCATATCACCAGATCATCTAATAAAAAAATGACAGAAAAACATTGTTGTTTAGTAAAGTTTTAAGATTTGGATATCCAAATGTTTACACGGTTGATCGACAAATAAGTCTACATTTTACAGAGGAAATTGTACTGTACACATGGGTAACTTTACAATGCCATTGCTTTTTGTAATATACTGTGTATATAACAACCTGCAGTTCACGTAGTGCAACCAAATTCAAAAGACACTTCTTCATCAGGCAAATGAAAAGAGATCAGACACTTTAAAGGTTGTTGCATCCCTATCAAAGAGAGAGAGCAAGATTCTGTGACATCATGAAATTCAGGTGAGTCATTTCACCATACATAAAAACTCTTCATTAATCTGAATATTTTTGCATTTACAGCATTATGCCAAACACATTCCTCATCCACAACACCAACTTGAACATCTTTCAAAAGGGAATAGCATGTTAATGTCAGTTACTTTAAATACCAAACTCTGCTATGGGACACAGCCTAAGCCCTTGTGCATTAGGACAATACATTTATAACTTAACATTAACAGTAAATGCATACAAAAGAAAGTTACATGAGCTTAAAGCCATTTTTCACATCTACAAATGTCTTTCTACATCAGAAGATACTTTCATGCCTTGATTTACAAAGAGCTGGGAGAGGGGGGCAGACAGATAATGGTAGGTTAACTGTATAATTTTGCATATACTGCATACAAGGGAAGAGGGTTTGCATATATATATATTCTGGAATAACTACAGCCGTTTACAGCTTTTTAGAGATCTGAAACCAAGGGCAAATCACATGAAGAAATGTCCAGGTCATAATTCACACCAAAATCAAAAGAACTATATTTTGCATTAACAAAATAAAGCCTCAATAAATACAAGCACTATATCCCAAAATATTATCAGGCTACAATGACTTGATAAAAAAAAAGTATTTAATGTAGTACAACAAATACTACCATGATGTATACTTAAAACTGTAATTTAAATTTAATATAAATAATATACTTAAATAATTTGTTTAATAATATATATATTTCATCATTTAATAATCTGTTTTAATGATATATATTTAATGCATGTAAATTTGTTTTCTTGATGGTCAATTTAAATCTTGATGTACCTAAAAAATGGGCTTCACTTTCTTTTTGCAAAACATATTTTCTGAATGTTCGTCCTTTAGATTTTGTGTGTGGGGGGGGGGATTTCTTAACAGATTGACCCTAACCTTCTTTATGACAAAGCAAAGGAAAAAGAAAAGAAACAACACAACAACGTCAACAGCAGACTCTGACCTGTTTGACACAGACATGGAATCGTTTGAATCAATCGTCCAGTGACATCATGCAAAGGGAGATTTTTTTTTCTTTTTTTTTTTTTGTCCACTTGGAATAACAATTCATGATATTCCATTGAGCCCATTGAGCTTTCAGGACAGTCACTGTAACACTCTCCCTTTAAAAAAAAAAAAAAACTCCCTACAAGAGCTGGTTTGATAGCTAGTCGTCTTCACCGTATGGCTTAATTCCAGTATACACCGCAAAGATGGCCAGAGAGTTAGTAGATGACAGGGAGAGCAATTTGTCATGTGATGATTGGTTACTTCCAAGCTGGAGTAAAATTCCTTTTAGTGGTTTCATTCTTGCCTGTATTAGTTTCACATTAAGACAGCGTTAGAGATGAAAAAGCATGAGCAGAATAATGAGTATAATATAATGAGCAAAACGAAATGTCACTATGATGCATTCTGGGTCGGGGCCCTGTAGTGTATACCATGAGAAAGCAGGAAAGGAAAAGGTGCATCTCTGCAGGGACATCTCTTATCTGACATACTGCTGGCTCTGTCTCACTGAAGTCAATCAACAGGGCTGGGATTCCTCTCAACGCTCAGTCCTCAAGTCCAGCAGAAGTGTAGTGCGCTATGGGTTTGAAAGCATTTGCCGTACAAACAGGCAAAAGCCTCCTTTGTGTCTTGAGTTGCATGGCTTGCATTGCGTTAGTATTGCTTTCCTGTTCCCTTCCTGGGGGAGTGAGACACGGAGACCTGAGAGACAAAGCTGAACTGTTTTCTGCAGATCTTACATCTTTACATCCATCATTGTATCTGCTGTAACTTTAAAAGGAGGTTTAGGAGTGTTCATCAACAAATGGCCACAGTGCTTAGAAGCCAATAAAGACAAAACCAGATTTAGTTTTGGAGTTACTTTGCATGCAGACTCTGAGTTGAGTTTCTCGGTCTCCGATTGACAGGTTTCACTGAAGTAAGAGTCAGAAGAACCCTGACTTGAAGACATTAAATTGAGCTGGTTTTAAACTGATTGTATAAGGCGTTTGAAGCTCTTTTGGCTTCAAATGCAAAAAAAGAAGAACATAACACTAAATATGGATCTTCAAGTGGTTCAAAAACTTTTCTGCAGGTAATGTTTGTACACTCTAATATACTTCTATGGTTGAGCTCCTCAAAGAGTCTCTAAGTCTGACTTGATACGTTTAGCTCAGTTCTACTATTTTAAGAAGTTAGTTAGTTTCTTTATTCACTTTCCAATTGGTGAACAAGACAGAGTAGCCATTGATGGAAAAATTGAGCTTGAGCACTTGAGGAACTCAAGGTCAAGAGCCTTAATTGAAGGCCACAATGCCAATAAAGCAAGATTGTAATTTTGTAACGTCTCCTACTTCAACCTCTGTGTGCCTCCGCCAGTCTTGCTGATGTTCATGTTTGTAGATGTTTGTGTTTGTACATGTAGAATAAACCAGCATGGGTTATGAAAGCTCAAAGCCAGTGTTCATGCTGATTGCGTAGCGGAGTTTGTCTCTGAGGATGCTCTTCTTGCTGTAGTTGGGCAGCTTGAGCAGGTTGAAACAAGTGGAGGATGTAGGGAGGCGACCGCCTGGCTCCTTCTTACGGATGGTGAAAAATCCACGGAGAACGCTTCCTAAAGTGTCACCTGTGTCCTGCATGCGCAATCAATCAAAAAAGAAAGATTAAACAACAAAATATTTGCAGAACAGTGTATGGATTAAGATGATGAAGTGATCTAACCTGATCGTCAGATACTTCCACACAGCGGATTGAGAAAGGGGGTTTGAGGTAGGCAAAACCGAGCAGAGGAGGTCTTGAGCAGCTGGTGACAAACTGTGACGAAACAGCCACTTAATAGGCACAGGCGGCAATAAACATTGAAATAACTCCTTTAAGATTTGATAAGTATTACCTTCAGGAACATGGCTCTCTCCTCAGGGGAGAAGTCACTGGAGAGAATGTCCCACAGCCAAAGAATGACTCTGTGGCTGCTATGGAAACCACCATAGTACACAGTGTGCTTCCTGAGAGACAAAGAAAATGACATGCATCGCTATGAGTAACTAACCTTTTTATGACTTTTCTTCCCGGCATGTATTTATTAGGGCTACATGTGGACATCTTCGCAATTTTTGCACTGATTGTTGGGAAAGATCTGCACAATGAATATAAACAGGTTCTAAAATTAACACTCGCTAAGCGCCAAATGCAAGTAAAAATCGGTGGCGAGGATATGAAACGACGTCAATCACCAGTTGGCCGGTAACATTTTTAGGAATTCTAACAATGCAAAATTGTGAGAACATGAACGTGAACAAACATGAATAATCCTCGGGACAGTTGATGGGCCAGTGTTGCTAAGGTTTAAGCCTTGCCAATATAAATATTCAAGCTCAAGAAGATGCAAAAGGGAACTCTATTCGTTACTTTCACCCAGAAATCCACTACTCAGACAGGGCACGCATACTGAATCAAGCTCTCTTTCATGTCTTCTTGCACTTTTTAGTTTGGTCACAATAATTGTGTGGTGAAAATCTGATATTGTGACAGCCCAATTTCAGCCTAATTTCATTGCCTGTGCACTGAAGGTGTTTATGCATTAGATGCTTCCAGCCTTGTTGATTATAGAGAGAAATTTGGATTTAATGTATTGCGTCATTCTTAGTTTGTATTACAAATCAACAAACTGATAAGCAAAACCCTTCAAGGCCAGAGTTAAGAACTGCAGGTTTACTTGAGATCATCCAGGTCTATCTCAGCATTGTCTCCAGAGATGAGCCTCTGGACCTCAGGGGTGGAGAACATGTGCAGCCACTCTGGGTTGATGATGCTGCGGAAGCCCCTGATGAAAGCTGCCGTCTGCTCCTTAATCTGGGTGTGCATGCGGAAGTGGGCCATCAGGTGGATGTAGCTGATCCTGAAGGGTCGAAGGAGGGTTAATGACAAAACATGAACTGGAAACCATTCTTTTATTCTGTCCTATTTTAAGCTTGCAGAAAATGTCGGTATTTGTCTGTGGTAGCAAATCCCTATTTACTTTTTGAACCGCTCTGCTTCCAATGCTAATTAGTTTTTTTCATCTGGTAATTTCTCCTTATTGTATTGAATGTGAATAGGAGGCAGCTCTGCCACCGAAATTTTATTTACACTTGATCGAAGACACAAAATGGACTCACTTGTTTTCATTAGTGACAGACATAGTCTTTCCACCAGGAATTAGCTCATGACAGACTAACTGTGATGAGACAAAGAAATGAAAAGAGTATTATAGAGAACAAGGAAAGCCAATAGTGTCACAAGAACCAACAAATTAGGTTCAGCAAACACAAAAGTTGCTTACCTGCCCCATGACCTCTTCATCGTAGGATAAAGTCAGACCCAGATCACTGACGTCCCCATCGTAACGCTGAAAATCAAATCAATAAACAGTCATGGATATAAATCTGTAATTTAAAGTCAAACATAGCGATATAAATGTACTTAAATTTTTTTTATGAAAATATAAAAAACTTTAATACATTAATTTATGAAGTTACAGAAGAAATATGTGACAAATTATAAACGCATTGTAAAATCTTAAGAATATTAAATGTTACGAAAGGCCCTTTTGCACCAAAGGCGATGCAAATAAGCTAAACGAATCTCCATCAAATGCTCCTTTTACACCGAGAGCAGAACAAATATGAAACAAATTCTGAATCTGAATAAGTCGGGCTGAAAGTGTGAAATGTATCAGTTTCACCTTGAAAACTTCACATCATTTTCATTAGTAAGGAGTCATATAACAGATACGATATTATTAACGGTAGATTAGCAGTTTTTAAGGCTAACAGATTTCGGTAACCGCTACTGCTGCCTTGTAGGATTTAGTGACCCTGATGTTTATCTGCAGCTGTTCACCATAGTAAATTTGGATAACATTAAAGTGATTGTGTCGATGTGATTTTTGAACACTTCCACGTGCTTGAACAACATTCAATCAATGAGACTCATGATGCGCAACGGATCCAACTATTTGATATTTAAGTTTTTTTTTCATGAATCATTTTTCTTTTATTTCAATCACACTGTCTGGACATCAAGCATTTTCAAGGACTATATTCAAAATCCAAGCACATTTCAAACCTTGAAAACATAATGGTTAAAATCATGCATTTTCCAAACTGTACAAATGCTATAATTGTCACATTGGCACTGACCTTGATAGAGGTGAGGTTTTTGTAGAACTCTGAGTCAAGGGAGGGCAGCTCGTCTATGGAGCTATAGAAGGTGCTGTGATGGTGACCTAGAACCTGACTGAGGAAAAAAGAGGCAAAAGGCACATCCACCACGATGCCTTCATACATGGCCTTTCCCAGCATCTTTCCAACAAATTCATACAGCTGAAGGTGGTTCTCATGGATGCTGGAGGTTGGGGAGGGGTATAATCTCTCATTCCCACTGGTGGTCTGAAACAAGAGAGAGAAAAAATGAAGTTGAGGTTTATTGGTAAAATAAGGAAGGTCTATTGAGGACTGTTTGGGTGAACTGATCCCAGCCATCTGAGCTAAAAGAGAGCAGTGTGTACCTTAAATAGATTGAGCGCTGGGTTGAAAACCTTCTTGATGATCTCTTCTAAAAACTCCTTAAACACACCATCCTGGTCAATTCCAGCCTCATCCACTCCTAAATCATTCACAAACTTCACGCGGATCACTCCCTTAATGGAATTGACAGGTAGACGGCGCAGCTGATCATAACCATCCTATGAAGAGTAAGGTACAGAAAACGATTATTACTATTATCATTATTATCCTACATTCACATTTTTACATTTGGCAGACACTTTCCTCCAAAGCGACTCACATTGCATTCATGGTCTAAATTTTATAAGTTCATCCATTCTCTGGGAAACAAACCCATGACCTTGGTGACGTGCTCTACTGTTTGAGCTACACAAAAGCTAATAGGTATAATACTCATTGTGTATGTTTTTATCAATCAAATGAATGACAAAGCATCCATTACCTCCAACATGCGTGAGCGTCGAATGGTTATATGAGTCACATGTGGAGAGGCGGAGCTTGTTTCCACCAATCCAAGACTCTCTTTCTCTTTTGTCACAATGTTCCGGAACAGCAGCACCCTCTGCGACAAAAACACATCTGTACATTTCACATTCACAATTGTGTTTAAAAATAAAATGAAGACCTTTTTTTTTTTGGTCAATCTAAAATTTAATCTTTGTATGATCCAATCAACTAAAGCATTCATGTGGCACCTCATGAGCATTAATAATTTCCCTGTTTTAAGTTTGATTCTCACATTTTTGTGTGGGATGACATGAGGAATGTACTGAAGTAGCAACTGTGCTCTTTTTTTGCCTTTCTCCAGCTCCTGGAACAACAGGCTGGGCTTCAGGTCTCTGTATTAGACATGGAGAAAAAAATAAAACAAATAAGACCTATTTTGTTGGCCGATGCATTTATCTTTCCCTTATATGAGAATAATAATCTCAGTAATTTGTTTTTGAATGGACCCTAATCCCAACTCTAAAGTAAAACCAGAGAGTAATTTGGCTCAGTGATATCTAAGAGTGACACACTTGCGGAGCCAGTGATCTTCAGGCGTGAATCTCCTGCGACAATCCCGCTCATACAGAACCATCAGCCAGCCATGAACACTGTGGAATAAGTCCAGCTTCTCCCCTTTGGTATTCTCTGAAATAAATTAATGACCATAGTTAATCACCACACACAGAAAGCACATTATCACTGGCCCCATATGGAAATGGCTAAACAAAACTGGTTTATCTAAACGGGAAGAAATTACTAGGGAAAAAGACTGGACAAAAGAATGCATAAACAAAGTCCCTAGCTGCAAAAACAAACATATGGGCTAAATAATACCTGCTCACCTAAAATACCATCCCAGATCATCTTGAACACAAATGTGTTGAGGAACGAGGAGATGGTGACAAGCTCTTCCATTTTAAAAGAAATCTGCTCCTCATACACCTCTATGTCATCCAGGATTCTGTAACATAAATCACAGAATAACATGCAAACAAACACACACATATACACATATATATATTATTTTTGTAGTAAAAATAATTGTAAATGAATACATTTTTAAATAAATCGAATTAATGCAAAATAGAAGCACCATCACCAGTGAACAATTCTTACGTGATGAGATGTCTGGAACAGTCACAGAAGAGCATCAGCATGGCCAGGAGCTGTTTGGACTCTTCCGTGTCATTATTGAGACACTCCATGAAGAGTCGTAGCCCCCCCTGAGGGCCAAGCTCACAGATAAATGCCCACAGCTTAGGCAGCAGTTCATCCAGATACGTCAGTCCTGGAAACAGTTTAATTAGAAACCATAGAATCAAGATTAACAAGAATGTTAACCTCATTTATTATTGGCGCTTTTCCACTGCATGGTACGGCACGGTTCGGCTCAGTACGGTTCGACTCGGCGCGGAACGGTTCGGCTCGCTTCGCTTTTCCACTGCGTGGTACGACTCGACTCGGTACGGCACGGTTCGGTTCGCTTTAGCTCGGTTGCTTTTCCATTGCAGTTAGTACCGCTTCAAAATGGGTGGGACTGATCGTTATAGTTGCCGCCTCTACTGCCATGACATCATCGTAAACGCGCCACATTTCAAACGCACAACACAGGGGATGGTGCTCTTGATTCTCGGCATGTGGATGTTTTTAAATTAAATTAAACGGTCTTATAATGGTTTACTATATGGAAGGAAAATTCTTAACGTGTAATTAAACGTTGCGTTCATATTCTGGGCTCATCTGATTTTTTGTACATAGCATAGCCTACTTTATGATTTTAGTATCATAATGATTAATAAATGCACGCACAATTATCCGTGAACTTGATTTGAACAAATGCCTTTCAACTTGTGTGTGCAAAATTCAGAATTAAATGAATGTGCAGCAATCTTTACAAATAGAGAGTCTAGGCCTAATGTAGCCTACTGTTTTAAACTACTGCCATTAAAAAAGCGCATTTAATGTTATGTTATTTTTTTTCCATCTGCCTATGTTGATTATGAAAAGTGAACAGCACGAGACGAGTAGAGAGACATGGAGCGAGTCAGACATAATTTTGACCACTTCATTAAGTTTTGTTCACTTTGTTTGCTTTAAAGTGAATTTCATTTTGTATAAATTGTATCTTAATTTTAATAATTTTTTCATCAAACAATTGCCTGGATTGAATAAGATGCAAAATAGACAATTTAACCATCGAGGCGCCCGAGCGGTCACTTGCATTGTACGTTAACTGGAGCGCATCTCATCCTCAAATACACAAAGCTTGAAATGTCTTTAAACGAAATAATTCAAAACAAAAAGAAATAGGCTACTCTCTTATGTAATCCATTATGTGCATTTCTCTCTATAGGCGCGTTTACTACGAATATGGCGATCGTCAACTTCATCTTTGCCATGCACAGACACTGACAGAAAACACTATTTTATAAATAAAAATCAGTGCACGCGTTTTAATAAAATTAAAACTTTAATTGTGATCATTAAAATAATTGAATATTAAATAATTTGTGGCCAATTTTTGCTCATTTATTAATAGTATATATATATATATAGGCTATATATAGGCCAAATTTTATTAAATTGAACAAGCGCAAAATTCAGCATTCAATCAAATATTCAAAAAGACTTAATAATAATAATGTTATTTCAACATAATATCTCGTTATTTCGACATAATGTGCGTGCAACAAGCAAGATGTGCGTTTGTAAATCCGGGGACGCGTGCACTGATTTTTATTTATAAAATAGTGTTTTCTGTCAGTGTCTGGCAAAGATGAAGTTGACGATCGCCATATTCGTAGTAAACGCGCCTATAGAGAGAAATAACATTATTATTAAGTCTTTTTGAATATTTGATTGAATGCTGAATTTTGCGCTTGTTCAATTTAATAAAATTAAAACTTTAATTGTGATCATTAAAATAATTGAATATTAAATATTTTGTGGCCAAGTTTTTCTCATTTATTAATTATATATATATATATATATATATATATATATATATATATATAGGCTATATACACACATGTGTGTGTGCCCTCAGCACATGCGTTAAAAATTATCCGGCGCCGCCCCTGACTGCAAGAAACAGTTTACAAGAAACTTTTTAACTGCAAGACACTACAGCGTTGGCTGTTGTCTACTGGCTATTTAAATCTAGCGGGTTTGTCTCGTGCATGGTCTCGTGTCGCAAATACAATGACACTGGTAGTGACGATTCTGTCTGACCAATCAGTGATCTTCAGTGTTTTCACGTCACATTTTAGTACCGGTACGGTACGCTTGGAACCTCAACAGAGGTGGTACCATTTAAAGCGAGCCGAAGCGAGCCGTACCGTACCGTACCATGCAGTGGAAATGCGCCATAAGCGTGCCGTACCGAACCGAGCCGTACCGTACCATGCAGTGGAAAAGCGCCAAAGCGTGCCGTACCGAACCGAGCCGTACCGTACCATGCAGTGGAAAAGCGCCAAAGCGTGCCGTACCGAACCGAGCCGTACCGTACCATGCAGTGGAAAAGCGCCATATGATATAAAATATTGTTTCACTGGCCTATACTACAGTGGTCTTGGACCTACTCTACCCTACAGACAACTATTATTCCGCAAAAGTGTCTGATAAAAGCATAAACTGTTTTTTTCAGGATCTGGAAACAAGGTGAGCTGTAACTCTTGGAGCATGTGCATTAACCTCTGGCTCTGACAAAATACAATACTTCACTAAGGGATAAAACATTACTGAAGTGTTTCCGTGAGTGAATGTACATTCATAGGTGTGTAAACAGAAATTACTTCCTAAATGGTTTCATATGAAAAGCACATACCTGTGAGAATCTGCAGGCGGATTTGTGTGAGTGTGGTGAGGGCCGTCTGATACAACACACAAATACTGCACACCTTCTGGACCTCAGCTGAATCCACACGCTTCCCCCCGACCGGTTTCAGGATGTTCCGCACAGACGCAGACTTTTGGAACGCTCTCTTGAACAGATCTAACCGTGCAGAGAGTTTAACAAGGCATCCTCAGTGAAAACAGGATGAATATAGACTTGATGACACTAGCATTACACTGTGTACTTTTTATCCTTTGTTTAAACAGCACTTAAAATAGACTCAGAGACAGTGTGGCTTCCTTTAGGCCAACCTATACCTCCAAGACTTCAAAGAAAATATTTGATATTTCCAGTACTTCTACTATGATGCTCAACTTTTTATTTGCAAAAACTAGAAGTGGCAATATATCAAAATAAATAAATAAAATAATTAAATTAATTTCTATAATCAAAATAACTGAATGGTCTTCATGCTTTACATTTAATTTACAGTACTTTTTTAGTTTGTAATTATTTTTATTCCTTTTTTTTTTATCACAAAGCAGTTTTTGTACCCATCAAACATATTATAGAGCTTGACAATTTATATAAATTTGTCCATTTAAAATAACCTCATACAGTATATCCAGGTTGTCCAACATCATGAGAACCCTGGTTCTTGAAATGTTTTAAGGAAATTAAGTTTTTAAGGGAATGACTAAAAATAAGAAATAGGATTTCAGGTTATATTTGGATTTTTAAGTTGTTTTAGCTGATTTTAAACCTTAAACCTTCTTTTGTCAAATCTTAAATAATTGTAAGCCATCTTATGACCCCCTTGGAAGTGTGTTGAGGCCCCCTAGTGGGTACTGGCCCCAGTGGATGAGAACTTCTTTAAGGTTAGTACAAAAACAGTCAGAAATATGGCAGACATTTTTGCATAAGTGGTCTTCTGATACTTAGTCAACATCCTTGAGTGTGCTTTAATGATAATCATTAGAAACTCTATGTGTAGTCCAATAGTCCATGTGTAATCATCTACTAAATCACTCTGTTCTATGGGCCTGGTTTAAAAAAAAGAAAATTGTTTAAAATTATGTGTTTCTCACTTTTGACGGGCAAGTTATTCTGTAATGAGCTTGGCTGAAGAGAGGGTGGTGGGGTGGGATCTTGAGTTTCTAGCTTTTTGCTGAGAACATCACAGAAGAGTGTGCAGATCACTGGAACTCCCCACAAACACTGTAACTGCTTTGTTACCAACGGCATAGACTCATTAAGCCTGGAGAGAAAGAAAAACAAGAGAGAGAAAGTGAAAGATTAATAGGATAGCACAACAGAGAAATCCAGAAACTATGTGCTTTATTTTGTCAATAAAACAATGACATACCCATAATCAACAGTCTGGGAGAACCAGCCCAACACTGGGTGCCAGTGTGTGAGATTGGATTTCTTCTGAGACACATATCTCTGACAGTATGACAACATATCTGTCAGATCCTTGACAAAGTGACCCGCTTCCTGCTCTAGAACTTTTACATTAAAGTATCCCAGCTGAATGAGGTTACCTGGAAACAAAACATAAAAGAGATGATGAGATAAATGACAAACTAAGTACATCTTGAGTATTGATTTTCAGCTCTCCATTCACAAGCCCACCTTTGTTCTCCAAATCCAATACACACTTCAAAAAGCGTGTGTATAAAGCACACATGCTTACCCAGTAAGCACAGAGTGTGGCTTCCCTCCAGACACACACAGATATCCAAACACTGCTCTTCTCGGCTTAAAAACAAGACAAACTTGCGAAAGAGGTCATGGGTCTGGATGGTGACCATACACTGCAAGGAGCACAAATTCAGACAGGTGAAATCATATTCTCACAATTTTTCTTTTGAGATCTTTAAGATGTGTGTGCAAATGAGGTTTTATTATCCTTCCGTATGAGTTTGTTTCTTACATCTGGAGTGAGAGTGTTGAGGTGCGAGATGAACGCTGGAACAGACATGATGTGGAGGAGGAAAGACCTCAGCAGGTTGTCTGAGAAATGTGCAGCGACAACTGGCCTAAAATACACCAGAACAAAAAGCTCATCACATTATGGGCATATTCACAGAAAAAGATCCACTGATGTAATCAGACCGAGAGATGTCTCGGAGAGCAAATCCAGTTCTCATGGCAACCGACCTGAGTGACAGCGTAAAAATGGCCGTGAGGGTTCCTTTGGAAAGGGAAGGTCTGGATCTTGCCAATCCATTTGTAAGTAGAATCTGCAAATAGCAAAGATGCATATTATGAGAAAAATGTTTGAAGCTCAAACTCTAAGTTCAACCTAGAGCTTCAATCAGTTAAAAATTTCAATCAGATCACATGATTTGATGAATAATTGTTTGAATTAATTGCATATACACTTCTGTTAAAATGTTGGGGTCAGTAATGAAATTAATACTTTCATTCGGCAAGAATGCATTAAATTGATTAAAAATGACAGTAAAGACTTTTACATTTTAATGAAATATTTCTAAATAAAAAAAAAGCTGTTCTTTCTATTCATTAAAGAATCCTGGAAAAAATGTATAACCGTGTGGCAAGCAGGATGAGGCCGAGGGCCGTGAGAACGGAGCGAGGCCAATGACGTGATTGATAATGAACTGCACCGGTCTCGAGTTTCTCACGGAGGAGCGACGACAGTGAAGGACGAGAGAGGACCAGACCTGGACATTTATGTTATGTTTTTTTTTTTTATGTGTGTGCAGCAGTCGTCGCTTTAACTTTCTTTCTTCCCTATCTTAAACTTCGATACACACCGTTTCCACAAAAATATTAAGCAGCACAACTGATTTCAACATTGATAATAGACAAAATCAACATATTAGAATGATTTCTGGAGGATTATATAACACTGAGGAATAGAGTAATGGCTGATGAAGAAAATACAAATTTAGCAACCCTAAATCTTTGAATACAAGTCTATATCGTTTTTTGCTGGGAAACGTTTCTGAACAAGAGCAAGATTCTGATTGGCTGTTTGGATGAGCAGTACCTGAAGAACAGAGTAGAAGCCCTTCTGATTGAGATGTCCCATGATGTTCTCACAAATCCTGTTTAAAGCAGGCTTGAGGGCCTCCCCTAAAAAAAAAGACAGGAAATTCTAGTAGGGTTTTATGTATTTTAGCCTGCAAATCATCTCACGAGCTCTGATTATGTGACACTGACCCTTTCCTCGGATGATTTTCCACGTTGATGTGTCAGTGAATGTTATCAGCATTGTCAGGTGCAACGTCACCAATTTATTATCTTGCAGTATGTCAGGCTGCAGAGAGAGAGAGAAACGGAAAACAGGAAATAAGCATTCATCAAGAAGCATTTCCTGACAGATAACTGACAGACTCAGAATTGACTTAATGATGAGTAATTCAAAAAGACATATTACAATATTACCTTTAGTTTTTTCAGAAATTCACAGGAAACCCAAAGAACATCTTTGATCTGTTTCAGCCAGGGGATGGTGAGATCTTTTGAAAGGGCCAGAGATACATACCATACCTAGAAAAACAATAGCTTGTCACCATAATGCATAAATGTGGAACTAATGTAACTTAGGATAAAAAAATATGTTTTATGCATTGCTTGGTTAAAGACTTACTTTAGGTTCATTCTCAACATCCATGCTACTTAGTATGATTCTACACAACTTCTCAAATCTCTGTGTAAGAGAAAAACACAATGCTATCATTAATTATATTCACAAAATGTGTTAAAAAAAAGTCACCTAAATAAACAAATCTTAACTAAACTTAATCTAAATTAATTACAAAAAGGGTAACATTATGTGATGCTTACCAACTTGTCATCCTTGCTCAATATAAATAACAATTTTCTTGCAATTTTGAAGATGGATAATGCATTTCTTTTTGTTGAACCTGCATCGCTGACTGCAAAGAAATCATCAACCTCTTTCCTAAAACAGAAAGTAATGTAAATAATATGTATAAATTCTCAAACAGCAACTATGTAAAACTGAACTAAAAATAAATCAAAAATATTGAGAAAGATTAAAAAAGAAAAACTAATAAATATGATAATAACACAAAATTAAATGAAAAATAAATATTAAATAAAAATATTAATGGAATTGATAAATGAATAAAAATTTTAATAGGATATTAACAATCCCAAATAACACTGGCTCAAACAAACCAAGCTATTTTTTAAAATAGTATTTACATTATTCAAGACATTAACATTCAAACGACTTACTTATAGGCATAAGAGAAAGTATTAATACTGAATTCTTCACCTTTAATAACCTTTAATAAGTCAGCAAAGCCATATAACCGTCTAGAATGTTTGACTATTGTAAAGAACGGCCCATGTCAGCCCTAACCTGATTTCCCTTTGCAACCTGCAACGGCAGAGGAATCTTCTGACCAGAGCCTGGATTTGTGTGGCAGCTCTCTCTTTCTCCTTATAACCTTTCCGTTCCTCCCGTGCTATCCTGGCTTTATCCAGGAACTGGGTTTTGGACGTTTGGGTAGCGGTGAACATGTTTTCACTCTTAACTGTGGGTTAAATTTTAAAATGTCATGGCCAGGAACAAAAATCTACATCACAGATGAGAGCAAAAACAAAGTCAGAGGCTATGTATGCAAGTACAGAAGTGTATAATAAGATTCATTTATACTCAAAGCATGATCAGTTAATAAAGAAAACTATGTCTCATTTACAATAAAAAAAGTAAGACCTCTATCTTACATAAACACACACACAATTACCTTGCCCTAATGCAGTGACTAGTAATGCTGCTTCCACGGGTCACAAGAATACTATCACATATCCACGCGTGTTGTTCTGCATATCCATTGGACTCTACAGAACAGAAGAGTAATTCGCTTTGATAACTTTTATTTAAGAATTAATAGTACTTTAAAGCACAAAAGATCTACTGAGTTGTAAGTCATGAGATGAGGTATTAAAACAACATGAATTTGATTAATAAAATTACTCCGGAGATGATATGTTATAAACATATGGGAGATTTTACCAGACACATCAACAGATCACAAAGCAAAAATTAAAATCAAAAGAGTAACTTATCTGACAGAATTATCAGACCAAAACTGAGGAGAGTCCATATCATTTACTCGAAACAGTGGTGACGGTTTGCTTACACGACAGGATAAGCACTCAACGGAAACAATATTAGCACTAAAGATTTCAATTAGTAGAAGATTTGAACAAAAAACACAACGCAGTTCAAGTGAATTTAACGAACCCACAGAGACAATAACATTCACACTAGCTATCCAGCTAGCAACACAGTTGCAACATTCAGCGAGCTGGCAACGCTTGGGAAATGTTGTCACTTGATAAACGTGTTTCAAATAAAATGTCAAGAAAGTCTTTACATTATGTACAGAGGTTTCATTTACCTGAGCGTTTGAGAATAAATGGAAAAGTGATGTAAACAAAAGAGCGACCCAGACACCGCAGCTCTAATCCATTAACGGTGTAACATCGTAATACTTCCGGATGAACATTTTTGTCATGACAATCCACTCTCACAAGAAATATAGATCATACTTATTTTTTTTTGTCGTAGTGCATTGACATCGATTCTTTATTAAAGCGATATTACTCTTTACTATTTTAAACGTTTTAACGAGTAATCTGAGGATTAGAACAGCAGGGAGCTATGTTTTTGTACTAACGCGTTATGAAACATTTGGCGGAACCCTTTGTGAAACTGCGTGCTGAAAAATGTTGATGTATTGTTTTGTTAGTTAGTTAGTTCGTTTGTTTATATTGAAATAACAGGAGAGGCAGACAGTCATAAAAGATAAATCCATATAAACCGAAACAGAAAAATATCATCTTTTTTATACTAAAAATCGAATGCGTCACTTTCAATAACAGAGATGAACAACTTTATGGTTGTTCTTTATCAGGATTAAAGATTAAAAAAAAAATGGTGGGAATTAAGTATTTGGAAAACAGTCTACATTTGGTACAGTTGACTTGTATTTTGCTTTATGTATACGATATTTCCCAAATAAAATAAGAATTTGAATTATATTGTCCATCTCCAACCAGTATCACATTCCATAAACAAGATAATTGAATCAGTTATTGTAAAAATCTTGGGTGTGTATATATATATATATATATATATATAGTAATGTTTCCAAACTTTTGACAATCTTGTATATATATAGTATTGTCAAAAGTTTGGAAACATTACTACTATTTTTAAAGTCTCGTGCTCATCAAGTCTGCATTTATTTGATCAAAAATACAGAAAAAACAGTAATATTGTGACAATACAATTTAAAATAACTGTTTTCTATTTCTAAACTTTAAAATATAATTTATTTCTGTGATGCAAAGCTGAATTTTCAGCATCATTTAGTCTTTAGTGCCACATGATCCATCAGAAATATATATATATATATTCTTTTCTCACATTTCTTTTTCAGCCTTCCTGTAGCCTACATGTCCAAAAACAATGTAGTACTGTGGCATCTAAAATGTGCTCTTTACTGTGAAGTGAACTTTATCAGATCTGTTGCTTTAAATGCTCTTTGTTTTTGTTTTTTGTATAACAGACAAAGTTCTTTGTATGCATCTCTTTTGTTAGACAGATATATAAAAAAAAAAAACACTCACAAATAAGTGTACAGGTACAATCACAGGAAGTGTGAACATTAAATGACTGGACAGGTGGTGTTACTTTCCATCTACTGTAATAAATCGTTTATTTTGCCCCGATTGCCTGTAAGCGCGTGACCTGCAGCCTCGTGAACGAGTCTGGGCTGCGACCGGAAGTGATCTAATTCCAGACCCGTTCCAAGCGGCCCGAAAGAATCGGGGGGGATTTCTATGGTAAGTAATGATATTTGTCTGATATTTCATCTAATTTATCCGGTTCTGTTAGAGTATATTTTAATAACTATTTGTTTTTGCGTGTAGTTATTAGCTTTTTACCAGTAATTTCGTGTTTTCTTTAAAGAAATGGAGATAACAAGCTAGTGTGCTAGTTTAGCTCTTTTAGCTTTTTAGCTCCTGTAGCCATCTGTTTCATATGAGTAACTTTAAATTAAACAATTAATTTTCTCCGCATTCAGTTACGAATCATGTTTATACACAAACAAATACAGGAATTTACATGACTCAAATCTACTTGGTTTAAGTGAACAGACCAGGTTTGGGTGTGACGTCATTAAATCCTGTCCCGTTGTGCGACGAACCTTGTTTCTCATTGCATGACAGAGACGTTAACATTCTTTAATGTTTTACAATTAATCAATTTGTTCATGCGTTACATTTAAGGTTAAGGGAATATGCGAGGTGATATGCACTGCACTGCCCCACCCCCTAAAACTATAAAAACGTCCATACATTCTTTTTAAATCTTTGACATTTACGCCATTTTAATTCATCTACTAAAGAAGTTTCACATTGTCCCTCACTGTGTTCATACACATTTCATAAACACTTTAAAGAATGATAGAGTGGTGTGTGTGTGTGGGTTTGCAATATAGATTCCTATGTCATTAATCCCCTGAAAGAAACTGAATATTAGTTTGTGTGTCCTTCATCACCATTCATTCCCATCCCTGTCTGATTTTCAGGAAGAGATGTCAGGAGAAAGTGTGGTGAGCTCGGCTGTGCCGGCAGCTACAACACGGACCACCTCCTTCAAGGGGTCTAGTCCCAGTTCCAAATACGTAAAGCTGAATGTCGGGGGAGCGCTGTACTACACCACCATGCAGACCCTGACCAAACAGGACACCATGCTGAAGGCCATGTTCAGTGGCCGTATGGAGGTCCTCACAGATAGTGAAGGTAGCTGTACTGTTATAGCTGCCTGAAGAAGTATTCAAGTAGAATGATGAAGCATATGAATGCAAATGTGTGGTTCTGAAGCGTCCAGGTATCACTTTTTTTTAACCTCTTGATCTTTCTCCAGGCTGGATTCTGATTGACAGGTGTGGGAAGCACTTTGGGACCATCCTGAACTACCTCAGGGATGGAGTTGTCCCTTTACCTGAGAGCCGGAGGGAGACGGAGGAGTTACTGGCAGAGGCAAAGTATTACCTGGTGCAGGGCCTGGTGGATGAGTGTCAGGCAGCATTACAGGTAGAGTATACATGCTATAGAGAGACTGCATTAGGGCAAGAGAAACCTGAGAGATTTGTGTTTCTCCATTTATTCACATAACGGTTAAAAATTTGGAATAGTTACGATTTTTAATTTTCATTAAAAAAAAGCATCTTATGCTCAGCAAGGCTGAGTATAAAAAATACAGTAAAATAACTGAAATATTATTACAATTTTAAAAAACTGATTTCTGTTTTACCCATATAATAATATAATTAATGCTGAAAACAGTTCTTGCTGCTTAATACATTTTTTTTCAGGCTTCTTTGATGAATAGAAAGTTCAAAAGAACAGCATTTATTTGACGTAGACATCTTTTACTGTATCTTTGATTAATTTATGTATCCTTGCTTAATAAAAGTATTAATTTATTTTCTTTCTTTTTTTTTAAATCATACTTGCCTCAAACGTTTGAGTGGTAGTCTATCACGGTTTCCACGAAAATATTAAGCAGCAAAATCTACATTTTCTACATTGATGATAATAATAAGAAATGTTTCTTGAGCACCAAATCAGCATTAAAAACATTCTGAAGGATCATGTGACACTGAAGTAATGGTTTCTGAAAATTCAGCTTTGCCATCACAAAACTTAATTACATTTCAAATTTATATTTTAACTTAATAATATTACATTTGAAATGAATATTTCAGAATATGTTCAGTTTTTACTCTATTTTTTTTTTTTTTTTTTTTGGATAAAATAATTGCAGCCTTGGTGAACATAAAGAGCATAATTATTTAAAAAGAAAAATAATTCCAAACTTTTGACCGGTAGCGTAAACATTAATGAGCACACCAAGAACTCATCAAATAAGGTAAATAGAAGTTCGACCGTACATGCTTGATGCGAAGGAACAATCCTCATTGGTTGTTGTGACACGCAAGAACGAACTTCATTGGTTTCTTGCATATCAAGCAAGCACGTTTTAGCGTCCATTTACTATATTTGATTTGCTCTATGTGTGTCGATGTTTATATGTGAATAAAAGCCTAAATTATATCTGTTTATCATATAAAGCGATCACGTCTCTTAAAAAGACAGATTAAACCACTCAATTCTTTTTGAAGTGTCAAATTTTTGGTGTAATCGATAGGGGTGGGAAAAAAAATCGATTCTTAGATGAATCGCGATTCGGGACGTGGACGATTCTGAATCGATTCACAAATGTCAAAAATCGATTTTCAAAAAAAAAAAAAAAAAAAAAATTTTAATAACGTAACATTGAAGGAACGCAAAAGGCGGAACTCTGAAGCGGACGTGCAGTGCGCGGACAGTCTGTGGCGTGCACATAACAGAGACGCGCACATAACAGACGCATGATGGCTGAGCGCCAAATCCGAACGGCACCAGAGAATGTCTTCGTTAAAAGCTAACGTATGGAACATTGGCAATTTCATTGTGATCTATTTAGTATTTTTTTGTATGAGAGCTAATTTCTGTATTGTTTAGTTTTCACATCAATATGCTGTGTAAACCGATCTGATCTGTATGCAATATGTGCAATGCCAGTCACAAAAAGTTACATTTTGACTGTAAGTTACTCTCTGCAGATGTTCATTCACTTTCTTTGCTATTTTTGATTGTGGTATACAGCAAACATTTCAAGTCATAACTCTTTATTATTTAGTTGTGTATAAGTCAAGAGCGACTTTGTATGTTACTAATTATTCAGAATATGCATAAGTCCACAAGCATTATATGATAGCTTCTGGTACATAATTCTATATTTTTGAACGAAAACTGTTCGTGAATTTGCTACAGCAAAATGTTTGGTTTTTTTTGTCTAAAGGATTATATTGCTCATTGGAAATTACAAGAGGATGTTGGTTAGAAGTCTATTATTAAATGCTAGAGATTCAGAATATGCTGAAGTTTGTATTAATTTACTACAAGTATGCTGCTAGTACAGGCACACATTTATTTTCCTGTTGGTTCTCAGCAATGTTGGGACATATGCTGGCAAATGTAACCTTACAGTTGACTTGCCAAATCACTTCCATTTGTTTTATTAATACAATTAATATAGGAAGTATTGGAAGTAAGTTCGTTATGGGTCATCATAAATACTTTGCTTTAAAAGTACCAAGTAAAAATATTTTTTCAATGTTTTTGATAAAAGGCACTTCCCTGAGAATTTAACTTAATAAATGTGAAAAAGACACTTTAATGTCTCCGTTTGTCATTCTGTATTGCAAAGCAGATGAGAGTAGATCATGATCAGAAACCTGATTAGAAATCATTATGAATAAAATCGAATTGTTTTGAATCGAAAATCTTTTTGAATCGAAAATCGATTTTGAATCGAATCGTGGCCTCAAGAATCGGAATCGAATCGAATCGAATCGAATCGAATCGTGAGATGGTAAAAGATTCCCACCCCTAGTAATCGACCAAAACACATCCCTCAGGTTTCATTAAAAATATCTTCATTTTTGTTTTAAAAATGAATGAAAGTTTAATGAGTAAATGATGAATTTTTGGGTGAACTAACATATTCCATAATTCCATATTCCGTAATGTTTTTGTTTTAATAACATTTCAGAACAAAGATGCGTATGAACCATTCTGTAAAGTTCCACTGGTGACATCATCTAAGGAAGAACAGAGGCTCATTGCCACTGCTAATAAGGTACAAATGCTTCACAACCATGTCGATCTTAAATACATTTTATTTGCTTATGCCCACAGCAGAAACTTGACTTGTCTTTCTGTGTGTTTGCAGCCTACAGTCAAACTGCTGTACAACAGGAGCAACAATAAATATTCATATACAAGGTATAATTAGCTGAATTTCTTACAAGGTTTGGGTTACTGGGACACATACTGCTGAGCTTTCACCTGATCGATTTGCCCTTTCTCTTTGTAGCAACTCTGATGACAACATGTTGAAGAACATCGAGCTGTTTGACAAGCTGTCTCTGAGGTTCAACGGCCGAGTGCTCTTCATCAAGGATGTAATTGGTGATGAGATTTGTTGCTGGTCTTTTTACGGCCAGGGCAGGAAGATTGCAGAGGTGTGCTGCACCTCAATAGTCTACGCTACTGAGAAGAAGCAGACAAAGGTAAAGGGTGATCAGTTCATCCACATAAAAAAATCGGATAATTTATCCAGTCTATCATCAGGGTTTCTGTGGGTTTTTAAAAAGTCTCAATTTGCCCTTCCACAAATTAAGGGCTTAAATTAGAGCAGAAATTCTTAAATGAATGATGTCATGGCATTAAATGTTGCATGCACTGCAAAAACGTATATCTTCCTTAGTATTTTTGTCTTGTTTTCAAATGCAGATATTTGTCAGTGGGTATGAAAACTTTAGATTTTTCTGATCTGAACCTATTGGCAGCTATTTGCTCATTTTAATCATTAACACTTAATTTCTCAGAAAACAAGACTTATCTTTTTGCTTCTTAAATAAATGTATCTTCATTTAAGAATCTTTAGACATTTGTTCTGGAAAACAAGATAAAAATACTGAGGAAGAACATTACTTTTTTGCAGTGTGATCATAGTACAGTAAGTTATTTCCATATTCTAGTGGTTGGGAAAGTCATTTAAAAAAAGTAATGGAGATCTGTTAGAAGTTATATTTTCAAACTTTGAAGTGTTGCTAATACTACTCATTGTGTGCTTCCTAGACATTTATAAAACATTGACGTATTGTTCCCCTTAATTTATTCTGTACATTTTCTTTACTTGGTTTCTTTACTAGGTTTTACCTGCAGAAACCTGTTTTTATTTAAGATCAGAAACACAACTGGCATCTAAAATATTGTAGGTTTATGTCACTCACCTTTTTTAATGCTTCCCTCGATCACAGGTTGAGTTCCCAGAGGCTCGCATCTATGAAGAGACCCTCAACATCTTGCTGTACGAGTCTCAAGATGGCCGAGGACCAGACAATGCACTGCTGGAGGCCACAGGGGGCGCTGCAGGTCGTTCCCACCACATCGACGAGGACGAAGAGAGGGAGCGCATTGAAAGAGTGCGGAGGATCCATATCAAACGTCCCGATGACCGCACTCACCATCACCAGTGACCCTACAGTTTCACCACGTTTCAGTGCCTTAACAACTACCAGCGCTTCAGATACGCTCCTGTATTTGCACACGGACACGTCAGTTAAGTTTATACTGAGTCTGCTTTCTTAGAGAGACAAAGGAATACTAGTTAGTATTGATAATGTTATATAAATATAGCATATAGGGCAGTGCAGCATTGACCTCTCCTCAAACGGCAGTTGTGCATTTGAGGACCTTACTAAAAAGTTATGGGATGGCGTTAGTGTGAACAGAAGGGTAGTTTTACTGCATTCATGACATTCCCTTAACGTTTTGCCCTATTTGCTATTCATAAAGCAAGTTACAATTTGAATATATCAAGTTGATCAACTGTCATTTAATTTGTAGATTTACAACTAATGAATATTATCAGAATTGAGTTGTTAGCCATAGTATTCTTGTCTATTCTTTTTTTATTACTTTTTTTCTGTTTGATTGAAGACTGTAGGGTTCCTGGTGCCTTATAGATTAATACTGCGCTTTTGAGTGTTTTTCTTTTGCGTGTTGTCATAGATGTTGGACTTTTGTAGTTTATGAGTTTAGTTTATCCCCAATTAATTGTTTTTGTTTGCTTTGGCGCTTTGAATTGAAGTGTTGGAGCAAGCGTTTGACAGTGCTGATAGTGTCTTACTGAGATTTGATTTGAGTTCCAGCGAATTTCACTGGCCTTGAATGTGTAGTCCAGTGATCAGTGAATTCAGTGAAGGAGGATATTACTGTTATTATTATGGATTTTCAATCCAGAGCTCCCCTATGTTTACACTCAGAGGAGAGTGTCATAAAAATTCTTAATCTGTCGATTTTCATTTTATTATGCTTGTGCAAAAATATTTGTGCAAACTGTCACTTGCGCTTAATCTGGATGCTTCATTTGAGTGCTGGATTTTTGAGAGGTCTGTATGAGTTTGGTCAACAGAGGGCAGTATAGTGTTATGGTGCTTTCACTCATGTACACGAGGCACTTTTAGATGATCAAACCCAGAAATCAGCACGTTTTCAATGCCCTTTGAGCTACAATCAGTAAACTACTAGAGTAAACTCGGATTATGCTTTTAAATACTTTTCTGATGCACTGTATTAAATTCCATCAAGTTAATTACGCGTCTGGGTTTCGTAAGTGATCACATACAAGAAACTGAGATGTAGTCAGAAGCGTTCGGTTGTATATCTGTAATTGAGTAACGGACACCAAGTATGAGAGTGTAATCAGAGACTCGGCCACGTCAAAGAAGCTTCAGGAAGTAGAGGAGCACGAGCTCTCTTTTGCTGCAGCGTGTAGCGTCACAGATTGTTTGTGCTCATTAGTTTTATCAAATGTGTATTTAAAAAAAAAAAACTATGAAATCTGTAATACTGTAGAGAAGTTTGTACAGACGTGCACATGAATTAAAAAAAAGAAAGAAAGTTTTACATACAAATTATTTATACACGTTATCACAAATAAAGATTTCTACAAATTTTGTGGACCAAACTGCTTTTTTCTTTTTCGTTCATCTTTTATTTCTGTGATTTGTATGTATTGGTATAAAACAATATTATAAACATGGCTCAACAACAAAGCATGAAAATGACCAAATAAAATATTTAATTTACAAGAAATGTCATTGCAAAAACTGTAATCTAAACAATTTGGACACAAATAGCTTTCTTTTTCCTATAGCTGTAATTTTCCATTTGTACTTCCAGTGATCAATGGTGCTTTGTATCTCCATATACTGCTCTCTTAGTGGTCTGTTGTGTGTGTGCGTGTGTATCACATTTTGGGAGGTGGAGAAAGATATCTTCTTCCATTAGGATTTCCCTCATGAAATATACAGAGACTTGGTGACCTCCTTCAGATCATCGAGACTTGATCCGTGGAGCCACCTTTGATAATGAAAGAGTCTAAGCACATGAACAATCATGTTAAATTAAGCAGAAATAAAGAAATAATTACTTACCACCATCAGATGACCATTTTTGCCTTTATAAATCATAGGATCTTGGCCAGTGCTGAAGTCCACACCGCTCTCCTTTCCTGCCTGGATCTCAAACTTTATGCTGCGAGAAGATCAGATGTTAACACGCTATTCCCAAATGAAGATTACAGGTTGGAAAATAGGTGATGTTAGTGTTTTTACCTTCCCTGAACGACCTTGATGTTATTCTGCTTGTTTGCAATCATAGCCAGTTTGGTCAAAGCTTCAAACAGGTGGTCACACTGAAGTACCAGGTCCCCCTTGGAGAAATGAAACTACATTAGTACATGCAAATTAAGCATGACAATCTGTAACATTTTACCACGGAACAATTTAGAGTTTACATACATCCTGTGAAGCTTGGTCTGCTCACCTTCTGTTTTGGCTCATTAAAAGCAACATGAAGGATCATAACGGAGTCACCCAGATTACTGACTGAAGCACCTGTGTGCACAAGAAATTCACTCTGGACTCTATTCTCGCCACTTTGCAAATAAATGTTACAATAAAACACAAATAAATATATAATGCAAATTATTGTACAAAGTATTATTTGTATACATATATATATATATATATATATATACAGTACAGGCCAAAAGTTTGGAAACATTACTATTTTTAATGTTTTCGAAAGAAGTTTCTTCTGCTTATCAAGCCTGCATTTATTTGATCAAAAATACAGACATTTTTTCAATTGATTATACTTTAAATTATCATTTATTTCTGTGATGCAAAGCTGAATTTTCAGGATCATTACTCCAAGCTATCACATGATCCTTTAGAAATCACTCTAATATGATGATTCATTATCAAAGTTGGAAACAGTTCTGCTGCTTAATATTTTTTCATAACCTGTGATACTTTTTTTGGATACTTTGATGAATAAAAAGTAAAAAAAAAAAGAAGCAAATGTTTTAAAAATAGAAATCTTTTGTAACAACAATATACACTACTGGTCAGTAATTTGGGGTCAGTAATTTTTTTTTCTTTCTTTTTTTGAAATAAATCAATACTTTTATTCAGCAAGGATGTGTTAAATTGATAAAGATAAAGATTTTTTTTTTAAATAAATGCAGTTCTTTTATTCATCAAATATATGAGGCAGCAGAACTGTTTCCAACACTCATAATAAATCAGAATATTAGAATGATTTCTAAAGGATCATGTGATAGACTGGATGTCACATGTGACACGGAAGACTGGAGTAATGATCCTGAAAATTCAGCTTTGCATCACAGAAATAAATTATAATTTAAAGTATAATAAATTGAAAAACCAATTATTTTAAATTGTAATAATATCTCACAATATTACATTTTTTTTCTGTATTTTTGATCAAATAAATGCAGGCTTGATGAGCAGAAGAAACTTCTTTCAAAAACATTAAAAATAGTAATGTTTCCAAACTTTTGGCCTGTACTGTATATATATAATACAAAATAGTTATTTTAAATAGTAATAACTAGGGATGAAAATTTTGGTCGATACCAATAACCCTTTGTATTTGAAAGCCGATAACCGATATATTGGCCGATAAATCTAAATCCATTTTTTTTTATACTTTTTGAGAGCCTGATTTAAAAAAACTAAAGTCTCACCATTAAAAGCCATGACCCAAGCACACAATTATAATGTTCTCAATATAATTTTATGTAGCCTATATGACAGACTTGCGCTGCACCTTTTTGAAGTGATTTCAATCATATTTCAAGCAATTCAAAACCATCATGATGAACTGTGCGCATCTGAAGTGTCTCGGCTAAAGGAAATAATCCATTATTTATCGGCTTTAATATATCGGGAAAGTTTTTTTATCGGGCCAATAACGATAACATTAAAAATTATACCGATATATTGTGAATCCCTAATAATAATCTTTCACAATATTACTGTTTTACTGCTTTTTTGATCCAATTAATGCAGCCTTGATAAGCGTAAGAGGGTTCTTTCAAAAACGTTAAAAATCATACTGACTCAAAACATTTGAACAGTAGGCTAATGTAACTTACAGAACTTTCTAAATACACAAAATATACATTGTCTCTATCAGCAACAAAAAAATCAATGCAAAAAATATACTATTAGGAGTACAATATGCCCATAAAGGGTACACTTTATATCTTATCTACCTCTAAAGGCTGTATACTGGTACCTCAGAAGTACACTATTGTCCCTTAGTAATGTAGGTACATAATGCACCCTTTAGGGGTAGATAAGGTACAAAGTTGTACCTGTGCAGATACTGCCCGGGTAAGAAGCTTGAGGAATACTACACGGAAATAATTAAAAGGAGACCACTTTAAAAGTTCTGTAATGTTCTTTTATTTCACTGAGTTACTACTATGCATATCATGTTCCCTTCTGAACCTACCTTTTAGAGAAACATAGTCCACTCTCTGTTTGATCTTAGCCTCTTCCACCAGGTATACAGCTACCTGCGTGAGAATAAGTTGCCTTTGTCTGGGTTTAAATCCATTCCTGTCATACTTGACCACAGGAACGCTGTACTGCAGAGAGAGGAGGTGAATGGAGAACAGGTTCTTATTCTATTCTGCATGAATGACAACTGGGCCTTATTAAAGATTCTGATTTACCTTGATGCGTTCATGTCGTATAGTCTGAAGAACCCTCATATTGATTTCCTGTTCATCTGGTACATGGAACAAAATGTGTAAGATATGCAAAAAGATCTGTGCAAAACTGTTAGTGTTTTTTTTTTTTTTTTTATGTAGAATAAACTGTACTGACTGATTCTAGAGTCCACAAAAGGAACAGCGATGCTCGGAGGATAGCTATCCTTCTTTCCCTTAAAGATGGCACTGGTTACTACTTTTTGTTGCAGCTGTGAAAAGATATAGCATTAACCAGTTAATAAACTGGCTGAAAGTGTACTTTAAAAGACACGAAAGTCTGTGACAACAGTGATAGTGACCTGTGCTTTTTTCTGTGGCGTAATTCCCCGCACATACTTCCTCACCATCATACGTGTGTGCAGCTGTCGTAGAATATCTGAGGTCTACAAACAACAGCGTCAGAGACTTTTCCAAATTGAAACACTTATGAAAGTATGCATACAGTGGCCCCAAAAGCATTTGGACAGCAAGACTGGGTACACAAATGTAACTAATAGATATCACCATACTCCCCCAGTTGATTGATTACATAAAGAATTTCAAACATTATTTTGCTTCGGAAGTTTTCAGAAATTGTGTTTAAATATGCAAATGAGGTATTATGCAACTAATTATGCATGGATTTGCATACATTTTCAAGAACAGAACATTGGGTAAATCCAGGTTCAAATTCATGTTTCATTTTAGTCAGAGGTTTTTACAGAAGGAATTTTGATATGGGAAATGATAAATGAGCAAACCCCTCTGTAAAAGCCTTCAGAATATAGAAAGGAATAAAAGTCAAATAGCCCTCAAAATTGACCAGTGCATTAAAAAACAATGTTTTTGCCTTAAGCACTTAAAAATGAAGATTAGATAACATAGCAAATCAAGTGGCAATTATTTTGATGCCACTTTTAATGCAATGAAATTTATATAGCCTACATTTAAGTTTGTCTTAAGTGCTCTAGGCTTACAATATCTGTTCAGCTGTTCATTCCCTGATTGAGCAGTTTCTATATTGTACTGATCGCACTATACCTCTTATCTTCCTTTTAATGTATAACTTATTTTGTTTTAATTTATCCCTTTTTATTGTTTTGTTGTTGTTGTATTTTTAAATAATTCATACAAGATTTGTATGAAACTCACTTTGAATTACCATTGTGTATGAAATGTGCTATTAGTGTTATATACATAAACTTGCCTTGTCTTAAGTGTTCTAACACTTTTTGGAGCCACTGTTGGGTTCCTCAGATCTTAGTAAGAGAGAATTTGTGAATACCTCTGTCATGACTGGGGGAGGTGTCAGCCATGTGGTCTTGTCCAGGACGGTTTTTGGTAAGTTGCCTTTGAGTCTATTCAGGTAGCTCTGTCGGACGAAGGCCAGGTATTCAGAGTTGTCAGTTGTTTTTGCATCACGTCTTGTCATATAGCCCTTAATAAACCTGCATGGAAACATCATGTCATAATGGGAATGCCATCTCACCCCTTAAGTGAAAGGTTATGCACCTGGTAAATAAGGTGTATTAATATATGAAACTTAATATTACTAACTTTTTAATGACTTTCACAGCCCAGGCTCTGCGATCTTTCTCTTTGCGTGCCTGCGCTCCTCTCCAACATGACTCAATTTTTGTAGCTAAATGATGGCAAAAAACAAGATGAATCACGTTATGAAAATGCAAATAGCGCATGTATGCATGCTATAATAAATAGACTTCCTATTTCAATGGACTGTAATAATATTCTGTAATATACTTCAAATAATAGCAATTATTGAAAAGCTGTATTAAATCAATAAATACTGTTACTTACCAGCCTCTTTCTGTTTTCGAAACTCTCCTTTGGCTCTGTAGCCTTTGTATTTGGCCTGTAGTTTTGTAGCTGTAAAAGCAACATTAAAATGTCTATAATATATATATATATATATATACACACATTTGAAAATGTTTCTCTTGAATTCTCTGTTGCTTACCCAGTTGATTTTTGCAGATTTCAAAGGCATCTTCTATGGCAAAAAGTGTTCTGGCATATCGTATAAATATCTTTGTTCTGTAGAAGGAGGTGATATTAAAAATGTGGGGTGCGTCTCAATCAGCTCACTAGCTTTCCAGGTCATGAATCAGAATATCGCGTACACAAATTCGGGCACTGGTAAGGGCCATGGCTCGCTACACATTGGGACTCTGTCGACTCTATTTCCGCAGACATGACAATGTCCTCAATGTACAACATCACTACTGGTATTTATGAACAGCAGAACGGATATCTTTCTGACATTATTTTTTAATCAGAACTTCAGTTAAGGGAACAAAGTGAGCATCGATGCTCCCTGGTTTTCACAGTGCATTGTGGGACTTTTTAGGGATTGAATGTTTCAGTGCACTGGAAGGATTTTGCAATTGAGGCAGCTCTTAAAATGGCTGATTAGTGCCCTGATACTGAGCTAGAGAGCTGATTGAGACGCTTACCCAAAGTGTAATTCAGGTTTGCATGGTCGACAACAGATGCTAAATGTTTATTATTCAATTGTAAAGTAGGAAGTCTGAAACAGCTCACCTGCCCATTTTATACTCATCAGGCTGGTAGCCTAGATGTTGCACCAGGGTTTCGACCCCATCTGCAGGTACACCTCGCCAGTGGGGCCAAGTGGCAGGACAAAGTGCTTTATACCTTAGGAACATTGCATATGTTCAGTATTTCAATTCCACTAATGTTGAAAAGCTGACAGCTGTCATATCTGAGTATGTGAGCGCATTGAATGCTGCCACTATACCTCTGTAGAAAAACCTCATATCTCCGGCGATATGCAAATCCAGCTCGTCTGACCCTCAGGTGCTCCATTAACCCCAGATATTTCACCTGGTGTCTGACCAGAACTTCATCAAACTTGCCTGTGATATAACAAAAATGCATTTGACACACAAAAGTAAACAAACGTGTGCTTTTTCTTGTTATAATAATACTGGTAACTTTGTCTTTAACAAGTTTCTCACCTGGCTGTTTATTGTCATTGGATTTGAGGCAGCGCACGTACCACGCATCCTTGGCCGTCAGAATCTCCGTCAGCTGCAGAAGACTGTTCTTAAACTGAGTGGCCACCTACACATTTCATATCACAAAACAGATTAAATGAGATGTCACATTTAGTTAGATATCATATGAGCTGTCACAGCAGCATTTCTTTTTTTAATTCTTTCGTTTTTTCAGTTTTCTTGGTTTAAAATAGCATTAGTAGGCAACACTACTCATGCAGCAATTTGTAGAAAGACCCGTTCACAACAAGAACGATAATTATAAAGATGACTATAACAATATCTATATTATAATCTACACCAGCAGACAATATCGTTCTGTTTATTCTAATAAGTGCACTGCAATTCTGTCGTCTGTCGCTTTAAATGCTCGAGGTCTCAAACCAGGATGGATTTTGATTGGCTGTCAATGTTTTTATTGTTCATCAGTTGGAAACAGTTTTTTACTATATCGTGTCTCTGTGCCACCATAGTTATAGTTGTGGTGTGAACTCTGCAATTCTTTTACATTTAGAACGATTTTTTTAACTTTATCTATATCGTTAGTTATCGTCCTTGGTGTGAACCGGCCTTAAAGGCTTGTGTGTATTTTCAGTACGAAAATAATTCCTCGATCACATACAAAATTTGCAATATAGTGTCTGTGATCTGGGTTTGATTGATTGATTGATTGATTGTGTAATCATGTTTTAAATTTTGCATTATGTTTCAAACATGATATGCTACATTTTTGTCACATGACCTTACTATGTTGCATGTGTAATTCTTATTATTTTGGAAATAACTATTTTAAAAACAACTATAAATAAAAACTTTTCTTTTGTGCTTTTATTCCAAGTTTGTGTCGAATTCAAGCCCAATCAAATGATAATGAAAAATCTTGAAATTACATATATAATATCAATGGAAAGTCAAGAGCATTGCAAATACAGTACATTAGTGCTTTACTATATAGCACATTTTGGCAAACAAAACATCTGGGTATGCCAAAGCTTACTGTGGTACGAGTACCCAAAATTAAATTTGTACAATTTCATATCATCTTAAAAAATATGTATTAACACAGTGAGGACTCACTGTCTCAGGTCTTCTCCTGCTGTCTCCCTCAGTGGCTGGAAAGCACTGCTGTATTATTGGGTTCTTTGACAGGCGCATCACCTGTTGGTTACACATACACAAATGCAGACACATAAGAAATACACATGTGCACACACAATTACTGCCATTAACTCTTGTAGGACCAAAAGTAATAGAAGGCAAATAATTATGCGGTTTTTTGAGCCATTTTCCTTTCATCCACCCTCACCAGCGTTATCCTTTATTGTACACCCTGTGCACTTACATCTTTGATGTTCTTGTACAAAAGATCATTGTTTTTGTCGATGAACCCTGTTGAAATGAGACAAGAAGAATGGATCATAAAAACAACAGGTTGTGAAAGCCCAAAAAAAGGAGTATTTTTCAGAGGTTTATTTATCTGAAATGTGTTTTTCTTCTCTTACCCACAACACAGTATGTCACCTCTCCTGCATAATGAAGAAGACGAAAATCTCCTCTCTCCAGAGACTTACGGGTCTTCTTATCTGCCAGTTTATGCCTTCAGTTCACAGAATAGCAAAGGAAATTTCTCCAAAACCAAAATCAAATGAAATCACTAAAAATACCTAAATTAATCTTTTTCAGATGGGAACTATTTATGATGCTTAAATTTGCACATGCATTAAAATAATAATTTGTATATGTATACAAATACATAGGGTCACAAACCCCCCTTTGAAGATCCATTCGCTCTTGGTCTGCTTAGAAATACATTTATGATTACCTTTTTTACCTTAAAAGTTATTTTTAACTTTTATTGCAGGTTATTTGGATGTGTGTTTCCTGGGAATCCTACGACCTTGACATTGCTAGTGCTATGGTCTAGTGAAGTACAATAACTTTCTTTTCTTTCTTTCTTTTTTTTTTCTGAAGGTTCTTGGCACTCAGTCAGTAATTCTAGAACTTAATTTGTATTTGACCTTGATACAGAGCGAGTAACACAACATCACAATCTCTCTATCTCCCAGACTGCTGTTCATCAGGATGTCAGTCAATACAAGGCTTAAGAGAGACAATGTAGCCAAACCAGGGGGTGAATGCTTCAGTTTCAAATATAACAAGACTTGGCTGATTCTTCAACATCAGAGGCTTGTAGTGAAGAATCACACTGCTGATAGTTTCTAGCAGTACTGAATTAATTAAAAGATACATACGCAGAGGAACACTTGATTTGTCACATACAATACTGATTTATATAACAAACTCACGTAACAAAGTGGGGATGATTGCCCATTTTCTCTTCAAGTTTCTCAAGAAAAGTGAGATCCGAGGCATCACCTGGCCTCACACACTCATCATCCTGAAATACAAAAAGACACAAGTTCTCCCATGCAAATGCTTCAGTTTGCAACAAACAGGAATCTTTAATTTCAAGAAGTGAATTATATCTATTTATGCCTCTTCAGTGTGTAAAGACAGTGTTCTCATTATTTTATACCAGCACAGAGATGATTCCTCTGTGCTTCTCCTCCACCAGGTCACAGATGATTTTATTGTTGAAGAACTGCACCGGCTCCCACTAAAACACAGTAAAAGAAAATGACCCTTATTCTCTTTTTCAAACTTAGGATATTATTCTATAAGTGGTGTTTGAATGATGAATGAATGATGTGCTCTTACTCACCCCAATTCCTTCTGCTTCATATTCCTCCTGTTCAGACTTCAGCGTCAATTGAATGAAGAGCTGCTGTAACTTCTCATTGCAGTAGTTTATGCAAAACTGCTCAAAACTAAGCACACATAGACATAAAATGAACAAAAATCTATAGCATCATGCACACAAAATATTTTATTTTTTAAATCTATCTATCTATCTATCTATCTATCTATCTATCTATCTATCTATCTATCTATCTATCTATCTATCTATCTATCTATCTATCTATCTATCTATCTATCTATCTATCTATCTATCTATCTATCTATCTATCTATCTATCTCACTTAATTCCAAACACATACCTGTTAACAGTGAATACCTCAAATCCATAGATGTCTAACAATCCAATGACTGTCTTCCTGTTAGAATCCTAAAAAAAAAAGTATACTTAAGCAAATTTCAGGTACATTTTAAGTATAATTTGTGTAGTAACTATACTAATAACTATATATTAGAAGTATACTTGTAAGTTGTAACAGTAGTAAACTTTGAGTACACAACGAGTTTACAACTAAGTTTTTCGTTTGTTCTGCAACTATACTACAAGTGAACTTATATGTATACTGATAGTTTACTAATCAAATACTTAAACAGTTTTTAGTTCATGAAAGTACATTTTGAAAAGAATGAAGAAAGTTGTTTAAGTTTATTTGATAGTTTGATAGTTTTTTTAAAGTGTTTTTTAAAACTGAGCAAACCACATCCAGTGGATTTCAGCTAAATTCTACCAGTAGATTTACAGTGTAACTAAATTGGCTTCAAATGGTAATTATATGGACTTTTTTTTACTGTTGTCCTCTTACTTTATTCTCCAGAGACTCATTGATCCGGTTGACCAGCCATGTGAAGGCACGGCCATAGATGGCTTTGGCCAGGGCATCTCTGGCATAGATAGCGTGATCAACAGTGAACGGACTCAAAACCTGGAGGTCAGAAAGACAAGATTCAACAAGGATTTTGGTTAAAGACAGTACACTTCATTAGTACATTTCACAATTGTCCTTATTTTACCTCGTCTGATTTGGCTTCAATCTTTCTGAATGTAAGAGCTTCATTAAGGATCTGAACATGGACCCCTAACAGCTGAACATAAAAAAGGAGTGTTACGCAGATGTGAACTTAGAGATTGTCAATGTTTAACAAAATTAAGGGTAATATATAATAAAAACTGGGTCACAGTTTATTTCGATATAGTCCACTTAAGACATTCTACTAACTTTGCTACATGTCTAACTACATGTCAACTAAGTCAATAATATGCAAGTACATGCCAACTAACTCTCTTTAGAGTATTAGTACTGTTAGGTTAGTGTCAGGGTTAGTAGAATAAGTTGAATAGGTTCTAGCAAAGTTATTTATAGTCAGTAGAATGTATGTTGGAGGACCATCAAAATAAAGTATAAGCAGATAGTCTACTAATGCTCTAATGACTGGTCGTTGACATGAAGTTGCAAAGTTATAGTTTGTAGAATGTCTAAAGTGGACTATCGAAATAAAGTGTTACCAAAAACTGACCTTGGATACCCAGCGCAGAGCTGCATTAGAATTTAGAGTAGCATAGCCTTTGGTGTCTCCATCAAAGTGCACATTCCCCAGATGGAGCACACTAGCTATGATCCCAAAAAGGTTCTAGTATATTAAAGAAAAAGTATCTGTTTATTATCAAAGGCAGCGTCCATCATAGTTGCACATCAGATCATTTAAATCGACAATTTTTTTTGCATTTTAATAATTGCGCCTCTCCTTACCTCAATGTCATTAGCATCAAAGTCAATGACCGATAATGCATTTTTGACAGTTTTCCAGTCATTCTTGTCATTAATAGAGCTCACATTGGAACATTCTCCCTATTAAGACAACAAATGTATTTATAAAAACACTGGAGAGTCTGATTCTTCTTAGATTTCACAACCATTTTGTAGTTATGTTGCACACCAGATTTAAAATGAGAAACCATACCTGCACTAAATAACTATAACGTTTAGTGTCCTTCTCTAAGCCCAGATGCCTCAGTAGGTCTTCCTCTCCTCCCTCCACCAGCTGGTAAAAGATATGAAAGTTTCTCTCACCATGGTTTTGGTGAACCACTCTAGACTTTTCCAGCAGGTAGCTGAGTATGTGGCCACCAACAGCATCTCCCTACATATTAAAATCAAGTGTGAACCTTCTTTAACATGCAATATTATTGATGGGATGAAGTTAGAAGGCATATATACCTGGCTATCAAACTGGATGTCCATATACTTCCCAAAACGGCTGGAGTTGTCATTTTTCATCGTCTTTGCATTTCCAAAGGCCTAAAAACAGATTTGATGAATGCATGGCATACATATGCCAGGCCTATTATGAATATTGTTGTTGGACTGACCTCTAGTACAGGGTTGGACATAAGCATGCGGTCTCTCACAGTGTCGAGTAAGGTGGAACTAGGGCAGCTGACTGCATAGTACTGCAAGATCTTCTTGGAGGCCTCTGTTTTGCCTGCTCCGCTCTCCCCAGATATCAAAATAAAGTGGTTGTTGGCTTCTGATAGCATGGTGTGGTAGGCATTATCCGCTAATGCATAACTGAAAAGGACAAAAGATGTACAAAATGGTCTAATTTATTTTTAAATGTTTTATTGACTGGTTTGGCAATAAAGCTAAACACTTACATATGAGGGGGAAGCTCAAAAAAGTTCACTCCCATGTAGAGGTCCATTTGTTTCTTGGTATAGATGTCCAACTCTTTGTATGGGTTTACAGATATCAGCAGAGTACCTATGTAAGTCTGTGAGTATGGAGATGTCTTTTGATTTATAAAAGATATACAATCACAATGAAAAAACCCCTGCTAATTAACCTTTGTTTTTCACTCACGTATATCAAATCCTCTGTGAAACGTTTTTTCAGATTGTCCAGGAAGGCTGTTTCACTGTTGTGGGCGTCAAGAAGCACAAAGTCCTGGATGCCAACTCGGTCTCTGGCAATCAGGGCTCCCTCCAAGTCCAACTGACCCAGTTTAACCTTTCCTTTCTGTCAATCAGACAAGCACAACACTGACCATGACCCAATGCAATTTGTTTACACTGACCAAGTCTATAGGATTGTGTCATTCTACATCCGTAAGGTTCAGAAGCTTAGTACTATTTAAATCAGCAAAACAGGCCTAAAGATCAATTTCAGACAAATAATCAGTGACTCATTTCCTGTAAAATATTGGTTGTGGATAAAGAAATGGCAGGACTAAAATGAAATTGGCTATTATAATGCATTTCTTCAGCTACCGAGTCTAGCGACTCTTCACCCTTTCATTATAGACTTGCTGTCATGTTGAGACTGAGCCCGAGAATCGGGGTCTAAGGTCTCTGATTAAGTCACGATCAACCAACCGCATAATCCCCTGCTGATGTTTAACTAAGTACTTTATAATGCTGTTCTCTATTGTACAGGCTTTTGTAATGAGATATCATCTGCAATGAGTAGACCATGTTCCTGTCCCTATGAATGACAATATAAGAAAGAAACTTTTGAGGCATGCATTAAATTTGTGCATTTTTAGAAGCAAGATATTTTCAGATTTCCAGTGGTCCTTACTTTTCTTCAGAAATTTGCTGTAATTTGTCCTCTTCCCATTTTTTTTTAGAACCCTGGATATTTGACTTTCATATAGCAAATTAGAAGAAGAAACTGAAAAGAAAAGAAAAAAACCCAAGTCTAATCTAACGACTAGAAGCCCCCAAAATCTCCTCCGCCCCCTTTTCACCCCCATAAACCTCATTAGCTCTGAAAGGGGCCAGTTTTTTTGTCCTGTAAATTCCAAAGACGATGGACAATAAAGAAGCTTTTAAAATGCAGTCTACATTCCATTACACATATTCTCTCTGCATATCCTTTCAAAATTTATTCATTAGAAAACATTTAATGTCACACCGAATTTCACACTGGGCAGTCCCAGGACAATAGATGAGATTTGGCCTATTTGGGCTGGTGCGGGCTGGTTGGATGTAGAGGGGGAGAGGGCAAAGGAGCAGAAGAGGGAGAGAGAAAGAGGGAGATATGGAGGGAAGGAGGGACAGAGGAAGGGAGGGAGGGGGTTGCTTATATTTGTCTGATCTGAGAGCTTCTGAAATGAGGCCTTCTTGAGACAACAGGACAGACTAAATTGTGCTGTAACGGTCTGTGTCCCGCTGCTCTCTGAGACACTCATTTAGCATGCCCTCGGGGCACACAATGGAGGCTTGTTCTGAACGCCGCAGTTATACGAACACCGTAATCAAGGGTACTGTGTGTGTGTTTGGGAGGGGGACGTATTTCTCAGATGGGAGATTTTCGTCCACCTGTCCGCCAATAAAATTTTCATCCCACCGCATGCACCCCTAAGTGGTGAATCACCACCCACCACCTCACATCACTTCACGCCCCCCACCATTTCATGTCCTCACCGACAACCCCAAAACATGCCCCTCCCCCTCTCCCCCTGCTTTAAGCCAAAGGGGCAGGTGAACAATATCATTGAAGATCCCCTATTTGAGATGTCAGAACCAATCTCAATCTCAGCATTATTGTGGAGACTCCCCCTCTCTAGTTTCTGTCCCCACATGGGAACAAGCTGAACTCAATGTCACATGAGGAACAATGGACAGAGGGGATGCAAATGTTTATAGTGTGACACTTTCAGTGTGATAAGACTCATGGACATCAGCACAGGAAAAGACTGTTCCTCTTCTCAAATGAGAGACACAACTGAAAGCAGTTACTCTCATAGAAACCTGTATGGTTCACATATACAGTCAAAAGTTTGGACACACCCACCCTTTCCTTATTATTATATAAATAAATTGTTTTTCTGAATAATGAAAATACTTTCAAACATTTTAGTGTAAGCTTTCAGATCATATGAAACATACAGTCAAGTATTCACATCACATAATAATAATGGGCATGTTTCTACAATAGATAATTCCCAACCAATTAAATACCGTAAGCACCAAACAATCACACTTTAGTCAAAACTATTAAGGTCAACCATATTTTATTCATTGTATAGCCTGTACGAAATCCAAGAGCCAAAGCCAAGAGATCAAGTTATTTTCTTTAGTTAGAAGCTTTAGTTTTTCCCTTATAAAGAAAATGAAATAATTAAGAAATGGTCGCGGCTGAGTTGAGATGACCTCAACCAAATCAAAGAGAGAGGGAAGGAGAGAGGAAGAGAGAGAAAGATATGGTAAAGACATCCTACTCCTCAGCAGGCCTGGCCAAGAAAAGGAAAGACTAGACATAATGGGCAATCGTATCACTCTCCTAAAGTTAGCAGTGAGGTCTAGTTACATCTCTCTTTCTAAGAGTAAAAAAACCTGAAGTTTTGTCAGATTTACAGCTTGTGATCAATCAATGGGTGACATGTTGGAGCTACACTAGCACATTGTGCTACATTGAAGCTTTCACTGTCAACTGTGTACAAAATAAAAGCAAACAGGAAGTAGAAACTGAAGAGAGTATGAGAGCATGTTAATGGGCACTTTGAATGCTGAAATGTATTGCTTTCTTTTGATCTTTCTTTTGATATTTTCTTTTCATCATTGCTTTTATTTCAATGCTTTCTTTGCTGGCTGATGTACAGATAATAGCAGTGAAAACATGCTGAGCAAATATCTCTAGATGCATGCAAACAGATCCTACCTGCATCTTGTAAGCTGATTGGTTCAGCCGCCGATCAAAATATGGGAACTAGTCGCATCCAGACCAACTTTGTACTAAACAATCCTTTCACCTCGAGCTAGAGCCAAGCAAATCCTTCCATCCCAACTCGTGCCATGGAACACCCTAAAATTCCACTGTGAATCTAGAAATGAATCTTCAGTGAAATTTCTCTGAAAACTCTGAAACTTGCTTGCGGTCCAAACTTAGGTGGCTCAAACGTGGAGAGGATGTCCATCTATAATTCCAGTGCTCTTCACAGTAATGACCCATGTTCTGGTTGCAAGGCCTGGGTATTTAATGATTCATGGACCAGTCAGGAGGGGGTTCAGAGAACCAGAGATCTTATTCAGTGCTTACCTAGGTGTCTACCACTGCACTGGGTGTAACACAAAGATAAAGAAACACGATCTGGCTAAATGTGGATATCAACCCTTCCCCCAGTCTTCTACCGCTGCTACGGTAAAACCAAACATTACAACAGAGCGGCTCCTGTTTCTGATCTTTGATTAGGGAAATAAATTAATGGTTAATTAACCACTGTACATTCAATCTGTGAGTTTGAAAGAGACGCACAATAAAGTTGTCATTTGGGCTGACAGCACTCCTCCATGCGCTTGGCCACTTGAAGCCAGCTGGCTCAAGACTCAACCAGCATATGTTAGTCATTCAATCACAGCTTGTCCTGTAATTTAACAGAGCCAACGAACAATTACTTCATGTGGTTCTTGGATGGACTAGACTTTATGAGGTTTTAGACAGCGACTATTACTAAGCCCAACTTCATTTTCCCTTTGCCTTGTTATCTGACTCATGCTTGAGACGACTGACTGGTGTCTCTTTTCGCTCCACTAATGACCCAAATAATCCAGTAGAAAAGATTGAATTTCCTACTGCACTTGCCTTGAATCTCAAGTGTGAGAGATATACTGTATCAAGCTTGACATGCATGTGATATTCAGTGTCACTCTTGCTAATTTTCAACAAGGTGACAAGTGAAGACCGTTTCCTTTGAAGTGCACTTGAACTTTATTTATATCAACTTAACCCTGACTAAATGAATATTCCAGGTTCAATACAAGTTAAGCTCAGTCGTTACAACTCATCCCTCATGTAAAATAAATAAATAAATCGAAGTAACAGTGTTGCACTAACAGTCCTCATAAAAGAGTAGGCAAAAAGTACCCGGATGACCTACTTCTTCCGGCGAGATTCTAAAGTGTGCATACAATGGACACTTTACTATCCCATGAGGCCACAGGAGACTATTTGTGAATGGCAGTGAAACGACGTAACTGACGCTGGTAGGTCACATGATAATAACAAAATGGAGAAGGTTGTACGTCCAGATTACATTCTACACACATTCATACTATATAGAGCATACTTTTTTTAGCGCTCGTGATGTAATTACTTATTTAAAAGAAGTACCTACTCAAAATAGTATGCGATTTTTGACACAGCCCGTGTCTACACTAATGGTGTTACAATAATTACTCTGTCAAAACTTGTGCATTATTTGACTTTTAAAGCTGTATAAATCATTGTTTTTACATTTGTTTTATGGTTTATGGCATTGCATTGTCGTGGTGAAAAAATTGTGAAATTGGATATAGCTTTACACAGAAATGGTCATTATTTTTTTGTTATGTAAAATCATGTTAACACATAGGGCCCTATCATACACCCTGCGCAATGCGGCACCAGGCGACGCAAGTGTTCTTTGCTAGTTTCAGCCTGACGCAGTTATCATTTTCACGTCTTGCCCCACGTTGTTTAAATAGCAAATGCATTTGCGCCCATTTGTGCGCCCATGGGCGTGCTGGTCTGAAAATTAGGTGTGTTCAGGAGTATTGTTGGCACGTTGCTATTTTGAGGCAACTGAAATAGACTGCACCGTTGACCAACAAAAACCTTTTAAAGGGAATAGGAAATGAGACTCTGATTGTTTTTTTGCACGTTATGCCCAAAACACACCCATTACTCATTAAGAGAACAGGGACAACCCTTTTAGACCATGCACTGGGCACGCCAACCATTTTTCACGTCGTCAAACTAGCAAAAGTGGATTCAGACACGCCTTAAGTACACTTGCGTCGTGCGCTTTAGACCATGTGCTTAGATCGTTAAAATAGGGCCCACATTGTTTATGGCTTGTGGCTATAATTTAATAAGTATTCACTAATGGATGTAAGCACCTCATTGTAACCAATATTTCTGCAGGGTTTTTTTTTAAGACTTTCTTCTGTGGAACATTAAAAGAAGATATATTGAGAAATGTTTTTTGCTCATACATTGAAAGTCAGCTTTCACCAAAACTGTTTGATGACCAACATTTTTCTAAATATCTTCTTCTGTGTTCCGCACAAGGGTGAACACACCTTTAACTTGTTATGAACCTGGAATATTCCTTTAAACTCTGTTCAAAATAACTGTTTGCTTTCATCAAATGGCCTTATAGTTCTGCATGTATTGCAAACAGCAAGGCCATTGCACTGTAAAGGTAGGACTACACACACCCTTCTGTCCACAGTCATATTCACAGTTGTCCCATTCACAACCTCTGTTGTCAAGGCTACCTTCGCCCCCTTACACCACAGGCCCGTTCTGCTCCACACCCCCCCTTTCTAGTAATGCTTGTCCAGCCTTAACAGGCTTTGTGCTGCCCACTGGGCCCTGATGCAGCACGAGACCCGGCAAATCCTATTATACAGGAGTCACAGCACTTGATTTTCCCATTAGAGATTCCAAACGGAGAATAAGGGTGTATTATAACACCGGCTTTGCCGCGTTCCCACCGAAAGTCCCACCTCACTCTCTCGTTTTCATGTTCTCTTTTCTCAGTATTAGCTGTGTTTCATCAGAAGGCTTCTTTTTTTTTTTTTTTTTTGCTGTTCGCTTCTTGATGAGCAGTATGAGATAGAAATGACAATAAATAGAAAAAAAATCTGCGTTCTACCAGTAATCATCATATTCTTATTGGTTTAATTTTAATTAATGAATATTCAATAAAAGCTTCTAGACTTACCAAAGAAGTATCTGAAGTGTCTTTTCAATTTATAGGTACTCTCCACATGCCATTGTGAGTGTTCCTGAAATACACTTTTACAGAGGTTGCCCGAGGCATCTTCAGATAAATTATCCAAAAGACAACCGTTTTGACATGAGACAAGTCGTTTTTAAAGGTGTTTAATGAATAGCAGAGAGAAGAAAGCTTTCATTTACTCTCCCTGTCAGAGTTTAGATCAGCCATGACCTGCTCATATGGCCAAAGGTCAAGACTAGTGTCAAGAGGTGACCTGATTGGTGACCCCCAAGACGTGGTGTTTGAACTGGAACTTTGAAGGTCAGAACAGGAACAGAAGAATAGGAGGTGACCACTAACACAAGGGGGCCCATTCAAATAATTTGAGAGTTACAAATGTTTTCTATGTATGGCAAGGCACACTATTGCATTTTTGCTAGTCAGTGATGTATTAATATTAGTAATCACGGTGTAAAGTGTGATCATGTTTAACAAACATATTGAATCTTGTTACATGATAAATCATCGCACAGAATTTAGTTACCTGCAGTGTTGTAAATTCTTTCCCCACCTCCCCTTATTCAGGTAGTTTAATAAAGACTACTGTATAATATTTGATTTTAAGGCCTCTAAATTATGATTGACAGTTTATACTTTTTTAGCAAGCAAAAGGCCTTTTAGTATAATTATAAAAATGTCCACCCACCCTCAAGTTCATGGTACATGTGTATTTTGCTGTAAAGTCTTTAATGATTTATATATGTAGAGATAACAGGTATAGATATTATTTATATTTTTAAACGAACTCCTACTGGACCAAAGCAACTTCGGTTCATTCATCATTTTCAGAAAAAAACTTGAAAAATGTGAGTATCAAATATGATACAGTACTTTTGAGGAATGTTTTTCAATCATCCTTTCATCGCATTGCATTGTAATTTATGTTTTGCCCCTCCACAATTAAAAACTAGTTTTGATCATAAAACTACACTTTTAAATATAATCTTACCAAGACATTATTGGAAGATGCTGAGGTTCAATGTCATCCTGGGTTCAGTCTGGGAGACAGCCGTCCAAAGGGTAACTCAGGGTCTCTCATTAGTCTAGGAAACAGAAAGAACCAATGGAGGTTAGAACAGAAGAAGAATGACCAAAGTGATTGGGTTAAAATCAAAACAACTTGAAGTTAAGTGTGAAACAGTGTTGTGACTTCTTTGTGGCAATTGTATGAACCTTTTTGTCAAAAAACACTCCTAAAACTGCTGGTAAGCTTCAGTTAAATGCAGGATGACAGTTTTAGTTAACAATATGAAAAGGGAACATCTAAAATCTGTTTTACCTTTAACATACCGACAACCAACAGGGTTGGTACAGAGAAGCCACTAGACGAATCAAAGTTCCTCACAAGTTACATTTCCACAATCTGAAGTAATACTAATATACAGTATAGTGTACAGTATTTGAGTAAATGTAGATTTAGTTACTGTACTTAAGTAGGCCTATCTTTTTTTGCTGCTTTGTACTTTAAGATATTGGCAACTTTTACTCTTTACTTGACTATACTATTGAATACGTAGCCTATATGTTCTCTTTACTCCAATATATTTGTAATGAGTAATGCAATAACACACATAACTTTTTCTGCAGCAGTTTATTTCTGCTACAAAAGAAACACTATCGCCATCTACAGGATTGAAGGTACTATATCTTGTGTGTTTTGCCCTTACTCACCTACAGTATGTGAATGCATTAGCAGGTAGTTGCTGAATCACATGTGTTTCATATATGAGATGAGGATATGGCTGCAGCCACTGATGAGGCTGAAATCAGCATGTCCACTGCAACTAGGCTTTGACATTTTTAGGCTTTAATGATGGTTAACACCATCTTATTTATCCATTAAATTGAATATATCTTTTTGAAGGATATTAGTTTACTTATTCCCTTTTTTGAGCACTTGAGCTTAACTTAGACTTGAGTGTCAGTTTTATTTCAACTTTAGAAAATAAACGTGCTTGCTCTCCTGTTTTTTGTTTTTTACTGGCATGTCTCTTGAAGACTAATGCATGTTTGAGCCTACATTCAGGACGAGTAAAATACTTAGGTACTGTTCAAATCAGTACTCTACCCTAAGACTTTTACTCAAGTATTGAAATTGGTGACTTGTAACTTGTAATGGAGTCATTTACACTGTAAGGTATCTGTACTTTTACTTAAAGGTTGTATCAGTGATTTCAGGCCCCCCAAAAAATGATCACATTCATCTAATCTTTCCTAACGATCCGCTAGCTGCCCAGCCCATAAGCATGGCGTCAAAAAAACGCGTCTCTGTAGGCAGCCTAGGCTCTGAGATCTGCACACAAAAACAATTGGTTTCACCAACCACTCAAAACCAAAACAAATAGTGTTCCAACCAATCACCGACAGGGGGAGGGGTGTTGTGAGGTTTTGAGCCAGCTTCTTCTTCAGCTCCGACTTGGCGTGCAGCCGTGAACGAGCACAAAACCTCACAACACCCTCCCCCTGTCGGTGATTGGTTGGAACACTATTTGTTTTGGTTTTGAGTGGTTGGTGAAACCAATTGTTTTTGTGTGCAGATCTCAGAGCCTAGGCTGCCTACAGAGACGCGTTTTTTTTGACGGCCTGCTTATGGGGCGGGCAGCTAGCGGATCGTTAGGAAAGATTAGATGAATGTGATCATTTTTTGGGGGGCCTGAAATCACTGATACAACCTTTAAAGGTTAGTTGAAGTTCATCCAAAAAAAATGAAAATTCTGTCATTACTCACCCTCATGTTATTATTATTATTATTATTATAAGACTTTCATTTGTCTTTCAACAGATTTAATTTAGGCTTTTATTCACATATAAACATTGATCAGCGAACATAAACAGAAGCTCAACCGAACCTGCTTGACAAATAAACAGGTTCAAACCTCTTGTGGAAGCTCAAACGCTGCAGAATAAACCTCATTGGTTCTTGCAGAAGCTAAAACGTGCTGTGTAACACACGAGATTGAACCTCATTGGTTCTAGTACGTCAAGTGAAAATGCTTGAGCTTTCGTTTACCTTAATGTGTGAGTTGATGAATGTTTATATGTGAATAAAAGCCAATTTTCAATCTGTTCATCCCTTTAAGTGGTTTTCAGGTACTCATTATACCTCTGCTAATCTATAGGCTAAAAGGTGCACAGTGTCATGCAAACAAATAGGCCTATAAAACACCACCATGGTAACACACATGACACTAAAATAATGTATTAATATAATTTAACATAGGATGTAAAATAAAACTATACAATAGCCTACATAACTAACAAAAATAATTATTTTAATTTCAGTAGATTAAAATCAAATGTGATGCTTCTGGACGTCTTGTTTAATCTAAAATGATTTAAAATTGATAGGTTTTTTATATAGGCTAGCATTCCATTAACATTACAAACTTTGTAAATAGTGCATGCAGTGTAGTTGCTGAGCCTGAGAGAGACACCCTCGGGCTTTAGGACCCCGCGCTCTTCTCTGGGAGCGTCTTTTTGTCCGTTGCAAGTGCGCATTGATTGTAACCATTGTGACTTCGCGATTTACCATCTGTAGTGTCCCATGTGGTTCAAGTCAATTAACGACACCGGCCGGATCACTTCCCACAGGAATTGAAACCTATATTTCAAAATTCAAAAAGTTCCCTTAAGTTTTGTTTAAAGACAAATAGGAAGAACTGTATACTTTTATTTTATTTTATTTTTTCTGGTTGTTGCCTTGAGTTTATTCTGGATTCCACTTTCCACTATCCACTTATACAAATAGCATATTAAACGGTAATCTTATTAAATACAATAATACCTGTAATTATAAGCAGCGCCATTATAATTAGATAGGCCTATGTACATGTAAGTTAGTTAATTTGTTTTACTCGTCTTTCTTGGTTACAAATAAAATACTGTAAACGGTTTAAAAAAAAAATTATGTTCCGTCAGTATCATTATTTGCTGTCTTTCATAATTATTTCACATGAGAGCTATTAACTCACTGCATGCTGTTACATTTTCTACCAGGAGGCGAGCCTGTCATATCTGTGTGATATCTGTGTGATATCTGTCACATCCAGCGCGCGCCACTCTGTGCGTTTTTCCCGCCGCAGTGTAAGCAAACGACGCGGCTTTAAAGGCGGTTAAATCACGAGCAGTAGATTCAACTAAAGCTCTTATTAGGACAGAACATCTCACAGAACCGGACGGAGAGGATGTGTCTTTATTTAGGGCTTTAAAAGAAAAAAAGGGTCCTACATATAGGCTAGATAATTGAACAATAATATCAGGAACTGTTATTTGTGTTATTTTACGTTGCCTATGGCTACAGAGGAACATGGAAATCACTGCTGAATTTGTTAGAGGTCTCTGGATTATAGGAGGTTATACTCGTTTTCTCTGAGTTTAAAGGACTCTATAGCCTATAAAACGATGTATCCAATAGAAACAGAGGATTTTGTCTAAACTCTCAACTTTATGTTTCTATTTTTGTGAAAGAGAAGTTGTACCGGACTTGAAAAGACGCACCTGTGGACTAACGTTACTGAAAAAGAGAACACGGAGGAAAAACACGAGTCTCTAAAGAAGAAAGGTATTGATTCAATTAAAAACACTGGAAACCAGTAGGTGAGATGCTCTGACAGATAATCTGCGTGATTGTGGAGGCAAGGCAACAGCTGTCAGTCAGAGCACGAGACCCCCTCCCTTCGTCACGGCTCGCGCTGCGTGTGCACGCAGTGCGCATGACCGTCAGGAGCGAACCGCACGGACGAGGGAAATTTAAAAAACGTTTTTTTCTTGCGGGACAACAAGTGCCCAGACCAACAGTAGAGCTTTCCTCCGTCTCGTTACCCACGATTTTCTATACCACAGCACAAATTCAGCAGAAACAGGTAAGATGCTGTGTATTTCGTGTTTTTATTAAGTTAGTTAATTTTAAATAAGTCAAGAGGCTGCGCACCTGTTACGGACTGACAATGACATATTATACAGCCTGAACATTGATGTTAATTAACTTTAATTATCATCTGGTGTTTGAAGAACAACTGCTAAACGTTTATCGTCTATTTCTAAGAAATGTTTAACGTTTTCTGTTGAATACAACACACTGTTGAGATTAAATAAATTAGGCTATTGAGACGCGCGAGCAGACTGACAGCTAACTTAGACTAACGGTGACTGATGACGTTTAAATCTGATGACCCCCGTATAGTCAACAAAGCAAACATCACATCAACACTGAATTGTAAAATATAAAATTTTAATTAATTTTAAGTAAAATAGTATATTTTCTTTTATTATTTTTTAAAATGTAATCTTGCTCAGCTTTAGTGTCAATAAACAAAGTTTTTGTTGGGCATCGCATATTTTATTAATATTCGCTATTCGCATATCATTGTGTTCTTATGTGGCCATGTTATAAACTCGAGTCAGATTATTTATTTTTTTACATTTAACTTTTATTGAAATGTCACATATTTGTACTACTATGTGTATTTGTGTTTTCTTTGTTCCAAATGCACATTTGTAACATAACTTTTATTCCCTGCTTTGCATGGTTCATTCATTTACTTGCATTTTATCTGCCAGAAGATGATTGAAAGTGGAATTACAAGCAGGATGTCGGGAATTCATGAAAACCCTGGACAAAGTCACCTCACCTCCGCACAAGACTACAGGTAGGGGGTGATTTCCTTTGATGGCTGAACTCATTGCTTTTGAACCTTGAACAGATTAGAGAATAAAAAGATAATTTCGGGAAGAAGAAGAAGAAGAGCGCTGCTAATCTTAATACAATCTCCACCTTCCCTATTCTGTAAAATAAAGGTGTGATTTGAGAGGCAGGGAATTGGGGTTTGTGAAAAAAGAAAGGAGCGAGAGAATACATCATCTTTGCTCTGAATGGATCTGTCAGAAAGCATCAGCTCTGTTTACACGCCCGCTGTCGGCACACGGAGGGATTGGGGCTCTTGGAGGGGGCCCCCACGGGTCACCAAGGAGAAGTGGCTCCCAATTAGAATGTAAACGAGGGCGACTTGAGCTGTGATAAACCGTGACTGTGTGCGCCCGCCTCCCCCTTTCTCTGGGACACGTAATGGTTTGCATCAATGAGCAAATAAAATCATTTTTTCTTCCACTTGTGTAAATGCACCCTAATGACCGTAAACTGTTCAATACACAGCTGGGTTTACAATTGCACTTCAGAAATGCTAATAAGTACAAGGATGTAGGCCCTATTTTCTTGACGATCCTAAATTTGAGTTTATGTGGCATGTTATGATAAATTCTTTCCAAAATAAAGCCCCCACCCCTCCCAATGACTGAAGTACAGTTTTTAAATCAGTAGTATAATGAATACCATTATTATTATTTTTCTTTTATTATATCTGTGCATCAATAGAATATAAGTCAATCTCAGACATGCGGTGTAAGATGACGTTTCCTCAAATGAAATGTTTCTGAAGTTACAGCGCAGCGCAGTCATTGTCTGGCAATTCAACAAGTGGATGCTCTTGGCAACATTAAATTGTCAGGTCAAAATCAGTTCTGTTAGATCATGCTTTGTGTGAAGGATTTTACACACTTAATATGAAATATTACAATATTTATATAATAATATGTCAACAGTTTTAAAATATAGCCTAGATATAATATAAAATATATTCAACAAAACACAGCATGAGGGAGTTTAACAATTATTGTGGCAATTAATTACATTTAAACAAACTTTTATCCAAAGCAAACTAAAAGTATTTTAGGGTAACATTTCAGTTTATTTGTGAAAACAAATGTTTCAATGCCAAATAAATGAATATTGACTTACGAAATTAAAATTGAGGAAACCAATAATTGAAACAAATTAAGCTATTAAACGGTAGGCCATTAAATGTAAACACTCAACAGAAAAAGACAGATTAACACTCATCAGAAAGATGCAGGTCTCATAAAGCCAGGTGTTAAACTGTCCCATTCCCTTTGCAAGGTGTCTTTTTCATGTCTTTGTATGGGGACAGGCGTTAGGAAGACATTTCAAAGCGAATGACAGTGTGGTGTTGACATTTTCGTGTCTAAGGTTTCATATTTGCGATTGTGTCTCTCTGTGTGTGCGTATAATGGATAATTATTCAGAAGCTCTAAACTGGAGCAACCAGGGTGCTCAAGGCCACGTCCCCAACTTCTTCCTTCAATGCTGTAATTTATTCAGGTGGCAGACTGTGTGTGCAGTGTGGCTTGACCTCCAACTCCTTCGACTACCCCCTCCCAGTTACCCCCTTAGGAACTGTCTGATGCCTCCAGGCGGGGGGGATGGGGCAGAAGGGGACAGGGGTTGGGTGGAAAGGGACAGGGAAACAGATGGCATCCTATTTTTCTCTGTTGTGTGAGGCCTGTCATTCCAGTAGATTAATGCAAGGGGTTGGTTAAAAAAAAACGGTAAAGACAATCAAGGAAGGGTCTGGGAGGGGGGGAACAATAGAGCCACGTGCCACTGTGCAGATTTGTCGTTTGGGACACAATAGGTGATCATTTTTCAATGGGGCTAGACCAACTGTTGCAGGCAACGTGTGCCACATTCCCATGTTTCAAATGATCTCATGCGTTGTTTACATATGATTCAGCCAATGACAGTGAGGAAGGCCCTAGTCACCTGACTACTGTTAGAGGTTGGTGTAATGGAGAGGGGGGCACTGAAGTGGCCAGACACACAAAATAACTGAAAAGTGAGGGTTGTCATAGCGACCCCAATTATTGGGCTGAATAGCAAGTTTGTAGGGAAGTCTGGAGAGAATTCGAGAGGCTTTCTCTGCTCTCTTAATGCTTAGAGCAAATGAAGAAATGGCTGAATAAATAACCCTCCCTGAATGAAAGTATTTTTATTTCTATTCCCAAACAACGGATTTACAAGAAGACTTGCTCATCTTGTATCTATTTACAGGAAAAACTGAAAAACGAGAAAAGAATAGAGTTAGTTTATGTAGGCCAAGAATAATACAATTTAATATGAGCAAATTACAATTTAATGTAATATTTAAAAAACACATATTTGTGTTTCAGTACTGAGTGCATACTATGTATTTGCAGACTCCTGACTACTGACCCTTCGCAGCTGAAGGACGAGCTGCCTGGTGATCTTCAGTCCCTGTCCTGGCTCACCTCTGTGGATGTTCCCCGGCTTCAGCAGATAGGGGGTGGACGGCCCGACTTCGCCAGCTCTGCTCAGAACAGCCTGCTGGAGCGGCAGACAGGTCAGGAGATTTATACACTGTGTATACAATTAGCGTGAACGGTGGTAAAAATGTCAGTAAAAAAAACAACAACCTGAATTCACTTACTTACCACATCTGTAACATCCGATTGGTTATATTAGCGTAGCACCTTTACCAATGATTTAATTAAATGCTGTTATTTATTCACATATTCATTTATTTGTTTGTTGTCGATTTTATTTCTTTAATCTTTCTCAATTGTCTACCAAACATTTAGACTCAGTTTCTTTGACCCAATTTTTTTTATACAATAAATAAATATATATATATATATATATATATGAAGAGTTCAGATGCAAAAGCCTCTAAGTCCGTCTACTAATATCAAACATTTCTTAAATCAAGATGCATTTACTAAAGTAGTAAAATGATATTTAGTCTTGTTTTCTGGGGAAAAAAAAAAAAAATTAAGTGCGTTTTTGCGTAAGACAAGAAAAAATGATCTGCCAGTGGGGTAAGAAAAATTACATTTTTTCTGTTTGAATTAAGATTATTTTTCTTACCCCACTGGCAGATAATTTAGCTTTTTTTAAGCATCAACTCACTTAATTTTGATTAATTCCCCCAGAAAAAAGGACATAATATCTTATGCCATTTTACTTATCTAGTAAATGCATCTTGATTTAAGAATTGTTTGGTATTTGGACTGGAAACAAGACAAAAATACTGAGTAGGAAAAGCATTTTTTGCAGTGTAAAGTTTTTGTTTAATATGTATAGGTTTCTACCCAAGTACCGCCATTTCTGAATGGGCTGAGGCTGGGATTTAGTGAGTTTGAAGTGAAAGTATTTGATGAGCGTATACTATGTGCGGAGAGCATTCACTCAATATTATTATCTCATTTTTGACAGAGGTGGCTTTTAGAGGCTTTTGCATTGGAGGTCATATATATATATATATATATATATATATATATAAAGGAGTTTTAGAAAGCTGTGCCTTAACAGTTGTGGATTGAATCCCCATTTATAAACCAGATCCAAATTTAAAAAACAAAAAGATTTGAATACTCACACTTTTCTGAAACTTACAGCTCAGCTGAATGGCATGACGGTAGCAGGAGGAGCAGGATCTGCGATTCATCTACAGAGTGAAATGCAGCACAGCCCTCTGGGCATCAGCAGCGTGAGTGAGGATTCAGATTCAGCATTTCAAACTAATTCAGACTACATGTACAACCAAGATCATTCAGAACTGAACAACCATTTGCAATTGAGCTAAAATAACCCTATGCTTATTCTGTTGTTTTTTTAGATGCCCCAGTTTTCCCCTGGGTTTCCTTGTGCCACATCAGTGTACCAGACCACCCCTCAGCAAGTGCTGACTTTCACTCAGGCAAACCAACAGGTTGGTTCAGTATTTTGTATGATTTGTAAAGACTGCTCAAAACAGTAATATTTAATATTATATAATATATACATTTCTGTTATATTCCTTAGTGTTCTCCCGGTGGACTTTATGGCAACTACAACAGCCAGAGTCTGTTTCCTCAGCCCCGTATTACTGCTCACAACCAGGACCTGCAGCCCAAGACTTTCCCTAAACCCATCTATTCTTACAGGTGACTTAAAATTCCCTGCGAAAACCTCTGAAAAACATTATAATTCTCTGGGAAGGGAACAAGATTTCATTTATTTCAAGTTGACTACATTTGATATGATCTATTTTCAGCTGTCTGATTGCCATGGCTTTGAAGAACAGCAAAACAGGCAGCCTTCCTGTTAGTGAGATCTACAGCTTTATGAAAGAGCACTTTCCCTATTTCAAGGTGAGGAATTTATGTAAAAGCACACTGGAAAATAGATGGACTGAGTCAACACGCCATGGAATCAAATAAATGTTACTTACAGTACATTGTTGATAACTATGTTTCACAGACAGCACCTGATGGATGGAAGAACTCTGTACGCCACAACCTGTCCTTGAACAAGTGCTTTGAGAAGGTGGAGAACAAGATGAGTGGTTCCTCCAGAAAAGGCTGTCTTTGGGCACTCAATCCTGCAAAGATCGACAAGATGGAGGAAGAGATGCAGAAATGGAAACGTAAAGATCTCCCAGCCATCCGTCGCAGCATGGCCAACCCAGGTCTGGAATCTCTTGACTTTTATCAGTGCTAGGCAATTTCATCTTGTACTGACTGCTGTTAATATAATGGTCATCTCTATAATATTTTCTACTACTAGACACTTTTGTTGTTTATACTGGTATTCTGGTGATCAAGCCATATCTGAGGGCCAGAATATGATACTTCACTGTGGGCTCTTTTGTTTTGGACAGTACACAATAACCCAGAACACCCTTGAAAGCATAGAAATGCACTAAGAACTACTAGAAACTACTTAGCAACTACATAGCAATGCTCTGACAACCACCCACAACACTCTAGAGTCATGGCAGTGAATTTTATTACATTTAAGCCTGGAATACACTACACAACTTTTAAAATCGGAACAGATTTGAGAGCACAAGGCATCATCCGCTCGCTGACTTTGAATATGTTACAGAGGAAAACTGGGCATCATACACTAAAGGACTATCGCATCGCATACTATCAGACATTCAAGTCGCTCCAAACACAACAAACTCACACAGAAGCATGCTCCTCGTTACTAGATGCATAAAAAGTGCATAAAACAATGTTTTAAAATCTACTCAAAATATCAAACATATCTGATATTCTCCGACTGGATGTAATTATAGTCTGAAGCTAAAAAAAGTCTGAGCCCATCATACACTACACTATTTTCAGTGAATTTGTCAACACTGACTGCCCAAAATCTGCCGACTTGTGTTGACTCCTCTAGACTGTAAGTCGGAGCAAAACTTTATAAATTTAGCTTTATTTATCAAAAACGTTTTATTTGAAGCAACAATATTTTTTGAACCACTGTGCAGAGATTCATGGTTAAGTTAGAGTAGTACAGACACTAGAGCATAAAGGTAAATGTTAAACTATTATCATTGTCATTAACAGTGTCCTGTTTTGTTACTTTTTCTTTTACCAGATGAATTAGATAAACTCATTACAGACAGACCGGAGAGTTGCAGACAGAAGTCTGTTGATACTGGCATGACTCGCTTGCCCGGCTGCCCACCAGGACAGACCCTTCCGATAGCAGCTCAGATGCAGCCCCAGCCAGTGGTCACTCTGTCTCTACAGTGTCTCCCCATGCACCAGCACCTTCAACTGCACCTCCAGAATCAGTCTCGCTTGGCTCCGGCCTCCCCTGCTCCTGCTCAGACACCCCCACTCCACACCGTCCCTGACCTGACAAACAGCTCCCACCACCAGCATCATGCCAAGCAACACAGCGACTTCTACACAATTCACACTGACATGAATTCAGAGGTGGACGCACTGGACCCAAGTATTATGGACTTCACGTGGCAAGGTAAACGTTAACTAGAAAATAATCAACTAATCAGTGTATTGAAAGTCGTAACTCTAATCTGATATCTAACAGACTTTCTTTCTAATAACAGGAAACCTGTGGGAGGAGATGAAGGATGACAGCTTTAACCTAGAGGCATTAGGTACTCTCAGCAACTCCCCACTTCGGCTGTCTGACTGTGACCTGGACACTGGCAATGTCACGCCTGTGTCCAATGCAGGAGGACTGCCTTACCCAGACCTGCAGGTGACAGGCCTCTACTCTTCATACTCAGCCATAGATGCCCTTTCTAACCAGTACATGAACACACAAGGAGGAACAAAGCCTATTGTTTTGCTTTAATCGCGCCCACATGAAAATAAACAAGCTGAGCTTTACTCCGCAGGATCTAGAAATCTTTTTTTAATCCTATAGCATTTATGGTGATGTAACAGTGTTCGCTGGTGACATTTGCATTGACTATATTGATTGCATTGGATTTTAAAGGACCAAATCAGCAATTATGTTTTTAGAGAATCTAGAGAGTTAACTACAGTGCTGCTCTCATTATAAACCTAATGCAAATTGCGAGTTATCACAACACTAAAGGAACAAAGAAAAAAATAATGGGAATTATGATTTTGGGTTTGTTGCCAAGCTTTTTTCTGTACCATAAAAGAAACTTGTTTTCTTCTCATTTTGTCCATTTAATTGTTAGCCTTGTAACTGTAGTTGTGTGTCTTTTGTTGTACTGTGATAGACACTATCTGCTCTTTTAATGTTTGTTTATTTATATTTATGAAAAGAGCTGAAATGGTGACATGAATCATTTTTTATTGTACATATCTAAATATTTCAAATGCAAGCAATAAAATTTCAGATTGATTGAAAGATGTATTCATTTAACTTGCACATACGTGACAAGCAAATACAATATGCATCAACTATACTGCAAGTTGGCTTTTAATTTAAGTAATATATTACATAAATTGAATGCCACCTTGCAAATACAGTGTGGCTGGCTAGAATAATTCAGCAAAAACAAAGTTAATTGAACAAAAAGACTCAACCCATGTGTATTTATAAGATTAAAATAAATATTAGTTGAAAAAATGACCAGAACACCAAGATGAAAACATATATTATTTAATGAATTTCATTTAAAAACATCCTGATATACAGTCAACAGAGACAGTCAGGCACTTAGATTAGAGTTTAGGCTCTAGTCTTGATCTGACTTGTACGTAAAATCGATTAAAGGCAACAAATCTGATCAAGACGACTTCTTTAATCAGAATTATCAGTTGAGCACAGTACAGCACAAGTAGTTACAAACATTTATTCATATAACCAGCACATATGACTTCATACATATGAAAAGAATTACCTGCAGTCAAGTGAAATAAACTAAACTATACAAACAACCAAAATTCAAGCCATTAAAACATAAAGTGCCACTGATATTGATAATGCTTTATAAAAACTTTCATTAATGTTATCACATACACTTAGGAGATTAATGTACATTCAATATGAATCGAAGTTTAATGACATTTCGAACAATTTGAATGTACATTAACAATTCGCTAAGCATTACAGTATTGTATTGCCATGTTTGTTCATAACAACCCTATCTTATCAGAAATAAAAGTTATTATGAAGAGTTACCCAGGTATTTACGTAATACTGTTACTTTACTCTAAAAATAGAGATTTAATAAGTTTGTTCTGCTTAATAATTGTTGAATATATTCCTGAGGAAGTGTCATACAGCGTGATTGTGCGCTCAAAGCATTGTCGATTCCCTAAAATAATCTAATATTCAGTCTTTTCCGCTTATTGCACATTCATATGTCGATTATATCCAAAGGAAATTGACACAAAGGCACAAACGTGAATATGTAAATACTATATACTGCGTTCTCTCTCTCGAGAGAGTGAGTTTAAGGTAATTCTCTGGTGTCCATGTGAGAAATGTTTCTCCTACAGTGATCACTGTGAGTCACACACAAACAGTAACGGAGTAAGTGCGATTGCTGGACAATTGTGCGTTTAAGGCTACTGGTCTTAAGTTAAGTTCTTAAGCATTATTATTTAATTATGCAACAGACTCTCAAAAGACATGTCCTCTCTATGTGTAGATTAATTGAAATGGCATGTATGTGATCAGCTGGTGGTGGAGTTGTCCACTGTGGCCAGCAGGTGGCAGACTTTGGCTCGCTGTGAGGGAGTGATGTTCTGCGCCATGTGGATGATGCAGTCCATAGTCACCTCTGGGTTGGCTTGAACTAAGCTAAACACATAGTGCAGGAAAAATCCATGAGAAATATGTACATCTTCTTTCAAAGTCTCTTATGCTCCCGACTTAAACTTTTGACCGGTAATGTACGCTAATAAATCTATGAGATAAAAAAAAAATGCAATTTAATGCCTATCGAAGTGGAAGAAAGTTACCTGCGGATGTGTTTGAGAGCGTAGTCCCTCTTTAAGTATTTGATGTTCTCTCTGATGGTAGAACGTGTTCCATCCTGCTGTGAAAGGTGGTTTTCCAGCCACTCCACCACCACTTTGTTATTGTCCCATAGATATGCCTAAAAGATCCCATTATCAAACAATTACCTCACATGAAATACATAACTTTTTTCATGGTCAAGTTTGCAAATTTTAGTAGTTCAGGTAATGAAAATGCATTTTAAGAGTTAGCAAATCTTGACTTTACTGTCCACCAGTGTTATTTTAGTATTATAGAATAGTATTATAGAAAAGTTTTAGTAATTGTTATGTTGTTCTATAATTTCCATCAGTTTTTGTTTTTTAATATTTTTATGTAACTAATTTTCATTTCAGTTTTAGTAATCATGGTATTTTAACTTGAACTTATTTTATTTTAAGGCAACATTACTATTTTTTCATCTATTTATTTATTTATTTAAGATCAAGATCTAATATTTATATATTTTATTTTTCACTATTTAAATTACCAAAATAAATTGACAGATTTTTAAAATAGTTTTATTTAACAATAACTGCTGTACACTTCTTGCCAAATCATTCCAGATCCTAAGTTCTGAATTTGCTGTTGTTACTGATTTTTGACTTGACGAAAAGAGAGAGAAAAAAACGTCCATTTTGTTTTTCTATCATACATTAAGTTTCCTTACTTTTACAGCCCCCTCTGTCTCCACAAACCAGCGGCGCAACATGGACTGTATGTGTCCATTGCTCAGGTCCTGGTTGGCCTGCATGATCTCCCCCTTCACCACCTCCTCCAACAGCAGTCGCCGCAGACGCCAGTAAAAGAAAGACCTAGCGCTTTTCCAGTCCAGGATGTCCTGAAACAGTTTGGTTATTGTGAAAAAGCAGAAAGGCCACTAGTATATTTATTGCATGTGTCTTTGATATGATCCACAGCTATGGGGAAAAAACAAATCTCTTCATAAAAGGGTGTACAGTGACATATGGAGCCTTATGTGCCTAATTTTTTTTGTTTTGTTATGTTTATACCGAGATGACACCCTTTTCCTGCATCCTTCCAGGAGTGTCATGAAGGTCCACAAACTGCACTGCCACCTGGTGGTAAATGGGAAGAAGGAACTCCTCTCTAGACTTCAGTTTGGCTTCCAAGTCTTTACGCTCCTGGCTTGATAACTCCGGCTTGCCTACGAGCACAACAGTAAACCGTGTGTCACAGGAAGTAGATATTCCCTGAGCCATTGAGAACATTTGTGTTTAAGTGTGATTAATTGCTGTACCCAGCTGCTCAGTCAGGAGAGAATACACAGCATCAGTCCTTTGCATGGTCTTTAGCAGCTCTTTCTTTCTGAACTTTATCTCCACAGTGCCCTCGGCCTCCAGAACACCCCCTCTGGAAAGAAGACAGGAATCAAAGATCGAATTAGAGAAGATTTAGAGTGGTGAAGGGAAGCTGTATCGACATGCTCACCTGCTCTCTCGATCTGCATAGAGCTCCATGTGTTGGAGGTTTATAGTGGGGTCGATAACGACCCATGATCCTCCTCTCAGCTCAGCATGAGGAGGGATGTAGACCAGTACAGGCTGGCTGAACTCTCGCAGGGCATCCACGATGTAAGAACCAAACTTAAGCACCTGGTCATACATATCTGACATACAGAGCAATCAAGTTCAAAGAAAACACAAGTTCAACAAAATACTGTGCAAAAGGTTTTTTTGAAAGGCGTCTCTTATGCTCACCAAGGACACATTTATTTGATCAAAAATACAGTTAAAAAATGTAATATTGTGAAATATTATTACAATTCACATGATCCTTCAGAAAGCATGCTCAAGAAACATTTAATATTATCAATGTTGAAAACAGTGATACATTTATCTTCAGGATACTTTGATGAATATACATTTGAAAAAGAGCAGCATTTATCTGAAATTGATTTTTTTGTAACAATGTAAAAATCTAAATAAGCCATCCTTGCAGTATTATTTCTTTCAAAAAAAAAAAAAAAAAAATCGTACTGACCTCAAACTTTTGAACGGTCATGTAAATTAAAATGCAAACTCAAATATGAAAACCAGCCACGCTATATACCTTTCATGCCTCCAGAGAAGCCTCTCCAGTTGGCAAACACCATAAGTGGAAGTTTCTCCCTGTTGAAATCCTCAATAGCCTGTGCAGTTTTATACGCAGAATCTGGGAACCACACTTGACCGGCCTGCTGAATGATCTGGGGCAGAAAAGACACTTTATGTCAATACAGAAAACAATAAATGGGAGTTTATTGGGGAGTCACAGTCAGGGCCTATAACATCAGTCAGGACTCTTACCTTGGCCTCTGAGTCTAAGTTGGCTGGATCTGCTGGAATGGCAACCTCAACTGTGCGGGTCTCCACAGCAATGACCCCAAGAGGAATCCCACCAAGCCTGTATGACATTCACAGTCTCACTCAGCCCAGAATATTCACTCAGTTAAATCAAATGTTTGTTTGTTTGACATCTTCATGTAATGTTCTGGTTCTTACCTGGCTCGACCGACCACCACTGTCTGCGCCCAGGTAGCCATCACCTCCATAAACGTACCATGGTCAAAGAATCCACTCTGCCATGCTCCCTTCACAGCTATCAACACGAATTCAAAGAAAGAGAGGCTGAGTTTAAAGTATCAACGTGAGCTCCCATGCAGACAGGTCCAGAGTATGTGTTGAAATGTATGTAACAGATTGTGTGAATAGTTTGATTCTTACTGGGATGGGGTCGTCCACAAAGCAACCAACGAGGGTCATAGGGAGCTTTTGTGGGAACAAAATCGATCTCTCTCTCCACTGGATCAGTGGGATGCATTATAGGGACCGGACTCCGATTGCTCTAAAGTATAACAGCAAACACCATAGGGCTTGATGTTAATACATCTAACAAAATCATGCTATGACACAGTCAATACAAAACATACTCTCTGCCATTTTGTCATTTGGACTAATTAAACCCAAACTACTTATAGTCTGTCAAGATCATGACTGGGTCATTTATATATTATATATATTATATAAATATGATCAAAAACGCAGTAAAAAAATTATATTGAGCAATATTTTTACAGTAAAGAAAACTGTTTTCTATTTTAATATATTTTAAGATTGTAATCTATTCTTGTGACGGCAAATACTATAAATGTCTTTACTGTCACTTTTGATCAATTTAATGTATCCTTGCTGAATAAAAGTATTTGACGTTTGAAGGGTAGTGTATATCATGGTAGATTTTGTGCCTATTTATGCTGATTTAATTTAAAAAAACTGTCACAATGACATTCATTATTTTCTGAATCAGAGAATCATCATTTAGAATAATAATAATCACAAACAAACAAACTTTAAAAATTACAGTAACAAGAACTTGGGGGGTGCCTGACTGTTATGAAAAAATGTCAACTAACCTTCATTTGCTTATATAATTGTGAATTATAATTTATCTTTTTCTTATTTTGGGGATAAACATGAACTGGGCCTACCTTTGGCATGTAAGATAGCCACTGTAGTATAGTGAGCACCCCTTCAAAGTCATCTGGCACGGTGGTGTGCGTCACTCCATTGTTGTGCATGATCTGAACCCCTCCCAGCTGGTTATTGGAGGTGTAGACTTCACGACCCAAGACCTACAAAGAAATGCATTCAGAATGAAAGAATTTAAGGATTAAAACACTGAAGTGGCTTCATCAATCCTCAAGAATAAAGGAAACATAGCCCACATAAATATGACACTGTACAGGGTAAGGTGTGACTGCGGATGTGAAATTCCAAACCTTGTTTAGTGCCCCAGCCCCAGTCAGGATGATATGGGAGTTTTCCACTTGAATTACTCTTTGTCCTAGACGTACCAGATACGCACCAATTCCTATGGCACGGCATGTGACCTAGAGGAACAATGAATACTCTTAAATGGTCACTAGATGACCAAACCATTGATACAAAATCATATATTGCATACACAATAAACACTGGTGCTTGATTTTTGGCATATTGTAAAATGTCTGATGATATTATGGGTAGATGTAAGGTCTCACCATGCTGATGGTGATGACTTCCTTATAAGCCTGGGACGTTTCTCCAGCTATGGTGCCTGAACCCCTCAGATTCTCCACTCCAAGACCCTCTTCCTTCCCTATGATGTCTGTGATGATGTACCTAAGACATTATTTGAACACATAAGAGTCAAGGAGAGAGGTTTTTGGGTATAGGTCTTTCTGTGCATGCTAAAACCAGTAGGCTTACCTGGACTCGCCTCCCTCCTCTACATGGTGACAGTGGACAGAATTAGAGGAACTGATGCGGGTGTAGTCCTGAGGAGTCAGATACAGGTACTTAAAACCCTGCAGAGGCAAAAGAGAAGAATGGTCTTGAGCAAAAGCTTGAAAAACAAAGCAGGAATGCATCAAACAAGATTTGTAAAATGAAAGAGTCATTCAGAAGTGCTGTGGTTTGATTTTACATCGTAACTCTTTAGACACATTCGGTCACCTTATAAGGGTCATCAGGGTCGATCCAAGCAACCTGAAACATGTTTCGGATCTCCTCTGCCAGGCCGATACGAGCTCCACTGTTGGCTGAGATGTAGATGCGTGGAATCCCCTCCGCTCTGGCTAGCTCAGATGCCAGTAAAAAGAGCTGATCCTCCTGGGGCCCAAAAGAGCCAATCATATAGGTAATATCATTACAGATCACAATGATATCTCGGCCCTCTGGATACTCTGGAGTCTTCATCTTCATCCGGAAAGCCACCATGCCAACCTAGAAAGGAGGACAAACAAATGACTGATCCATTTACTTAGATGTTGATTTAAATTAATAAATTGATTTATCTACATTTACAATTTTGTCTTCACAAGCCAAATTATGGAAATGGAGGTATGTTCCCTAGGTATGAATGAGGAACAGTATTCCTCAATAGTCCATAGAGAATTATTACTGTGTAAAGGCCCGTTCACACCAAGGACAATAACTATAAAGATAAAGACATAGTTCTAAAATCGTTGTCAATTTTGAGAATGGCACAGAGAAACGATAAAGTTGGAATCAAGGAACTGAAATTCCATCAGGTGACAGAAGTGGAGAAAAAAAACCTTAGGAGAAACAAGGGTCAGTTGGGGGACGCCGGTTCTCCTCTGGTTAAATGAATGAACACAGTGTGATTTATGATTCCAGGCAACATCAAAAAGTCAAACTATCTTCACTTTCTGCTTGAGAATTGCGACAACAGTGTACACACTGTCTAACAGAAAATTCCCCCTATGGTGAAAATCAAGCTTTGGTAATCAAAGATGAGCTTTAAGGGATAAAATTATTGACTACAGGGGGACTTTAAGGAATATGGTAAGAATTCATTGATGCACCTCATTGTCTCCTGGTAGTCTGTTCATCTGCACAAGTCTCCCCTGAGAATCCAGGACCAGTTCATTACACATCAACACATCTTTAGGGTAGCTGTCTCCTGGTCCCCAAAGTTTAAACAAAGCCTGACAACAGAAAAAAAAAGAATAATGAGCTAACACATCCCATAAACAATCACAGTGAGAACTAGTTCCCAGCAAGCAATTTTGCATTTAAAAGACGTCTAATAGCTGTCCAAACACAGCCCTGACATCTAGGGTAAAACAAGGCAAAATTTTGGCTGTCAGTGAAAATTTAATAGATGTCTAAACCATAGCCCAATAATAGACTAGTCATCTAAAATGTCAAAGAAATGAAACCGAACTCCTTGTAATCACTGTTGACTTTGCTTACTAGATGGAATATCATACATCTTGCAAGTTATTTTGGCAAAAACGACATGTAACCAAATTCAAGGTTATTTTGGCTAGAAATGGGTTACTCATAGCCGGACTATATCAGGTCAGTTAACCTTGATGGTGAAATGACAGCTATTGCTTGCTGGGTTTCATCTTAACTGAATCACCGCACCTGTCTGAACATCTCAGGGAAGTCATAGACGTACGTGGTGCCAAGGGTTTGAGCCTGGAAGCGTTTAGCCTGCAGCAAATCTTTTGTGACATATGGGGTGTTGATTAACATGCCGTGCAGTGGACCTTGTTTGTCTCCGTACGACTGGAACATTATCTGCAGAACATGAATACATGTAAGCGCTGTGGCACAGTAAAAAAAAAATATATATTTTTTTTTGGTCATGAAATAAGCAAGGCAAGTTTATTTATATAGCACATTTCATTCACCATGGCAATTCAAAGTGCTTTACAGAAAGGAATTAAAATAATCACAAAAAAAACAAGGAAAATTAAAACAGTTATAAAATGAATTAAAAGAGTAAAAAGATGATACATAGATAAACTTCTCATCTGGCAAAACACCGGTGTCTCATATTTTTCACAACTCCCAGTTTTACTCTCAGATTTTCCCATGGTGATTACACTACAAATAATATCAATAGTAATAAGAAGACGGCTTGGGCATCTTGCTTGAATGACATCAACCTCAAAACCCTCTCTTCTAGCTGTGACCACCAGGAACCCAGACACTTCTGTCATTGTACTGCAGTGGTTATTAACCAGGGAGCCTCAATATGACTTAAAATTATTTTAACAAGAAAATACAAAAGTACAAAATATTTTTTAAATCCTTATTCTGAAGTCATATCCATCAGAATGTTGTGGACAATGGATGGCCTTGGAGTCAATAAGGTTGAGAACCACAGTTGTACTGTTACAACAGCAATATGCAAAGCAAATACTTACAAAACAATCTACTATAATGAAAAAAAATCTGTAGTAATATGTTCTAATCTTCCAGAATTGTTCGACCCCAAAGTTTCACTCAGATGAAAGAGAAACAGTTTAGGTAATTTCTTGGTTTACAGTCATGCAAGTACAGCTTCTATCTACTTGAATGGAGAAAGACTGAAATCCCTCACGATTTTGTTCAAATAACATATTTCAAATCAGGAATAAAGCCTGACAACAATGGTATACTTTTTTTGCTCATATTACAAAAAAAAAAAAAAAAAATGTTTAGGATGGTCCAGCAAATCCGGCAGTCAGTAGTGAATAAGTTTCAGTTGACGAGAAAATGCAGATGTACTTTAAGAACACAGACAAATAGAGATGAAAGCGCATGCATGGCTTTGGATTAGCCATTGTTTGTGTAAACTGCATTATAACTAGACTCCTCATGACCCTGTGTTGTGGTTTATCAGTCATGCACTCTCAGATAAACAGTTTTGATGTTGGCGAGAAGAAAATGGGCAGCTGAGAAAACAATACAGACTACAAAGCATATTGATAAACAGATCGATTAAGCAGCTGCTGTTGCGTCTGAGCTGATTTTCATCTAAACTCGACCTGTTGAAGAACATCTCATACTTATGCAGTGATGCTCAAAAAACAACTGGGTCAGATATCAATGAAATCAGTGATAGAGAAAATAGTGCTACCATTAATTTTTTGTTTGATAAGACTTCTTTAATGTTTTTGAAAGAAGTCTCTTTATATTCTGCATTCATCTGATCGTACATTTCATTTGTACAAAGAGTCTGGCCACTCTCCATTGACAAGCGTTAACTTCCTTGAAGGCGGGTACTCTGTTGAAGTTTAAAATTATTGGATATGCCCAGAGCCACTCTGGATATGCCATAACCAATCGCTAACGTTTGGTTGTGACGTAACCCTACAACTCAAACTAGCGCACAACCTCAACATCATCGTTCTCAGCCACTCCCTCTGTTCGCTGATTGGACCGTTAAAAATGTGGCCGGAGAAAACCCACGAATATACCGCAAACCCAGACGGAGTACTAAAGGAAAATGAAAATTGAGCGGAAGTGCGTAGGAGGGCGGAGCCAGGCTACAAAAATACAGCAAAAACAATAATATTATGAAATACTATTACTAATACAATTTAAAATAACTGTTTTCTATTAGCAATAGCAAATCTGAATTTTCAGCAGCCATTACTCTAGTCTTCAGTGCCACATGATCCTTCAAAAATCATTCTAATATTGATCCATGTAATCCTTGCTGACAAACAAAAAAAACTCACTTACCCCCACCTTTTGGATGGTAGTGTAAACATACCACGTTGTGTTATGGCAAATGTGTAATTTGGAGTAATCATAATCCTAATAATGCCTCTTTAATTGGGAACAAGAGTGAATGTAAGTTGCACCTGTCCTGTGGAGAGGTCAGTGACCTCCTTGTATAGGCTGATGTCCAGATAGTAGCCGGACTCATTGGTGAGGAAGAGGCGGGTGGGAATGACATCTCCGGTGGTGGTGAGGCGGATGTTGATCTTCAGCTCAGCCTGGAGAACACGCAACTTCCACAGACGACTACCGTACCGCATCACCATGGAACGGACAGACTCCTCTATCTGTAGGAAAAGACGACAGAATGTAGCTAAGCAATACAGCTCAGGAGCAATGGCAGTGGCTATGTTTTTGAATCTAACCTTTGAAGGGTCCATATTAACAGTGGGTACAAAATTGAGGAAGATGTGATTACAGTCAGTACGAGCGGGTGTGTTACTGAAGGCCACCTCCAGCTCATCCATCGCCTCCAGCAACAGCCGCTCTCCCTCATTCTGCAGGTACTCAAATGAGGCCTCCTACAGAAAGAGGAAGAAAAAAAAAATGATCAAAAAAGCTTTCATAAAACTTAGGCCATATATAAAATTACCCTCAAAATACCAATCAACAACCTACACTGGCATTTCTTTTTTTTCTTATTATGTTATTATATGAAATAAGACCTTGGGATTTCTAAAATTACGATCTATGCAGTAGTACTAACATTTTAACTTATATTGTCACTTTCTATTGCCAGTTTTGAAGTTGGAAACCATTTTAACCATTCAAACTAGTGTTTGTACTGTTTTATATACACTTAAAGGTTTGAGGACAGTACGATTTTTATTAAAGAAATTAATACTTTTACCCATTAAATTGATCAAAAGTGACAATACAGACAATTACATTGTAACAAACTTTTGATTTTCTTTTTCCAGAAAAGAATCCAGAGAAATAAAATGCATCATATTTAAAAATAATAATAACAAATAATAATAATAATAATAATAATAATAATTACATAAATATATATACTTATTTATTAATATAAATATATATTTAGTCTGTGTAATAATTTTGTATAATGTGGATCAGTTCAGACATTATTTTATGATTGACACCAAAGGTTAATCAAGCATGCATTTATGATGACGTTAAGTTAGACTCACAGATAAGCTACCTATACAGTTTATTTCCCCAGACTGGAACAGTGTTTCTGTAGCTTGCAGTGTAACTGGTAAAACATGGTGCTAGCAACTACAAGGTTGTGGGATTGACACTTAGACTGATAAACATACTGATAACATGTATAAATTGAATGCACTGTAAATTGCTTTAGATAAAGTGTCTGCCAAATAATCATAATAAATATTTAGACCACATTTAAATTATGTGGTTTAAATGCAGTCATTGAAAGTAAATACAATCAAACCTTGCCTTTCTCTGAGCAAGACTCCACTAAATGCCTGCAAAAGTCCTCAAAGGTTTTAGGACACATGATTGCATACTATTAGGAATATTGGTTACCTTTGTAATGAGGTCAGAATGGCGAATGATGGCTCTGATAAAGAAGCGATAATCTGTGACTTCTGCCCCCTCTTCCACGCGAGCAGCACCCAAGTACAGTTGCATCCTGTGATGGGCACAGGGAACGGCCGTCAGATCAAAGTTACGCATACGATTCAGCTCAAGCTGGAAGGCCAGAGCAGGCTCCAGGTTACGGTAGATTCTGTCTTCATGGAACTAGAGAGAAAGGGGAAAATCTTCAGCTGTTACTCTATGATGTTAATTTTTAAATGATCAAATCAACAGATGCATCACTTACTTCATCTCTGGCCCTGAACGTGAAGTACTTTGGGAACTCCCGCTGAGGGGAAAAAAAGGCATACAATTTCAGTCTCTTTTGATTGACAATATATTTAGGGCAATGGCAATTGTATGTGAGCATTCACCTTTTGTGCAACTAAAAATGTCACTCTTCTGATTCCATACTGATAGAGCAGAGCTTTCTGAAAGGAACAAAAGGAGTCAAGCCACTGATCAGCACACACAGCTAAAAGGTCAACAATCTTTAATATACTTACTTTAGAGTGAGCAAAGCCAGTGAAAGCTGTGACTAAAGCATCATCATCTTCAGTGTCTGCTTGTTTGATAGACACATTTATGATGTGTATGGGGTTTTCCTTCATGTTCTGAAACAGTACATATACACACACATAAATAGTTCACCAAAAATTGTTTCCCAAAAGAATGAAAGTCATAGAGGTTTGGAACAACATGAGGGTAAGTAAATGATGACAGTTTTTTGTTTTGGGGTGAATTGTTTCTCCTAACTCTCACCTTGCAGCTCTCCCCATCACAGAAGGTGGAACAGCCGTCAGAGAACAGAGAACTCTCACACAGCGGGTCCGCAAAGCGAAAGATCACTTCATCAAAACACCTACAACACAGTCACAGATCAGACGGAATCTCCCATTTTGTTAACCATTTAATCCAACTCTCTTTTTACAAGCACGAAATATGAAGGCACCTTTTGAAGTGGTCAAAACTATGGAAGGCAACCATGGCTCCCATCCTCTGACATGGAGGCGACAGCGCCCCATCCAGGAAGAGCTCACTGCCTTGACGACGCATTGCTTGAAACTCTCCCGAGTCATTCACAGGAACAGACAATCTGAGAGGGGGAGGAGATGGTGTGTGTGTGTGTGTGTGTGTGTGTGTGTGTGTGTGTGTGTGTGTGTGTGTGTGTATGTATGTATGTATGTATGTATGTGTGTGTGTGTGTGTGTGTGTGTGTGTGTGTGTGTGTGTGTGTGAGAGAGTAGAATTAAGGGTGCCAATTATGGACAAAAGCATAAACTAAAAGCACTGCTTGTGCTGAAAGGAAAAAGCACAAATTTCAATGCAAAATACTCAGTAATCTTCCTCTTTATTCTCAGCTTGAGTGAAATTAGATTATGTGGCTCATCTAAATTAAACTGGCAAGGGTTCAGGAATGAATTGGTAAACACAGTCCACATTTTTTTCAGACTGTGTTGATTGGAAGCACATTTAAGGCCAATTTAGGCTTGTAGAATTACCCAACAAATTGATAAATTATGTGAGCCACTAAATCCAGATAAAACAATTAAAAAGAACTGTCCCTTTGAGGCCAAATTTCTTCAAGTCATTAAATACCGTAGATATATCCAGCATGCATTGCTGCAGACATACTATGCGGTAATGCACACACAAGGCTAACTGGTTACTGGTTAGGAGCTGTTACTCTACCTGTTCAAAGTAGGACTGCTCCCTCTGAAATGAGAGCAGGTGTGTGTTAGCATGGGATCATCATCTTCTAAGAAACAATCTTAGTAGAAATATTTTTCTAGAAATTAAAAATGGATCTATTAATCGTTATTGATCATTAGAGTGAAAAAAATCTCTATGAAAACCGATTAGCAACCAAAGTAACAGTAAGGGAATCACTTTGCATTCGACGACAAAACACTTAAAGCTACAATCCTTAATAAACTATTTGTATACAGAAAACCCAGTTAATGTGATTAAGTGTGATTGACCAATCTGCTTTGACTTACATAATTATATCTCAGATTTTTTTGGAACCTGTAAATATTTTTCCAAACATTTAGCTAATAATTTATATTTTGAAGTCTTAATATTTAAAAACGACATGAGAAGGTCTTAACAACCCATTTTACTTCCAAAATGTTACATTTAGGTCTATGATTGTGATACTTTGATTAATATAATACACTACTTGTCTTTTGACCATTCATTCACAATTAGACCAAGAATGTGTATTAATAAAGTAAACTGGGGCAATTTTGACTTAATGTCGACAAAAATATTTCAAACACAGTTAATAATTCAGTGTCTATTTTAAACAAAGCCTTCATTAATGTGTACAAATAATTGCAATATAACTTTTTTCTTTCAAAGCAAGTTGATAAATCTTAAACCACCCCAGTGTGAAAATGGTGAGCAATACCATCTCCCAGTATAGCTTAGTAAAAAGAACCCAAACCAGGCTTTAGCACAAAGGGGGAAAGTTATGATTGTAAGACAGGATCTGTTTTTGTGCACTCTGTTAAATATTACTTGATTAGGGAGATGCTAACAAATATATATAGCGTATTACGTGGGTTTGGGCATGGACTGGCTCGCTAGGGAGAAAGGTTCTCTTTCAGAGGGAAGAAAACAATGTCAAAATATAAAATAAAAGTTACAGGGAATCTTAAAGAAATATCCAGGCTAGGAAATAAAGGTGGATTGTATATACAGGTTCAATTATCTTGTTTTCTATTACATAAACAATGTAGTCTGTTAAGCACCACAGCAATGAACTACCATTCATGAAGGTCATACCAAAAGCTTCTATATTTGAAAAAAGTTGGCCACAAGACTCCCATTGATTTAGAGGTCATGGGGAAAACATAATTGTAAGCCCTATTCAGTATATATATATATATATATATATATATATATATATATATATATATATATATATATATATATATATAGATCTACATGTGATTGCTGCTATACCTGTTTGGGTGGGATGATGGTAACATGAACTGGAAGTCTACTGCACATGTCCCATCCAGCAGCTGATGATGCTGAAGGCTGTTTAGCTCATAAGCAATATATCCCCTCCGTACGTATACCTGAGAAATTTCAGAAAAGTTCATAGAAAGTCCTGACCACATACCACTAAACATTTGGGGAGAAAAAGACTAGCTTTACTGACCTCTAAGGCAGCCATGCAAACCACACGGTTGATGTGGTAGAAGAAACTGGGCAAGACGTCGAAGATGGAGGTCTCAGACAGGATGAGTTTCTGCAGATGCAGGATTTTTGACTTGTTATGCCTTTGTTAGATTTGTTAGAATATCAAAAAGATAAATGTTTTATCTTTATGCGGCTTTACCTTGAGGTTCTCGGGACAGAACTGATGCCCATACATATCAATAGCAGATAAAAAGATGGATTCCACCTGGTTATGTCTGAGTTCATATGAGGGCAAATGAGAGGCGATCAACACCTGAAGAAAGATGTAGAGTTGTTATGGCTAGGGTATTGCTTACTGTATACTGTCCCGTATATACAGTATGCTATCGAAAACAGTTGTGCAGTTTGATATTTTTGTGGAAATTAGATTTTTTAAGGATTCTTTGTAACATAAATACTTTTACTGTCACTTTCGAATGCAATCGAATGACCCCACACTTTTAAGCTTGCTGTATAAAACTATTAATTTCCTTTCCCAAACTTTACTGACCCTGAAACTTGTGTACATACTGCTTAAATAGTCTGCGAAAATAGTATTATTAGTATGGTAGTATGCTATTTTGAACAGAGCCAGCATTAACACATATGTGCAGGAGTTCAACAGAGGTCAAAGATCACGACCACTGAGGTTCAGTACATACCTGTCTGGCCCGAAGTGCCACTTTAGAGTTTTCCATTTTACTGAGTTGTGTAAGCTCATCAAGAATGACCATAAGCTCATCAGCAAGCATTGGGTCCCGGCCACACAGCTGGTCCTGAAAAAAAAAGTTGCTTTTTTAAATTAAATAAAAACACAATGTGTCCATTAAACCTAACTACTGAATTGAGTTATGGTAATCCTCAGATAAGACACTTATACATCCTGTTCTTATTTTCAGAATGATTGGGGGGAATCAGCAGACGCATCTTAATGAAATAAATAAGCACTGTTAAGTAGTTCAGAAAGGATCTTACTATGAGCATGGTGACTAGGATGTTCTTCTTGGAGACCTGAGCATGGGAGAAGATGCACCCCAATACTGGAGTCATGTCAGGCTTATACTGCTCTCTGAGATTGATGACACATTTATCATAGTGAGCTGCCGGGGAAAGTGAGAGAATTACAAATTTCTTATTAAAATTTCCCATATTGTTTGTGCAGTTTATCTATCTTTTGTCATTATTTTTTCATAATTAGATTTTTTTAAAAGAAAGGTAAAACTTGTGAAATGATTTTCTGTTTAATCTGATGTGGCAGTATTGTCAAGGTTAAAGATGGACATTTACCTTGCTGAAATTGCATCTCCACCTGAAGGTACCGTTTCAACAGATCCAGCACAACCGATTTCATATAGCCTCTAACTCCACTACGGTATCTAAAAAATATTTAAAAAAACAGGTGCATATTGGCATTTTCTGGTTAACAGAGCAGTCTTTGGTTATCTTAAGACAACAGCAAAGGTAGGATCTATTAGTGAGTCATCGGGCATTTCTCACCTTTGCACCAGTTGCACTATGCTTTGAGTGTTCATGAAGAAAACCTCTCTGTCTGCTTTCCTCTGAAGCGTAGCAGCATGACTATCAAGTATATTTGCTATCTGAAAAAGTGTTGATTAAAAACTGAATAAAACCTGAAAGTTGCCCCCAGAACTTTCATTTATTACAACATCTTTACCAAGGAAATATATCAAGTAATATAATTAGTACATTTTATCACTAAATGATAATCCCAATTATAGTGACAATGGTTCCACAGAATATATTTGTTAAGGTTTCAACCATAGATATAGACTGTTACACTTGACTATATGTAATACTGTCCAGAGATATGAGTGCAATCTATGTTTCAGATAAGCATATTTATTTCTTCATCACTCACCCTTTGGCTGGGGAACTGACAGAGCACGGAGGTAATGTTACTGGCGTACTGTGCCATGACCTTTCGAATTGCTTTTTCCACAGTAACTGGTATACGCCCTGCCACGCTGGTCATAATCTCCTGCAGTTCAAGAAGAGGCAGAGACGGATCCCGAAGTGTCTTCATCAGCGTGTTGACCCACTTCTTCAGCTGTAAAGACACATGGATATAGTTAACAGACTAGTCTGCACACTGTTCTCATGCTGCTTTGAGTCTGAATTGGTGTTCTCACTTTCTGACTGAAGTATGGCTCCGGCAGACAGTATCCATCCATAATCTTGACCAGGTTCTCCAGAACATTGTGGAAGACCTGATGAAGCCTCTCCCCTATAATTGGTAAAGGCTCCTGGGATGGTAATGCCTCGGTGTTTGGCTTAACCTGAGAAGGAGACCAGGAATTAATACTTCTCATTGCAGATGGCAGTGTGTCTAAAAATGACACCAGTAAAGAAGCAAAAACAGCAATGACAAAAAGTATTTGGACACTAAAACATGAATGAATTATATTAGAAAATGGATGAATGTCACTGCATTAGATATCAAACCAATGGTATCTGCAAACAATTAATACTACATCTTTTCACAGTACTGACTTTTCTTTTTTACTTCACCTGATTTCAGATGTAGTGTAGTTCATTAGGTGTCTGGGTTGAAAAGTGTGCTTGAGCTATTATTTTCTTTACAATAATTGCCACTTGGTTTAATATTTTCTTTTATAAACCAATCATATTCCTACATTTTTAAGTGGTTGTAAAACTCCCCAATACATCTTTGGGACAACCAACCAAATGGGACAACAATCACGTTTTCAACATTTGCCCAAGCATAAGTGGATTTCATCATGTGCTTCATCTTGTGAGAAGCATTAAAGATAAATCACCGGATGAATACAGCTGGGGTCATCCAGGTCCATTCGTGCCACTACACAGCCGGGCTCTAATACGGTTCCTGGTCTTTTTGAAAAGTTAATGGAACCGGAATGCTGGACATGGAGGGTCATCACCATCTTCATAACCTGTAAAGAAAAAATAAAAGGAGACAAAAGCAAACAATCACTATAATAAGTCAGTTAAAACTGTCCTCTGCATCCATCTCTGTCACTCCCATATAATGTCATATACAGAATATGATGAAGTGCATTCTGCAGAAACTACCTAGAAATGTAAAATACTTTGCCTCATCTTTACCTCAATTTCAGCATAAGGCTGGGAGGCCAAAACATGAGAACCATCATCGACCACATACTGCAACAGCTTTCCAGCAGAGGGTGACCTGAGTACCGTAGGGTCTCGCTCCTTCTCAAACACACATGTTTTGTTACCCACTGTGATGCGATAGCTATACATCATATGACAAAGACCAAATAAACGTCAGTGGTTACATAAGTAAGTACACTGTATTTTACAGCACAAAACCACTGCTTTACTAACCTGTCAATCTCCTCCTTCATGTAGGTTGTGTAGCTGCTGCCACCATAGGAAAGTAGTAGACCACCATCACTGAGTCTATGGACATCAACTTCAATATCCGAATCATTCATTATGATAACATACGTGGTGGGTGACTGGCGTGCCACCTGTACCCCAGACACAAGCACACACATTCACACCTGTTAATCATAAAACACACTTACTGAAATACCTTTGATCATCTTTTGATTTATTTTACCTTCAGGCAGTATTTGACTCCATCATAAATCAGATCAGCATTGATTGTGTTGACCAAACTAGCAGCAGGCAACACCTGGCCCCTAAAACATCCAGAAAAGCATTACAACACTAAATTAAAACAGAATAGTGGTATCTTTAAGTTTTCAATGCCTTAGATGCTGGAGTGGCATAGTAGTGGAGATACCTCTCCAGTGAATGCAGGAAGTCAGACATGCTCTTTCTGAAACTTGCATCAGCAACATGTAGAGCACCGCATACCACACCTAAAATGGTGTCTGGCCTCTCCGCCTAAGAGAAACACACAATAAATAAACATAAAACAAATGTCACTTTACCTTAAATGGCTTCAAAGTTCATTGTATATGGGCGGAAAGTAGAACTGAGTTCCTAGAGACACTTTGACTTGATTTGGGACATTTGGGTCCTACCTGTACTTTTTCTGCAATTAGGTGGTCCAGCCAGCCAGTATCAATGTCATTGTTCCTGAAACTCTCTGTCTCCAGTAGTTTAATGAGGTACTCCACTGTGGTCCTGAAATCTCCTCTGATTGAGAGTTCCTTCATGGCTACCACCATGTTCCTGCAGGGCACAGAAACAAAAACTTAATTGATTCATAATAAAAAGAGAGCTCTGTCTAATTTTCTTCTTTAAAGAGCAAAAAAAGAAAAGACTGCTGATCTAAATGGACTCACGAGATGGCCTCTTCTCGGTTCTCGCCCCAGGAGAAACAATGTCCAAACTGAGAGTCTGCAAACTCATGTAAACCTCCGGTTGCTCCTACACTGAAGTAGCCCCACACGTTCTTACTGCTGCGGAAGTTCAGCTCCTGAACAGTGCCTGAACTTGGTTTAAAACCCTTATGAAGACAAAAAAATATATCAAGAAATAAACTGCTAAAGAAGCCTTCAAAGACTACTGCTTCCAAACTCTAAAAGGTTTTAAGAGTTTGGAAAGGTTTAACATCTAAGAAGATAGTTAACTCTTTCCCCGTCAGCATATTTTTTAAAAGTTGCCAGCCACCGCCAGCGTTTTTGATCATTTTCACAAAAATGTCATGGCCCCCAGAGTATTTTGTTGTATGAATTCCTGAACATGCAATATGTCAAAAGAAAGAACAGACCCTCTGTTTTATTCTAGCTTCATGCATTCTTTTTAATCAACACTTGAATGTGGGCAAGCTTCATAAAAAAGCAACATTTTGAGCAAAAAGCAGAGAAAATCATGTTTTTGTCAAAGACTACATCTGGATAATATTCAGAAAGATGATCAAAACATAGATGGAGTAGATCGAGTCCATCAACACCCCTAATGCTTCACAGTCCTATAGCTCATCCTGGGTCGACATTTCATTCAGTAACATTAGGCAGTTTGGATTTATATGCCATTTAATGTTGATGATCGCTTTATTTTACATATGCATATGATTATGATATCGCTTGTTTCTGCATCTTCTTTGCATGCGTTTTGATTTTTTTAAGCAGGGGTAACTAACTATAACTAAAATGACACTAATAAATGAATTCAGACAAGAAGTCTAGTAAATTTTGCATTATTAGACCATTTTAGAAAAGATACTGTTCAAAGGTTTGGGGTCAGTAAGATTTAACACTTTTGAAAGAAAGTCTCTTAAGCTCACCATAGCTCTTAAGCTCAGCATTTATATGATCAAAAATACAGTAACAACAGTAATACTGTAAAATATTATTAAAATTTTACAAAGCTGAATTTTCAGCAGCCATTAATCAGTCTTCAGTGTCACATGATCCTTAATTCTTATAGGCCAATTTGTTGCACTTATTATTATCGCTGTTGAAAACAGCTGTGCTGCTTAACATTTTTGTGGAAATAGTGATACTTTTTTTCAGGATTCTTTTATGAATAGAAAGAACAGCATTCATATACATCATAAATATCTTTGTACCGTTACTTATGATCAAATGTATCCTTGCTGAATAAAAGTATTAATTTAATTTTCTTTTAAATCTTCACCCCAAACTTTTAAACAACAGTGTACAGAATATGCAGCAAATTCAAGCCATTGTGTATAGACTGTTGTTGAATCAAGCTTTTTAACATAAACATGAACCAATTGCTCACTTCGTCTGGATTCTCACTGGTGATGCGTGCAGCTATGACATGTCCCCGTGGACAGGGGATGCATTCTGGAGATTCAAAGTTAATAGGTGTGTCTCCCCACGGACCTTCACCAAACAGCACACGGATATCCTTTATTCTGTAAAGAGGGATCCCCATCGCTATCTACAAAGAGATGGTATCAAAAGTTTATGATCAGCATTTGAGAATTATAGATATTTTAACAAAAACAAAATCTGAAAAATATTAGAGGAATATGATTAGTTCCTGCTACTCTGCAGCGAGAGCCCCTACGAGATCCTCAACGAGAATCTCATCATTAAACAACAGCACCTTTGGAGGGGTCACTATATCATACACACAGTGCTTCTGAGTTCTGTTACCTCCTGACAGCTGTACTTTGCTTTACCTGTAGCTGTGCAGCAGGAAGGTTGACGTCAGCAATCATCTCAGTGCAGGGGTGTTCCACCTGTAGCCGTGGATTCAGCTCCAGGAAGTGGAAACTTCCATCCTCGGAAAACAGATACTCTACCGTACCAGCACTCACATAGCCCACCATTTTAGCCAGACGCACTGCATACTGACATAAAGAGCAGAACATTAATTGTGCATGTCAATATGAACACCATTATGGTACAGGTCCCAAACTCAAAAGATGAGAATTAATTAATCATATGTACAAAATACTGGAGTGCACAAGAATATAAAAATACTAACGCATTTTAGGACAAATAGTTCTGATGTTTGTATATTGTGTGTTTATTGTTCACACAATATACAATTTTTATTGTGTGTTTATTTCCCACTGGCATTTTCTTCATCAGACACAGTAATGTCAGCATGCAGGACATTTCACTACCAGTTTTGTTTGGCATGTGTTGAACAAACTTTTGTAATAAACTTAAAAACCTTATTTTAATATGGATAAATAATTAATTTTAGTCATATTGCAAACACTTTCAGTACACTTATTAAAGAATCAGAGGCCAGCTGTGGCGTAAAGGGGCACAAAGTTACAACTTGTGTGCTAGTAAATATTTTTGCGTTACATTAAACTTAGTTCAAATGTAACTATGTATAAATAAATGTCAAATTATGTGACTACACAATAGAACTTAAAGGAGTCATCGGATGCCCATTTTCCACAAGTTGGTATGATTCTTTAGGGTCTTCATGCAAAGTTTGTAACATACTTTGGTTAAAATTCCTCAATGGTTGTGTAAGAAAACACCCTTTTACCTCCTCAAAAACAGCTCTGTCCACAGCGACCTGTTTCGGTGCATGTCTCTTTAAAGGATAATGAGCAACTGCTCAATCCACCCCTCTTTTCCATGGGGGGGTGAAAATCCAAACGGCTTGATTATTGAGAGTGTTTAGGCTTTTTGAGGATAAAAAAAAGGAGTGAATGGACTTCTTTCATTGTATGGTGGTTGTGTCCACACACTGCAAAGACACATTTATATGCAAACACCATATAAAAGTGAATTTTGCATCCGATGACCCCTTTAAGACCTACTAGCTATATTGTGCTTTAAGAATAAATGGTCCAACCAAATTAAGAACAGAGTTAGTTACAAACTAGCTTCTATTGTGGATTTTACAAACCATTTTAGATTTTCACCCAAAAATCACCCATTTACTCAAACTTAATTTGTTCCAAACCTGTATGAGTTTCTTTCTTCTGCTTAACACAAAAGAAGATATTTTGAAGAATGCTGGTAACCAGACAGTTGACGGTAGCCATTGATTTCCATAGCATTTTTTTTCCTATTATGGAAGTCAATGGCTACCGTTAACTCGCTTGAGTTTTGGAACAACTTAAGGGGTGATTAAATGATGACAGAATCTACAATTTTGGGTGATATTCCTTTAAGTACTCATCCAAGTTACGAGTCCTTAGTCTTTTAGCCACACAACCCCAAATGCAACATGTCCAGGAAATTTTCACCGATTTTTGCCTCACCCGCTCCATATGCTCAAAAGTGGTGGTGGAGGCAATGGTAGCAGGAGCTTCTTCTATGATCTTCTGGTGGCGGCGCTGGATGGAACAGTCTCTGCCGAACAGAGAGATGGCATTACCATACTGGTCGGCCAGGATCTGCACCTCCAGGTGGCGTGCATGCTCGGCTAGTTGCATGATGAAAATGGGTGAACCTGGCACTTCAGTCTGCACCTGTAGCGAAAAACACCATGCAATGAATCCAAACCTATAACTACACAGAATAATGAAGTCCTATCAAAATAAATTATGCATATTTTAAAGTAATAACACAGCAGTGTGTACCTGTCTGAAAAAGCTGGGAAAGTCTTCGGAACTGTCCACTTTTCGGATCCCTTTCCCTCCGCCTCCCTCTGATGCTTTGATTACCACAGGGTAGCCAATGTTTTCTGCACTCTAGCCACAAGAAAACACAAAATTAGCAGGATAAAGGAAGTCAAATCGTAACACGAATGTTAAAGTCTAAATTCTGTAACAGATTCTGTAGGGAAAACACACCGCTAGTCCCTCGTCCACATCTTTAACACAACCCTGCACATAAAGTTCAGGAGGAACACTGATCACACGACCATGTCTCTGTTCTTCTTCACCCCACTCAACCCTCAGACCTGATAAAAGACAAAGAGGGAGAGATCAAGACATCACAATGAGAGCTTTAGCAACAATTCATGACGTGCACCGGATCTCTTACCTGTTCCACTCCAGGGTAGTGTGGGAATGTCTGCACTCTGAGCTACGATGGAAGATGCCACCTTATCTCCTAATGCCCACATGGCTTTACTGGAAGGCCCTGAAAAAGAAAACCCTATCAACATGCTTTGTCCTCAACTAGCAAGGCTAAGCTGGCTAAAAAGTTATAGATGATTATGAGGAAAAAATACCTAGAAAACATATCCCTGATTTATGGAGGAGCTCTGGAAGTTTGGGGTTCTCAGAAGCATGGCCCCATCCAGCCCAAACGGCCTTATAAGACGACAAAAACCATCATCACCAACAATGGAAAATACACATCTGATACCAAGATTGATATTGGTGAGGTCGTACCTGCACTGGAATCCTTTTGGCAATATCCACGATCATCTCAACATTGGCATAGTTGTTGTTATTTGGGCCCCCAGGGACTGGCACATAGTGATCAGCCATTTTAATGTATTCTGGAGATAAACACAATTAACTTTAAACATAATTCTTTCAATAAATCCAAAATGAAAATGAATGCCCAGTGCCAATGATTTTTACAATAAAAATAAATAATAAAAAGTTAGATAATATAACTTTTGTTTAAAAAAAAAATCAGGTTGAACCATAAGATTCTTTTCTGTTAACCTGCATTGGCTTTCAAGTCTTCAGGTGTGACCATCACCACAAAGCGAATGGTTCTCTCATTACGGAACATTTCATAGGACCAGCGTCGAATCGAACGCATGCATTTAACTGCAGCAATGCCATTATTAGCAATCAGCACCTAATGAGAGAGATAATTACATGTGCATACATATTAAATTAAATCCTTTTTTTTTTTTACAGTTATGTGAAAAGGAATAAAACAACATACACAAATGCATGTCTCTGACCTTGTCTATAATGCGGTTTCCTCCAAAGCGGGTGACAAACTCAGCTGGGGAGGCAACGGTGAAATCTCTATGCACGTCCATCTTCCTGTGTTCTTTACCCTTTTTCAGCAGATGGGGGCCTGACATACTAGGCCTACAAACAAAAAATATCATCATGGTTATCATAACATATACAACAAATCTCAGAAATAAACATGGTTATGGCTCTAATAGCTAATAATGTAAAGTTTACATGAATGTGAATGTAACGTGTGGAACTTGCTGAAATGGAAACATTTTACACAAGCCTCAGCGAGAAACATCAACAAGCACCATTTAAGCCAATATAATTTAAGCCATATTAAAAGATAAAACATAACAAAAACAAACATACGAGGTAAGAAATCCATCAAATCAGCACGACTTCTCGAAGTCAACTTTATCCGCCCACGTAAACAGTTTTTCTCTAGTGATCTGGCCTCTGTACTCAACACCTCTGTCAAAGTGTGCTATAATATAAATGCTCACACAAGCCAATCAGCCAATCACAGCTTAATGTGTTATCATAAAGGGTACAGACAGTACGGACTAACCCTTAACTGACCCCTGAACAGTAAAACTACAGTGAACTTCACACTTCAAGTCAAAAGCCCATGTTTCTATACAAAAGCGAATGTAATGCAATCAATTTACTATAAAAAGTGGACTGAAGAAGACAAACAAATGATGCATGCGATTTACAATACTATCTTCACCATATGCCAAGGTGACAGATTAAACTAAGCAAATAATTGCTGATCACCTGCAGGATCACACTTCCATTTCTTTTTTGCAGTCATCGGTGGAAACAAAACTCTGTTATGCTGACTATTGTAAAAAAAAAAGCTACTCTTTATAAGATACTCAAGATAAGATGTGTTACCTTATAAAACATTTAGAGAGGCACCAATATTACCATTCAAAATAAATTAAAATAAAACACTAAAACCTAAAATCAATCGTTTTAAATTCTACAAGTGAATTTAGGCATCACAATATACGTATAATGTATATTATGAAAACTGGATATTCATTTGCTATTACATTTTTATAGTTGCATTTGTTATTAAATTATTACTGTTTTTAAAGATTGACTTTGAGTGTTAAATGACGGCAAAGACAATCTAAATGCAAAAATAGGGATTTGAGCATGCACAATTAAACATCCAATACTGACATATACTGTACCAGTCTCTAATATTGGCAGATAATCAATACGGTACCTATATATTGTGCATCCCTAGCACCATTTTAGATTTTAAATGGTTAATGGTTTATGCAGTCTTCTTGAGCAGTCAAAACAGTTATTTATTTAAAACTATTTGCTTGGTAAAAAAATACTTAATTGTCTAATTTTGTCGAGTATCGACAAAAATCCTTTTCTTGACAATTATGCTACATTCTGAGCATAATCTGTCTGTTTTCAATTATCCAACGTCTAAACTGCCCACAAACGATGAGCAGATGTGTTTGTTTTTACTGTTGTCTGAAGAACTGGATGTGGCAACGGGAGAACTTTTCAAACATTGCTGTTATCTCTCCAGTTTTCATTTGTTCTCTGCTCCTAAAGCTTATATGATCTCAGAGAGACACATGCTAACATCATCAGGTTAAATTACGTACTAACACTTCATGCACAGTTTGAACAGAGTTGTGCAAGATTTTACTGAAATGCAACCTACATTCTGCATTCCAAAACTCTATTCTAACACTACTGTGCACTTAGATAAACTCACACGCTGCTGTTACGCTACACTACTAGGAACAACAACAGAAACTACACCCCTTTTTTCTTCCAGTATGCTACACTTGCCAAGAACATACTGTCCACTAAGAAACGTGAGAACAAAGTGCATGTTTGGTCTGTTACCAACCTCTTGAGGCACTGAAACCAGTTGAGTGTTTGCCCTCCTTCTCCGTCCATGGCGAAGTATCAGATGATTAACGCAGGAGATGAAAAACAACAGCTAACACTTTTTATGTTCCCTCCCTGTTCCTCTTTTGCTCCCTCTTTCTCATGCACCCTCCCCCATGTCAATGAAGACCTCCATTCACCACCACTTGTTTAAGAAAAACATGCTATAAACCTAGCATGGATAGTCATTGTTTTTAGTTTCTCTCCAGACCATTAACTGCAAAATCTCAGTTATACAACAAGTTTCTGAAAGCTATATAACCTACAGTCTGTGCAAACATTTGTGCAACAGCACACTGCAATAAATGTAGCCAAATTGCTGAACATACTAGACAAATGTCACCAAAAGAATGACCTTACCTTTTGGCCTTTCAAGTTTAATTTCCATTGCGAGAAAAACAAAATGCGTATGTCCTGCTCTAGATTATCAACCTTTATCCATTGGTTCTGTGGGAGTCCAGCCAATTGAGCCTGTCAAGTGACTTGTTGAAGAGGAGAGCAACAACCCTCGGGCTACACACGAATAGCCGGAGACAACATCAAAACATCTCGGCCCAACTCAACCCTAAATATACGTCTAGGGTATTTTGACTCTGGAAGAATGTTTTTTACACTGAAACGCAATGAGAATGACTTTGTAAGTCAACATCGGGAGCATTGCTTCCATTAATAGTACTGAAATGTGTGGCATGTCACTTTAACAGGTGACAAACATGAGAAAGTCACGTGATCATAGAGTGTGCTGAGAATGACCATATGGCTGTACTTCTGGTCCATTACTCTGTCCTGTTTGACATTGGACTCTCATGTGGTGCATAGTGTCCCCTACCGAAATTAAAAGCAAATCTAAGGGCTAGACGGCAAAGTTAACTATTAAACCAAGATTGTGAGTCATATTGAGGCCCCAAAGGGAAAATTTGCACTAGTCTTTTTGCATTCATTTCATACTGAATTCAAGATCTGATTTCAATAGAATTCTAAACCTTTCCTTTTCCTGTAAAGGCACATTTTTCTTTCATTGCACACCTTCAAAACCCATATGTCACGTCAACAGCACATATCTGCAGCTTGAAACCTAATCAGACCGGCCATGTATACACTTAAACAACATTTAAAGACCTCTAAGGATGCTCACCTCAAACAGGTTGACGGATTCGGGGGTGACGGCACTTCTGATGGCATGGTAGGTACTGGGTTAGGTGTCTCTGTGCTTGCGGGCTGAAGTATGGTGGCCTGGCCCAGAACCAAAGGTTCATCATCAGAGGAATTATCCTCAGAAGCTCCTAGAATAAACTTCAGTCTCTCTTTAGCCTGAACACTGGCACCAAACCTGGGCCTACTGGATATAGTACTGCTTTTCATGGTCAAAGTGTTGGAAACAGCTTCTTCTGTGACTTCTAACTGGTCAGTGTGATCACTTGTAGTTGCCGCAGGAATTTCCTTATTTCCTGTTAAGGCGCTTGCTGATTTAGGGTCAATTGGAGTGGACTGTTCCCTTGAACAGTCTGTAGTGGGTGTTTGTGATGGCATCTCTCTTACCCCGTGGGCTTCGATGATGCATTCAAATGGACGATAAGAGTAACAGCTGACAGCTCATTATAGTGGTTGAATATATATTTTGATCGTACTTGTAGGATGAGATGATGGTCCCTTTTATTTTTGTCCTGAGTGTTGTAAGCGTTTAACTGTAAAGAAAAAAAAAACACATTAGATTATCAAAAGTGTGCACAACACTAGATGGCATCAGTGTGCAATATTATGATACAACCAAATGTGCATTTGCTTCACTTGTATGATATTAAAAGCTATGGCTAATCATTCATAGGTTGTATTGGATTTCTAAAGATATATAGCTTAAGTAAGCTTAATTAAAAAAATATTTTTTTTATTATATATTACACACACACACACACACACACACACACACACACACACATATACATGAAAAAAAGAAAATGATGTTGTCTTAGCATCTAACTGGAATAAAATACATTTAAGTTGAAGTACTAAAATAACTAAAACTAAAACTGAAATAAAAATAAAGGTAAATAGAAATACTTAAGGTATTTAAAGGTAAATTAAAAGAATGACAAAAGCACAAACTTACTACCATGGAAACTGAAATCAAAATGAAAACTGAAAATATAAACCTAAAAGCTAATTTAAAATAGTATGCATTTCTACAATAATATACTAATAGTATTAAAATAAGTGATCAAGTTCACACAGCAACCGTTTCAAACACTCTCCACTAACGTTACATGCCTACACAACAATCAGGAATGTAAACAGATTCGCAAACATTTTATAAAAAAAAAAAAAAAAAAAAGTAGCCACATGCAGACTACATTTAATAATTAACATATTCTGTAATAAATTATCAACCAATTAAGAAATCAAAGTTGTAGATAAAGTATTTACATTTTAGAAAACTGTTAGGAATAGAAAATTGTAGCTCAAACCTCTGAAGCAGACAGTCAGTGTCCGGGCCTTCTCTGGTATTGGAATGCGTACAGTACTCAATGCTCTTCTCTTCACAACTCAAGTACAGCCAGCCAGCACACTACCATTTAACACTTGACACTGTGTGTGTGTGTGTGGGATCTGGGGGAAAGTTCAGCCATGATGGTAAGAAATGAGGGGGAGTTAATGATAGTTCTCACAAACAACCTATGAATATAGCAACAACAACATCAAAGGTCAACACGTGCGATTTGTAACCGAACCCCGATACAGTGGGCACAACAAAAGTAAGCATACTGTGAACCTGAAAAGAAGTTAAGTGATTTCTACAGCCTACTGCTTTAGAGGCTACGGCTAAAACTTACTAAAAATACTAAAATACAGTCAGTATTTCTGTTATCTGAATACATGAACAGTGTTAGGTTTTCGTCTGAAAATAGCTATGACGACTGACAGTGGTGCTGTCAGTAACAGTTAACGTCCTAGTAGCGCAGTTACGAATTGGCGAATACTTCTATGGCGAAGAAAGTCTCATATTTATTAATCAGCAGGTCACGCTATTGTTGCATCTTTCCTTATCAATACCATAGACTGTAAAAAAAATAGATCAATACTAATTCATAAATGTTACGTTGTATAGGCCTACTGTCTGTGGGCGAATAGCACGCAGCCTCCTTAATATTCATTACGTTAACCTCACCCATAGTGATTCATAACTTCGAGTCTGTCTCTGCAGGGCAATAAACAACAAGGCTCAAAGTGGGAGGGACTTTATCTGACAAAACAAAGATTACATAATCCGTCTGTAAGATAAAATACCGCTTTACCTGCAAACGAGTCTCCACTAACGTTAAGTGTTGTCACAATGTTCCAAAAATACTGTAGCGTTATTTGTCAACACACGCACGTGATGTTTTAGCAGACTTCGTTCGTGATGTTCCTGTTCCTGTACACTCGCATTGATCACTGGCTCCTACCTCCTCAACATCACCACCACACTTGTAGTCGAATGCACCGTTTGCTTTACAACTACATGTTTGTTTTTCCATACCTTATGCATGGAGTTTGTTTTGACGCTCTTCATTCGTCCATGTTGGTGCGTGTGTCGTCATCGCATGACGTTTTTCATGCTGTACAGGACTGGTTGATGTCTTCCTGAAAAGCATCAATCCCCCTAGTGTGCAACTCTGTTACATTTGTTGTATTTTCTTGTATACTGTAGTATTATTAGTAACATACTCTTCTTTTTTGTTAATAATAAAAATGTCTTCCTTGAAAAGGTTTTCACTAGTATAGAGGTGCATACTTTTAAAAATATTATCAGCTAAAATAATCATCATCATCAACGGTTTTTTTTATTACAGTAACTTTATTTTTACAGGGGTCAAGGTCACTGAAAACACTCATTGTACCCATTTTCAAGTAATGAACCGAAAATAATTCCCCTTGTAAATTTTAATATTAAGATAAATGATCACATACCGGCCTATCTTATGCTTAACCCAGGGTTAAAAGTGCCTTAACCAAAGGTTAAGCGTAGTGTAAAACTCTGATCCATGTTTAAGTGGAGAAATGTCCCTAACAGCCAAATTATATAGGCTACTTGCAAAATTATTTATGAATTAACATTAACTTCATCAGTGAAATGTCAGTTTTGTAATTAGAGACACATGGATCTTGTAAAATGCAAATCATTTGTTAAAACAATTAATGAGCCATAATAATCAAAAGATTGATCTTATTTAGACAGTATGTCTCAAACACTTAAAACGAGGGGGAAAAAAAGACAGGACGCACTGCATCTGTGTTCACATGAGCACTTTGTTATTGATATTCATACATTATGGTAATGTTATAGGAGAACAACAGGAGAGTCAGGTGAGCTACAGGTATCATACACTATATACAGGCCAGAAATATTGGGATGATCAAAGCAGATAGAGAGAGGGACAGAGAGAGAAAGAACATTGCACAAACATACATTAACCTCCCAACTAAGCCTTCCTCTTTCACTGGTGTTTATCCTCTAACAATCTGCATGGAAAAGAAACAACAGGCTATATCCAAAACAGATGCCAGTTTCTTTTAACTCCCACCTCATACATAAGAAATGGCACCAACCAATTGTGAGGAAACACTCTTGAATCTCACTAGCAGACACATTGGTTCAAAAAGGCACTGGACAGCTATTTCTCTCTCATTCTCTCTCTCTCCCTTTCTCTTATATTTACAAGGTGGGATTCAGTGAAAAGCAAAGCGTAATTGGAAGACCAGCAGACAAACCTTAAGTGACCAAGATTGACCTAAAGCAGCAGCACTACAATCTAGATTGCGCAGCTTTTTGTGTGAGAGCATTTTCTTCTACTTATAACATCCCATAACAACATAATGTACATTTGAATGGTTTTCGTTCTTAACTGTTAGCATTAAAAGCTGTTAATAACCAGTCAATAATGTCATTTTCCTTTTGAGGATCTGAGAACGCAACATATTTACAGTTACAAATACATGAAATAATGACCAATGTATTTTAACAGAAAATAATAAAAAATCATAAAACTGTTTTAACAAAAACATACTGACAATCATCTATTGATGTCTCAAAGCAATTTGAAAAAATCAAATCAAAATATGATTTTATATATTACTTTTAGCAAAAGCATATTAAGTGTCATAGAGGGCCCGAGATAATTTTCAATAAAATTGCTGATCATCCTCAAATAAATTAATGCTGTAATAAAATACATAATACACATTCCCTTCCATAAGGCCTCACCTTGAATTTAGCACATCAAATGGCCATAACTTAATGCACAATATGGTACCACAATGCAATGTTTTGTGTGGTATTTCACCAGCCATGTCCAAATGTCACTTTTTGTCCTCTACAGCAAAAAGCAGAATAAAGTATTTGTGGATAATATTCAAGCATGATCACATTTGTTAGTTGGAGAAAATCTTCTCATGAATTAATACATTTAAAGGGGAAGGGATCTTCCACCAAACCCCATTAAACTATTTTCTTTGCTTGCCATTTATTCAACTACATACATGAAACTCTATAAATCCATCCAATTCTATCTATACATCCATCTGTTCATCTTATACAAACTGATCAATCTTAATAAATATAGGCCGGCCCAAAAGCATTCAAAAGCTCCTTAAACCAAAAAAAAAAAAAATCTAAAGTAGACATATCTTCCCTTTCTGTATCTCCTTCAGATTATGCAAAAGGTTGTTATAGGAAGGAATATAGTACATTTAAGGTTAAAGATGGATCTTATCTCATCTCTTCAAATCGTTTAAGTATCAGAAAAGCAAAACAATTGTGGTGCACTCCATCACATGCAAACAATCTTGCTGTAAATTATCCCTTATTGGTGTAAAAAAAAAAATGAAATGAAGGGCCAGAGATTGTGGTGATAGCAGTAGTATATCAGTTTACCTGTCAAAGCAGCACAGGTTCGGACAGAAAAATGCCTCTGGACAGGCTAATTTCTCTTGTCGTATAACGCTGGAAAATTTTGTATCTTTTTCATCGTTTTAATTCCTGTGGACTTGCCGTAAAAACCAAGACGTCCGTTAATCAGTGATGTACTATTCTTCATTTGGTTATTTGCGAGTGAGAACGAGATGTTCACGAATGACCTCCAGGTTACGCGTGGCCTCTGAGGGGCACGTGCACACACTCTCTGTCGCGACACATGAATTGGCTAACATCTAGATTACATAAAATCATACAGTATTTAATAAAGACAAGGCATAAGCGCCAGTAGTGTCATCTAACAACTTCATTTGGTTTTTTAGTTCTTTTTAAAAGGCTATTGACATTTATGATTACAAGCTATTTTGCAAAACCTGATGGCTCATTGCAAACAATTTCACTACTCAGAATCAGAAACTAGATCTACACTTTCTAATCACTGGTTAGATCATTGCTGTTCACTGAAACAAAGAGGGTGCTTTCACAACAGCAAAGTGTGATGTTTGTGTGTGTGTGTGTGTGTGTGTGTGTGTGTATTGGTGTTCACATACGCATGCAAGCACAAAATGAATCCGTCAGACTCATCTCTTGTGCAGCAGCTTTTATATTCAGAAAAGCAGTGACCCTCCTCTTTGTCCCCAATCGCATCTCATCTCGCATCCGTCTCTTTCAGAGCCTATGAGTTTCAGCGCTCCTGACTGTCCTCAATCAGGGTGACGTATATGATGGGAACAAGGCCCTGTGTGTCGCCCAGAGCACACAGCAGCCAATCAGAGTCTGCCCTGCTGAGCACCTGCAGCACGTCACCTTTGTGGAAACTGAGCTGGCCTGGCTCTGTGGCAATATGATGGCATAACGCCTTCACTTCACTGAAAGAGATGGAAAACAGAGGGATGAAGACAGGGATAGAGACAGAGAGTCAAAGAAAATGTAGTTGAGATAATTAATCAAGTATAGCAGTAATGTCTTTTCATTTTCAAATAATTACACTATACAGTATGTTCTTAGAAACACTGTTTTGCAGGACAGCTCTTGATATTCATCAAACATTCAATTTTTTTCCTCTTAGGGGCTGTTTACATGACACCATTTTCCACTTAAAAACAGAAAATATTTTATGCGTTTTGGCAGTTCATTTGCATTTCAATGGCGTTTTGGGGACCTGAAAACACAAATTTTTGAAAACGGGTTTCAAAGTGCAGGTTTTTTAAAACAATATCATTATCGTCTATGTAAACTACAAAAACGTGAATTTGACGTGACGTCATGCCATAGACAGTATATAAACTGGACACAGCGACCCCATAGGTTTCAACGGAGAGAAGTGAAGCAAATTAGAAGCTTTCATTTCCTGATGGCTGAGCATACTGCGCAGACTCAAATTGAGCTTAACGACGTGGATGTGACGTGAGCAGCCTGCCTGACAATTGTAAGTTTTCTAGTAGCTGTGCCAAACGAAATCTGAACCATTCCCTTCCGAATCTCGCAGAGACGGAGAGCGTGAGTAGGAGCTGTCCATGAGCTAGGAGCAGAAGCAACGTCATGACTCTCTATGGGCTTCTCCCTTGACTTTATCGGACTTTATGCCTCCACGTCCCCCCGATTGCCTGCGAGATTCTCTTCCTGTCTCTACGGTAATTTCCAGAGAGTCGCGTGGTTATGACGCAATCGTTAGCCTACTTTTACAAAAACTGCTTCTACGGGGCCATAACGTAAGATACAAGGTAATGGAGCCTTTTATACATTGTCGTGTTTCTTTAGAAATAAACAATGGACAAATGGAGTCTTTAAACGCCTCAGATGTAAAGTTATTCGCTGTCAAAGTGACGCCAAAATGAATGGGAGTCAATGGGATGCTAACAGCAGGTGAAGGCTTGTTTAGCCAATGGCGGCTTCCGGGGGTGGTACGGAAAACGAGCGCTCGATTACCCCCCTGCGTCATGCACATGAATGTTACATGTTCAGTCTATAGGTGCGTAGTGTTTCTTTACAAAGTGACATCGCCACCTACTGGCCTGGCAGCGTCGTTTTATATCCGTGCGAACAGGGATCGTTTTGACAACATTGTCGTCTGTACGTGGAAAATAAAAAGGAAAAACTTTTCTGTTTTTAGTACATCGTTGTTGTTTAAACGTACCCTCAGTTTTTGGGAATTGGGAATTAATCTCAAAGCGCTAAACAAACAGATTCAAACTCTGATCATTTCAGTCTTGTTGTGCAGATAAATCTATTTTATCTGTGTTTTATCATTACAAAGTGGCACAGAAGCAATAGGCGTTGATACCTGTGTGCAGATGATTGAAAAAAAAAATGTTTTCTGAGCGTCATGACCGTGACAATGTTTGTGGAATTCATTTAGGCAGCCTAAATCAATGCCTAAAACCTAAGCTAATTCTGTAGCTGCCTTGCCAAGCACTGGTTTCTAGATCTAGTCATGTCTACCAACATTACCGAAGGGCTTGTCTCTGTGTTGGGGGATTCTGTGTTTGTGCTTGTTTAGTTGGGCCAAGGTGGGATTGTTGGCTTTGAAGCGTGAGCGATGGTTGCTCTGCTTTTTTCCCCACTCCAACAGACTGAGCCACCAAATCCAAAACAGAACGGTCAAGACTCAACCAACCAGATGGCAATCTGAGAACATGTAGGTAGAAAAGGTAGAAAGTTAGCAAAGTTTATATTAAAAATGCCTTGTAAAAACTGTTGTAAGCAGCTGGCAATGTGTAAAACTAAATCATTCTGAAAACAAAGCCATTGAAGTTTGGCAAAAAAAAAAAAGAAAAATTTGAGGCTTGGTGAAGTTGAAGGAAATGAAACCCAGTTATGGAACAACTTCATTTACAGCATATTTGTGATGTGTAAAGGCCTGTTTACACCAAGACCAATAACTATAAAGTTTTAATTATTGTTCTAATTTTAAGAGAATATCAAGAGTTCAAACCTGAACATTAACAATAACGACACAGAGAAACAATTTTTCCAGCTGATCAATCAATACCCATCCCATAAAGAGCCCAAGCATTTAATGTGGCAGACATTAAAGCATGCACTTATCGTATGTTGATGTGGACGCAAATATAGTTACCTTTATAGTTAACGTTCTTGGTGTGTGAACAGGCCTTGACTGATGAAAACATGCTGACTGATTACTCTCCAACGGAAAGAGGTGGATGTTTGCCAACTCACCTTTGTTTCCTGACTGATTTCTGCTCACTTTTCTCAATCTTGCTTGCGTTTCCAGCTCCAAACAGCCGCCCCCAGCGGAGCACCTGTGCCGACCCATCCTCCCCTGCTCGGGCCAGAACCCCTTCATAGGCATCCTGGCATTCTAGCTGCTTCTCCTTGCTCTTCTTCAGCTCAGTGAGCACTGATTCCGGTGGACTTCCCATCCACGATGGCTTCCCCTTTGCAGCTTTGGTGGGTTCTGACAATCCTGATTGGTGGAGGACCCCATTGCCAACACTATAATTATTGCTACTGCTGGTCCGACCATGTTCCACCTGTTCATCCATCTGTTGAATGGCTTCAGCCCCCTCAACCACACCTTCTCTAGTAGGTGGATGGCTTTGCCGGTGACTTTCAATGCCACCTTTCCTCCTCTTCTCCAACTTCACGAATTTTGAGCCCTCGGCAGAGTTGTCGATGTAAACCTGTGAACTTTGCATCAGCTGATACCACCAGCCAGCTTGTCGGTTTCTCTGTTTGGCTCCATCTCCTTCTCTCCTTTTCTCCTTCTCACAATCTTCTCCAACTCCCTTCATCCTGCCAGCACACCACCCACCGCCCTCTATCTGCCCTGCGTCACTCTTCCTCAAACACTCTTTGCCAACTCCAGCCTCCTTATCCCGTGATTCACGCTCTGCTCCACTCTTCCGCCCATCTCGTTTCATTTTTAATGTCACTCCCTCCGTCCTAAGCCGGCTGTCCTCCTCTCTCAGCATGAATTTTTCTCTCTGAGGCAGCATTACCATTTCCTGTGCACCAGACTCCAACATTCCACAGCCTCGCATTAGCTGGAAGGTGGAGCGATCTGATTGGTCGAGGCCTTGGCGTGCAGAGCACAGCTGTTCTTTGCGTCTCAGGTGTTCTTCCCCTTTCTGTAGCTGGTGTGGCTCAAATAGCAGGTCAAGGTCAAAGGGCAACAGTGACAGCGGCTGAAGCAGGAGCAGCAACTCTTCGAACAGTGGCTGGCACGCCCCTTGAGACAGGGGTAGGAAACCCCATGGGTGGTAGTGTGCTGCTATGATGTCTGAGGAATCATGCCAGAGAGAGAAAAGACAGACAGCCACACACAACAAAACACTAATTATTAGAATTATGCTGGCAATAGAGTATCTGAAACCTGAAAATCTTGGCTCTACATCACCATTACTGTGAACAAGCCAACTACGCTTGAACAAGAAAAGCGCAGAAAGCATTTTCCTACCTTCATGTGTATAAATGTGATTGAACCAGAATTCCAAAGATCGCAAGCTGAAAAACAGTCGAGGTAGAATAAAAATCAAACCTGGAACATTACTGCACAATAACAGAAATACTAAACTTGTACCAGACCAGGGGTCTTCAACCTTGAACATAGAGCAGGGACCCACTGTTAAAAATTGTGCAAAATTGAGTTGTGTACTACTGTATTTGTAAGTCCAGCCTATGATAACGTATAGAATACAATATTAATATATTTAAATAATTTTATACTCTAATAAATACCATTTTATTTTCATCACATATTTTTATATTTACTTATATTTATTATAATATATACAATTATATTAATATATAACATTATATCTTTTATATATATATATCTTTTCCATTATATTTGGAGTCGATAAGTTTTTTATGTTTTTGAAAGAAGTATCTTATGCTCACCAAGGCTGTATTTATTTAATCAAAAATACAGTAAAAATCACAAATATTGTGGAATATTATTACAACTTATAACTGAAACTGTCTTCCATTTTAATACATTTTAAAAAGTAATTTAATACAGTGAACAATTCCTCTGAATTTTCAACAATATCAGTCTTTATTGTCATGGGATCTTTCCAAAATCATTCAAATATGCTGATTTGGTGTATAAGTAACATATATTATTATCATAGATAAAAAAACATTATGCTGCTTAATATTTTTGTGGAAACTGTGATGCATTTTTTTTTTGTCAGGATATGTGTGTTTATATACAAGGATGAGATTTGTAAATTTGTTATGTGGCATAACAAATGTGTTTAACTGATATTACAAATTAAAGTATTAGACCACTGGATAATGTTTTATTCATCTACTAACATTCAAAATTACATGTAAAGGCAGCGCTTCATTATGACTAGCTATAAACAGTTTATGTAACACAAATGTGTTCACAAAAAAAAAAATTGCCCTGCAGTAGTGCTGTGGACCTCCTAGGGGTGCCGACCCTATGTTGAAGACCCCTGGACTAGACAAATCCGCTTTAAACAAGTGAAATACTACAAGTGCAACAACAAGGAGCCTTGAACGTGATAACTGTACTCTGTATTTATCTTAAGAAGCAGAGTGACCACATCACAGAGTGAGACAGACATATAGAGTGAGAGAGAGAGAGAGATCAGAATGCTGCAGAATGCATAACTAAAACCAATGATCAAAGCACTGTGTCTGAATGTAATTTTAATGGGAGTGGAAAAGAGGAAGTTTGCACAGGAGCTGAGATGACTATGTCAAGACCCCCCCACCCACCCACCACACCCCCCCCCCCCCCCACCCAAAAAAAAGAGCCTTTGAAGACTTCTAAAGACTTCTTGAATCACACTGCAGAGCTTTAGGCAGCACGGTTTGAGGTTTTTAGGACTGGCTTGTTACAGTGCTGATAGAGATCATACACTGTTGATCTGTTCCAAAACCTAGTTAGATGCTTACCAAGACGCCATTTTAAGACATCATAAGTATACTTTCAAAGCAAAGACTGTTCTAAAAGGTAGGCAGCAAAATGTATTAAAAATATTATGCCAAAATCTAAGGCAATATCTAAAATATGGTATAAAAAACAAGTAGTTCCAATAAAAATGTACTATTTCACCAAATATTAAGAGTTTTGTATTGTTGTGCTTATTAGACTATCAAATGTGAGAATCAGTAACCTTATTCATCACTGTTTGCTCTCAAACTGTGACCTCAGAATATTTGATAAATAAAAAAAAAAAAAAAAAAAAGGATCAAATAGCACAGATGAAACCAAGGGTCCGTTTTAAAGTCAACATTCACAATGAATCTTGCTTCCATAATGTGACGCATTTCCAATTGAAAGGTTATATTCAACAAGAAAACCTTGACAGGAATCCAACGTGTTACACAATAAAGAACGTTTGTTAAAAAAGTTAATTAGATGTTAAAAAATGATGCAAGGTACAAAAATGTGCTTTCATAAGCAGTGTGTAGACGAACGTGATTAGAAAGAGTGAAAGGGAAAGCAGGGAGATGAAAGGAGAGTGAAACATGAAAGAGGCTTACTTTAGCAGGCCAAAGATGAAGGCATTGAGTCTCATACTGTGATTGGTCAGCTCAGAATACTGACTGACTTTAGAAAATAGACTGTGCAAAACTCTTGTAGAGGGACCTAGGACAGAAAGGATAAACATAAATAATTTCCTTCATCCTCATCCATATAATAATCATCATCATCACCATTCTTCTCATACCGAGTTGTGTGGAGGCCTCGACCACACTCCAGGGCTGGTTTTTGCGTTGTCCAATGATCAGGTCCAGTACATACGCTTTCAGTCCATCATGCAATATCTCACGAATGGCAGGACACAGGTACTTTAGAATAAGATGACCCACGTTTGGACTAACAGAGCTATTACCCAATTTGGCCTGTAAGAGAGAGTGAAAGTGGACCAGTAAAGCTTTTAGTGAGACCCTTCAATTTATTCAAGTAAATTGAGTTAACTCTGTTATTTAAAATTTAATATAGTACCTTAACTCCTGCATCCCGACTGGTGCCAAAATGAGCAACTATCAGATCCACTGCTGTGTTTATGGCCTTCACCAAACCTAGTAGAAAAGGACATAGAGAGGAGACAGGATAGAAAATATTCTATTATTTAATTTATCTAATAAAATTAAACTCCAAATAAGAGTATGTACACACACTCAGTCATGCGCTAATGCAGTTCTCATTGATGGGACCTGTCAATCTGTGAGATGAGAGAAAAGCAAATGGGCCAGCGTTTGATTGACAGGAGGACCCAGTGGGAACAACGTCAAGAGACCTAGATCTCTTCTGCATTCTACTCCCTAGGGCACACTTAACATTTACTGCAGATTCATATGAGAGAGTGATGTATGTACGGCATTGCAATATTCCTATACTTCATTTAAGAGCTAAAGGGTTCACCGCAACGATAAGGTTCATATTAACCACAGATGTGCTGTTATATTTCTGTATAAATTACTTAATGGAGATAAAGGTCAATCTGGACATTGTTTAAAATGCAAAAATGATCTTATGCTGTGCCACTGTAAGTGTTGCTACACAGAAACTAAAAAGCACACACCTCTCTTCTGCAACAGGTCTATAGAAATGGATTCGTCAGTATTAGCATCAGGAGATAAGCAGAATTCCTCTGGGGGGCGCTCTGTCTGAGAGAAATAATCAGGCAGAAAGTCGCTGTAGCACTGGGGCAGTTGCCTCAATGACTGACCTATAAACAAAAACCACATCAGTTAGATAAATGCAAACATACGACATACAGATAGTGTGCTGTATAAAACAGACTAAAGATAACGTCATTGTCAAACTTAAGTGTTCACTAGCTACAAACAAAATGGCCCCCACCCCAGCCCCCTTTCCAGCTCCTCCCCCTAAACGCCCATTTTGACAGAAATTGGTTCAGCACCATTCAGTCTGCCGAAGCTGAGTGCTTGGTTGGTTGGAGGGAAATCAAACACATTGCGTCGCGTGACACGAGTTCCAGGTGTCTTGTTTTCCAAAGCACAAGAGAGAGAATGATGGCCGTCTTTACCGCGCTCCACACCCAGAGGGTTCTTACGCCTGTACTCTCTCCATTTGAGTGCCTGTGGGGAGAGGTGGTGCACTGGAAGGCAAAATGGAAGGAAAAGGGAATGGCGGCAAATGATAGATGGAATATGAAGAGAAAGAAATAAGTATTGGTGAATGGGCAGTAAGATGGATGGACGTACATATACAGGGAAAAGTAGAAAAAAGGAAAGAACAGACACAAGGGTAAGATGAAATTGTTGAATTGCCAAAGTGATGCAATGCAAAACATGGGAAGAAGTGAGAGCAGGAGGGACAGAAAAGAGAAGTTGTTAGCAGCAGTTGAAAGAAAGAAAAGCCAAGGTCTAAGTATGGGAGCTAAGGCTTTGTTCAGATAGTGAAATGTATGAATCCTTTGGCCTATACAACTCAATTCAGAAGCACAATTTTTATATATATAAATATATATATATATATATATATATATATGTGTATTTCAAAAAGTATTGACTCAGTACCAAGTTGGTACAGAAATGTAAAAAATGTGACGCTTTGAGTGCTGTCATAAACACTGCTGATTGCCCATTGTACTCACGCACTCATTGGATATGTCTGTGATTGGCTACAATGATCAGCGCTTCAAAAACATTTAGTAAATATACATCAATGACGTTCTTTACCGAGCGCTTACAGACCGCTTTCAAACGCTCCCTTTTTATAAAACACTTTCAAACACTTCCGTGTGCTCTCAAATGCTCCCTTGCGTTGATCATTGTAGCCAATTACAGACATCTGGCCATTGTGTACAGGCCATTGTGTTCACGTGCTCATTGGATGTGTTTACGGTTCCGCTTAACAGTTTTAAAATTTCAGTACCGACTCGGTACCGAAGTCTGTACTTTTTGACAACTCTAATTATATAAATATATATAAAACACGAGGCAAACCATATTCATGTTAAAAATATTTTAAGTTTCATAACATTTCATTTATAAAGTCATATACAACACAGTAGTATCTAGAACTGTGTCACTCTGAATTAACACATTTTTGCTCTGAACCTACCATTAGGCTGTCGCTGTGTCACACACGCCGGTAAAACTTTCACGGGCTCTTCCTGTGGCGCTGGCTCCAACTGTCCAAGAGGACTGAGACAAGAGCTGGGAAGCGTCGGTAAATTGCCACGGTGGAAACAGTGACTTCTAGTGGGCAACGCAGGCATCAGTGGACTCTGCTTCATCAGCGGAGGTGGAGGCGGTGTAGGAGGTAAGGGAGCGATTTTAGGAGTCTCTGTACGTATGGCCACTCCAGTTGGGGTATGCTGGGGCAGAAGACCTGCAGAGATGGGGCAAGAGAGGGAACGTGGTGGCCTCGGACCACCCGGGGTCGGAGTGCATGTCGAGCAGGTTCCAGAAGAGGTGGGTGCACATTGGAGGCGAACAGGGGAGTAACTGCCCAGTGGGGATGGACGCACTGTTGTAGGTGCATTGGAGTTGTCGTGAGGTGACTTGTGGTCTTCTTCTGACTCATCTTCACCACCCTCAGGTGCTGCAGCCCCTCGAGCCTGCATATGGCTGATGTATCCGTCCAGAAGAGGAAGGATAGGCTTCGCCTGGGGTTTTCCAAACTGGTGCTGGAAAGTGAAGGGCTGAATAGGCAATGAGGTCGGACGCTGATTTTTGCTATAGCGAATTACAACTGGAGAGGAGTCCGTGGAGCTAGACAGGCCACCTAGGGGTAGAAAGACAAGATATACAAGCAGAGTAAAGAGGGGTTCGAGAGAAAATAAGAGATATAAAGATTAAGAACAAAGCGTCAGAATCTATGGCAGAGTAGCATTCAAGACAGTAATGCAGACATGAACCATATCTAAATCATTATAAATAAAAATTAAATGTCATAGATAAATATAATTATAATATGAAGCAAATGATCTGACCTAAATTTAAACGAGAATTGCTATGGCAGTGACACAGCATTTTAAAACAGCTGGAATAAAACTCAGCAGTAGTACTTGCAATAGCAAAGGACACAACAGAGTCGTATTATGAAACTGAAACAGAACCATGCCTATAAAAAATAAAATAATAATCCAATTCTATCAAACACATACCTTAAAACACTGCTCCAAAAACTTAATGACCAAAAGAGATACAAAAACAACCAGGATATTATGTCTAAAACAGCCTGATTATGAAGCTCCTCTGTGTACACCTCTGGGTATGTGTGTTTGTGTGTGCTCTGACCGGCACACAGTGTGAGTGAAACGTCACTCGGCTATTGCGCAAACTGTTGGCTCAACATGACTGGATACTCATATGTCAGAACTAACACTGCTGTACTCAGTCACAGCCAGCAGGGGCAGCACAGCATCCATTGCAGTAACACAACACAAGCTTGCCTAACACTGCCTATTTCTCTTGCTTTCTCAAACCCTCAAACCTAAGTATTAAACTTTAGCATGCAACGAACTCATGCACTACTTGTGCTACAGACATTAAATAAACCTTAAATAATGCAGCTTGAAGAAGATAGTTACTTTCCTAAGCTAGTATTAGCTATTACTTTCCTAAGGTATCAGACTCGATTTTCACCTGGCAGACTATAAAAAAAAAGAAAAAGCCATGTATAAAATAATATCTTACCCAAACTTTAGGCATATGTCATATTTCATTCACCCTCATGTTGTTCCAAACCCACATGACATCCATTCCTCCACAGAAAATGAAAGGAGATTCTGGAGATATTTTTGTATTACATGGAGGAAAGTCATATGGTTTGGGAATGACATGAGGAATAAACAATGACTGAATTTACATTTTGGGTCCAAAGTCATACAGTATCTAGAAGACCATTATATTAGAGACTTTAGGTGGACTATTTTGATTAAGGCCAGTAAGGAACAATCAAGAATTTCATAGCAATGCTCAAGCAACCACCCAGAACATCCTAGTAACCGCAGATCAAGATCAACGTGCTAAAAACTCTTTCTTAACAACAGCCTAGCAACTTGCCAGAGGGTAAACAGTGGTACCTTTACATTTATGCTTTTAGCAGATGCTAACCAAATTGACTTGGATAATAAAGCAAACAATCATGTTAAGGGCAATCACTAATACACAATGCTTACTAGGTAGGTTTGAAATGCTAGAGAAATGTTCACAGTAAATAAAATGTATGTCGCTCCCCAACCAACAAATAGTCAAAAGGAGTCCCAAAATCAACCAAGAAACTATAGTGTAACTCAGTAAGTCAATCCACAAAACAACACAAAATAAAACAGCTTTTACAAACAACACTTTAACCATCCTAACAATTTAACAATCCTCTTTTTTAGAAGATATTGGAGATAACTTCCTCTTACCTTCTGCTATGGTTCGAGTCTGCTCACAACTCCCTTGACTATGGCATCGAGTGAGTGGTGGCAAACTGTGGCTCTGACCCTGCGGAAAGCCTTCCAGGATGGGCGAGAACTCTCCAGAAGAGTGAGAGTGTGTGGACGTGGCCTCCATGCCACCCCTCTGTGATGGTGACCCTCCAGTTCTCCTCTTATTTCTTGCTATTTCTGCAAAAGAAGTGACACGTGGTGGAGGAGGCGGGCTTGGAGCTGCACTCTCACTGAGCCGAACAGGGCAGCTGAGCATGCGCTCCAAGGATCCAAGGCGAGGAGATGGAGACTTGTCCAGGATACGATCGTAGCTGCGAGAAAGAGGTCGACTGCTCCCTGAAGCACCAACTGAATTGCAGGCTGTCATAGGTGGGGAGATGTTGATATACACCTGCCCCTCAATTACATTCTCATGGGTAGAGTCAATCTCAGTTGGATCCTTTTCTTCATTCTGGTAAAAGAAAGAAAAAGATACAATGTTCAAGGTAGTGTCATATTGCTATGGAGTACAGAATGAGGCATGGCACAAAATTCTAAATACAACAAGTCAACACCAAATAAAGTAAGTAATATACCAGTTCTGCATCTTCCTCGTCTTCGTCCTCTTTCATTTGTTGAAATAGGTAGTACTCTGTTGGCTGAGTGGGGCTTCCTTTGCTGTGCTCATCTGAACAGCTTGTGACCGATGATCCCACCGGACTGGGAGAGGACTGGGAAGAAAGGTCACACGTCACAAGCTTGTAGTAATTCTGTGTTGCTACAACCAAGCGAGCTTGGCTTTGAAGACACGAGGTGAGGTCATTGGCAGAGGTTTCAGCAGAGGACAGTCCCTCACTTCCAAGGAGGTTGTGGTATGAGTTACAGTTGGCATCTACTTCAATAGTGGCACCTTGTGGCTGAGATACAGAGGAAGAGTTTGCATGTTCTTGAGTGGCCGAAGGATTCTGAGGGGGTTCAATTGGGGACGTGTGTAAGTCCAGGTAGAAAGCTCCATGTCCACTGCTACATTCTGTCCCGCACATCTCAATGAGCCCAGACACAGATGAGGCACAAGATTGCTCATCAGAACTATTGATATTGAGCAATGGCTTGGCCGGGACAACATTGTTCATTTTGTTGAAAATCGTGCTGAAGTTAACCAGCACTCCATCCGAGCTATTGCAGGAGGAATCACTGCCGTAGCCCTGGTGACACTCAGAAAATGATTCATGAAAAGGTTCAGGGTATGGCTGAGAAAGGTTGCAACAGGAGCAGTGTGGTGCTGCCAGACTGGAACATTCTGAACTTCCTCTACCGCCCTGCATGGAATGGTCTTCATAATCATCATCCTCACCCCATTCTTGCTCACCACAGTCCATTGAAAGGGTGGAACCACTGCTTCCGTGGCGCCGCTGACTATCTAATCTCAGCAAGTTCAGGCCCTCCATATGAGTAGACAAATCAAAAGTCCCACCTATTGTGTGGTCTCTGGTCTCTGTTTCCCCACTAGGCCCATTTGTAGAACACCACTGTTTTTCTGTAGACCCATGCAAGAGAAAAGGTTCAGCGGTGAACCCAAAGTCATGTAGATGGAAAGGGGGCAAGTCTTCATTTGCAAGCACTGAATTTGAGATTTCATGCAAATTTCCATGCAGGTGAAAAGAGGAGTCTTCCAAATATCCATTCAGATTGTCTTCATCCTCATCATCTTCATCTTCAGTGTTGAGCAGAAAGGGGTTACGTCTCGAGTTTGGCCGTTCACCTGTCTTCGTTGGCAAGCCTTGAGCCTGATCTTCGGAATTGCTTGAGGTGAAAGAGGAAGTGTTGCTTGCCATACTCCCTTCTCTCCCTCCTCTTCCTCGTTTCTCTCCTCCTCTCATTCCTCCATCCCCAAAAGTGTCACTAGAGCTAAGGCTGCTGCTTGACGTCTGTATGAGACTGCTGTACACCAACGCCTCCCGCTGAAGAATGTCTCTCTCAGGTAGGGAGGTTGTCCGAATCAATCCCAGGTTCTCCGGGCAGCTGAAGGGATTACTGTTCCTTTTCAACGGATTACCACAGAATTGTCGTGAGCTCGAAACCTGGCAGTGAACCAGAGGAATGTGGTGGACAATAAGAGTCTCCCCGGCTAGCTTAGGTGGACTGTCCATCTTCTCCTGGTGTGGGTGAGGACAAAGAATGTTTGGATATTTGCAGAAGGTGGTTTTCAGAAGACTTTAGTTCACACGTCCAATGCCAATCCGTGGTTTTGGAGAGTGAGGAACGTTAAAGAAAAGGTTAAAGAGGATCTCTTGGCGGAAGGAAAACATCTGAAAAAAAAAAGACAAGACAGGATTCAGTACGACATGAAGTTATCTGGTGTTCATAAGAGGACAGGGCATTTTAGTTGGCATTGTGTCATCATATAATTTTCAACAAAAAAAATTACATAAAGCATGATCCGCTGGGACAAATCATGAGTGCCAAAACCAGACAAAATAAACCTAGAGACAAACAAACAAAACAATAATGAAGTAAATCCAGTTTACAGGCTTCTGCCTCCATCTGCTCATAGTCCATAGATGATAACAGACTCAGAATGTAGACAATGAATAACAACACTTTGAATAAACTTACAAGTAAATACATATTTTATCATTTTAATTGATGTTTAATAAAAGGTAATACATTTAAACTAACACAAATGTTCTTAAAGGGATAGTTCACCCAAAAATGAAAATTCTGTCATCATTTACTCACCCTCAAGTTGTTTCAAACCTGTAAGAATTTCTTTTTTCTGCTGAACACAAAAGAAACTATTTTGAAAAATGTCTGTAACCAAACAGTTGATGGACCCCATTGACTTCCATAGTATTTTTTTTTTCCTACTATGGAAGTCAATGGGGTCCATCAACTGTTTGGTTACAGACATTTTTCAAAATAGTTTCTTTTGTGTTCAGCAGAAAAAAGAAATTCTTACAGGTTTGAAACAACTTGAGGGTGAGTAAATGATGACAGAATTTTCATTTTTGGGTGAACTATCCCTTTAAACTTATTCTTAAACACCATTCACAGTAAAACTGAGGTGAATTGTGAAGAGAACCATTCTACATTACAACTTTTAAAAAATCATTTTCAAGTGAAATACATACGGTTTACTTTTTCCAGATTAGTCTTTACAACATATTGTAAATCATTTTCACATAATAAGAGCTTTACTTGTAATGGAGATGGTGAAGTCTACATAAAACTACAGTATCTCACTTTCAGTTCTAACAGTGATCTTTTTTATATTTTTGGCAATTTTGCAACTTTTATTTACAGGGACAGAAGAAATTGGACAGGAAATGTGAGATTAAGGAAAAGACACAAGCTGAGCTCATGTCACCCGCACAAGCACTACGGCAGTAATGGCACAAGGGCTAATTAATCCCACAGGATCTCACCCTGGCTCTTATTTTGGTCAAACTGATATTCATAATATTTCTTTCTGGTGTACAAATGGTGCTGATTTTACTATAGATTCACTAGATAGGAAGGGAGGGGTGAGCACTGGACATTGACCTAATTTTAGACAGCTGGAAATCGTGAAGGAGCAAATGGCTGTGGATCAGTGACCTGTAGTTGGGGCAGACAGATACAGCAAAAAGTAGGCTAATAGCCTAGGCTGAGGGCAAGCAAAGCTTGACCTCTCTGTGGAGTAGTAGATCATATTCTCTCTCATTAACCATTTCAGTCGTATCCAACTCTTGGTGATTATGACATGCGCAAGACTGACCGTGAATTTTCTTGGCAATGTTTTTTTCCGGTGTAGGTTGCCAGATCTATTCCCAACCCTCATTACATTGCTTGGGACTCACACACACACACACACGCATTCACACCTACGGCCAATTTAGCATGTCCAAGTCACCTAACCTGCATGTCTTTGAATTGTGTGGGGGAAACCGGAGCACCGGGAGGATACCCATGCTGAACCGGGGAACTTCTTGCTGTGAGGCGACAGTGATACCCACTGAGCCACCATGCCGCCAGTAGAGCATTTTACATAATCTGAAAGCCTCAATGAGTGTTTGTCAGAGTGTTGGTGATAGATTCCATTGTATATTCACAAGGCAAAATCAATGACATAATCCAGAAGAGTGCAAATAAATTCCAAGAAAAGAATTATTATGTTTTTTCTACTTGCATGGACGTATTATAATGATAGATTATTAGCATTAATTTTCTATGTCGTGGATGCCTCAAAAATAAGGATGGCCAAGGGCCAATATGAGAGAGTTTTGGGCAGGCTGACAGAAGTCTTGGGTCTATTGGGTCAGTGTTGTCACTACATTATACATTTGTTGCTCGAAAAATTTACCTCAAAATAGAGGAGCCCATTAGATTTATGCGTCATTCAACAGCAAAAGATTCTCTGTCAATGAGAACCCTCACTGAACTGAGTCCTCCTGCAGTCTGACCAGATTAAACTCCATTATATAACACTTGTGTTCCTGCCAGTCTGTGTGTTAAAGACAAGAAATTGGCTATATATTCTGAATCACATTTCTTTAAACCATTTTCTTTTTTTAAATCGGTTGTCATCCAGTCTGCAAGATTTCCTAGCTGAAATGTATTAGAAGATTAAAATATATTCACATATAACAGTGTGACAGGTAATTTTTCATTGCTACTCTATTAGCTAATTCTTTTTTTTTTTTAAATCAAAGTCAGACTTCTCCAATCATTTAGTCCACTTAAACTACACCCGTTCTTACTATTAACTACAAGCTCAGACTCACAACCATGTCCCCATCCAACCTTTTTTCTTTTTTCAGTATTACGTTTTACTTGAGTGTATGTCACAATACGAAAGCAAAGATCTGAAGCTTCTTCCATTTCTTTGCAACTTTAAGAAGATTAACGAAGATTCTTGGTTCTTAGGGTCTCAACAACAAACTATGTTGAAGCAAAACAGGATGCAGATAAGTTCCACTTTCAGCTTGACATTGCAGGAGAAACACTGAAATGTATCTTAGACCTGAAATGAGTCCACACAGACTGATGCAGCTATTTCCAGCAATTCATGACTCAGTTTAGCCTGACTACATCAAATCAGTCACACACTACTTAGACATACTGTATGGAGCAACAAATGATAGACTGTGAGATTGACCAGGGCAATTATTTGGCTGAAATTACTAGCACCAGGCAAGCTACATCACAACATCCTAATCTACCGCTGTAGTAAATAAAATGAAAAAGGGATAGAGAGGCTGGTAAAGGGGGTAGAAAATAACCCCCCCTCTCTCTCTCTCTCGTCTCATTGTTACATAACTACAGGCCATGACAGCTACTACATTCCACAGACTGGGCGTTTAACTACAAGATCAGACAGACAGCTGCAGACAGACGGCAACAAGATGGCATGCCTCTCACACACAAACACAAATTTTCTGGGTTTTTTTTAAAAGCACAAAGAAAGCTTGTTTTTAATGAGCAACTGAGTAGTGAATTTTGTATAGAAGTGCAGATTGTTTTTTAGTAGAATATTTGAGATGATTCAAGGTTAATATGCAATTTTATTCTAAATGATTGACCCTCTTTCTTTTTTACAGTAGAAGAAGAGACTAACTAACTGAATTACAGGCTGCGGTGACAAAAAAATATAGTAATTTCAAGACTTACTTTCATACAGCCATTTAGGAAACTTGAAGCTGTATAAAAAAGCCTAGAAGGTTATAGTCAGAAAATAATGAGTGAGCTATCTCTCTGAATAGACTTCTACAGATAAAAGATTTACTTCGTTCAATAATGTGTGACTTCAGCATGGCTGTAGAAAGTAAATGTGATGAAAGTAAACATCCAGCTCCTGTTCAGCAAGGAAAAGCCCTTCTGTAATTATTCAATCACAACATTACCCAGAACACCCGAATTACTCTCATATAACTATGATTTCAATTAATTAAACTATGGTATTTGTTATGAAAAATAGTATGCAAAACCATATGGTCTACTTTTACTATGGTCAGTTTTGTCCCCTCCCACTTAATAAGCTTCAAATTTAAATGACCACATCTCCCCGTCATCTCTTGAACACAAGCTGCTTTTGTTTAATGGAATCGGACTAGAAAGTTCTTTCAGAGGCAGGAAGAAACAGATTTCAGTCTGTGTCCGTTATGTAACAAAATAAATTGGCATCATTACAAAGTCAAAAAAATATTAAAGGTTAATGTTTTTTGTAAGTAATGTGCATTTGAACAATATAGACGACATTTGAGGGAAATGTCGGTACTGGAGTGACACTTTTAACAACTATAAAATCTTGAAAAAAGTAACTTCTTCAGATTGTTTCATCATCTGTATTGCAACATTTAGAACATTCTAAGAATAAAGATCATATTATTTATCAAAAATGTATTTGGTATAATAGTGCATTTCTTATATGTAAAAAGTAAATTAACCATAAACATATACAATAAAAATAAATTGAATGTTTCTAAACCCTTCTGATAATGACACCTAACAAAACTACTAAAAATAAAAAGCAAATGTATTTTAATCTATTCCAGATTCATTTTCCCTAAAGTCAACATAGGGGACAGAGAAGTTAACAACATTGAAAAATCGCCCATTACACATATGTGTACATAAACAGGCCTATATGCTGCTGTTCGTTCGCTCAAATCGATTTCCCCCTCCTATATTATCGTTTATAATACAAAGCCAGAGGTTTTCATGTGGTGATGGTTCACAAACCGCTGGCGCTGTGATCGATATGCGCAAACACAGGCCTCACGCGCGCGCACACGGCGAATCATATGGCATATTTGACATAACACTTACACAGCAGCACGCCCTGCATCTGTTGGCCTATTTAGTGATTTTAACGCGTGTATATTCTTTCTTTAATAAAGAAAATGCAATGCACCATCATAATCAAGGCCAAGACGAAGCATAATTAAATGATGTCAAATCAGCACCAAAACAAGAAACCTACAGCGTGTCAATGACCGCTTGTTTATATGGGCCTCTTTTAGGCCATGATTCCGGACATTCACTATTCTATTCTAAATACAGTAAAACCTCATAATACAAACCTTTAACGTTAACAACGACTATGCGAGCGTAGAAACGGGCGTAACGTTATATGAGCGGAGATAACTGTGCACGCGCACACGTCCACGTCTGTATCTTATGCTACCACATTAAAATAATTCAAATAACAATACTCGGTAATGTTGCGTTAGTTCCGTCTTAATAATTAACTAAAGTAACGTTACCGTCTTGGTTAAATCTGAATCAGCAGCAGTGATGTAAGATTTGCCAGCGGGCAGTACCGTTAGCTTTCACCACCGTGTTTACCACATTACCTCTTAAATAATAAAAAGCAATCCACATTTATACTCACGTTGACAATAAATGTCATCTCCTTGATTCCCGGAGATCACGATGTCAAATCACGGCGAACGATCGCCACGTTTGGTTTGATTTAGTGATGAAGGTATTGAGCGCAACAGCGGAGCGGCGCTGGAGCGAGCGGCGCTACGTCAGGATGAAGCGCGCACCCTCCCTCGCGCGTACACTACACTAACTGTGCGTCCTCTTACAATGCTGACTTTTGGACATCTTTAAGGTGATAGAAGGTTACAAATCACATCTTTTGGGCCCAGGTGACCGGCGTCGGATACTGTGGCCTGACAGCGTAAGAGTGGGTGGGGTGTTGGACTGCTGGTCCCCTGCAGGCAGCTCTTTGTTCAGCCTACTCTCTAGTCATTACTAGAGATGCATTTCTCATTGTTCAGTTGAAGAATGCCTGCCTTGACTCTCAGCACTGTGAGTTAAATAGCTGGCATGTCTCATGAATGGTTTAAGGGCCCATCTGTCTGGGGGGCCCAACTAATTTTAGCTGTATAGTAGGGGGGAAACAGTTGTTCCCAAAATTATACATTTAGTGCACACTGTTGCTGAGTATTAATGTCATTGCATGGATAAACATAGGCATCTGCTTGATAAATTGGCAAATGATGCAAGAACTTTACTTCTCACATTACTTTTAACCAACTGGTCCGAAAAGTCTTTTTTAAACCACATACAGTTTGAGTGTCCAAGTGTCCAATTATATTTTTGTAAATAGGCCTAATTTTAATATAGCTAAATAAAATAAATATTCAATTATTTAAAAAAAAAATGTTCAAATATCTTTTTGAATAATATATTTATTGTTTTATCATATAAAATAACACATTAAATGTATTGCTGTCTTAAATGAGCTATTGATATTTTTCTTTAAAATGAAAGCCAGAATGTGGCCAGAATATTCTTTTAAAAACTCACCTTTTCTGTTCAAAGTCATGTGGGTTGGAATGCCTTTAGGGTGAATAATTAATGGCAGAATATTATTTTGATGTGAACTTTTAACATCTGTATATAAATAGACTTAACTTAATATAACTTAACTTAGTATAAACAGTCAAACTTACATGTTTAAACAATATAAAAAAGTGTAAAAATGCATTTTATTTGTATAAAATGTTTTTTTTTTTTTGCTTTTACAGAATGATTTGCATAGTACAGTACAATTTGAGTATGGATATGATATATATTAGTATACAGAGTAAAGCTGAACATTTCTTTCCTGTATTGAAAATACATTTATAAAAAATAATTGTACAGTGTTCCCAAACCATATGAACAAACTGTAGAAAAGTAGATTTCCTTGTGCTAACATTGATTTTTTTTATTATTATTTTTTAAGTCTAAGTCATATGCAAGGCACTCTATCCCCCGGTTTCACAGACAAGGCTTAAGTATAGTCCCAGACTAAAATGCATGTTTGAGCTGTATTAACTGAAGGCAACTCACACTGGCATATCTTAAAATATTGTTTTATCTAAAAATATTGCCATTGTTTTGTCTCAAGATGCACACCAGTAATGTTTTTTTTTCTAAGGCATGTTTATAAAAGCTACTTAAATGTCCTTATTGAACTAAGGGCTAATCCTAGCTTAATCTAAGCCCTGTCTGTGAAACTGAATTTAATACTATGAATTATGTTTTCAAATTACTCACTTCATTTCTTTCGAGCTCTGAGTTAAAGTTATAACATGAAAAAAAAAAATAATAATCCTTGATCTTTGGAAATTAAAGACTGCTGTAAACATATTGTAACCTTCAAAAGTGAAAAACTCCTATCTCCTTCTCAAAAAAGTCTTGTTTTTTTATAATGTCACAGTGATGAAAGATGCATTAATACAACCCTAAACACCAGCAGAGTAGTATATAGTTATTCTAGCTGATAACAAGCTGGTAATGATGGCAAGATATGCGTTAAGCCTTTGTCAAGACGTTGCTGTCAGTTACTGTAGCGTGAGACTCTGCATCGACTTCCAACGGATCCCAAAATTAGTAAAGAGCGGCTGACGTTTATTTTTAACAATGTCCTTGAACATGTCAGTCTAATCTTAACTATTTGAGGGCCATGGTGTGGTGTGAACTCAGGACTTATGTCAAAAGGCAGTAGTGGATAGTACCTGGAAGAGGAAAATAACAGGAAACGGTGTTTTGAACTGAGCAATCTAGATCACTCCTTTTTGACTTCCTGTGTGACATCATAGTGGTGTGCTTTCATTGTTTTCTGTTCTCTTACAGTCCAGTATGTATGTCATTCCCATAGTAGTGATGACATTAGAGAGACCAAGTACTCGCTGTCCTTCAGCATTGATGGGTATTTCAGTTTGTTCTTGCTGTAAACCGCACAAGCATTTGCAAACAAGATTTCGTACATTTAATTAAGAATCATTGTTCTTAGTGTTTGTGTATATACTGCTATATATATATCTCAACATAAAACAGCAGCTGTGAAATTGTCTTCAAGAGTTCAAACCTTGTAAACGGCATTTAAGATTTTGGTTGTAGCTCTGAATTAAAAGCTGCACCCTCAAAAGGAAGAGTCTTTAACAGCACGGAACATCTGCAGTGAGGTGGGTTCTACTTTCTGTTTAGGGTTCTGTTCTCGCCCGACCGGGCTGTACCCCGCAGACCGACCCGTGGGCTTAAACCCAGGAGAGCGTCCTGCAGGAGTGAAACCCGTGGAGCTTACAAGCGCAGGTCGCCGCAGGAATCTGCGAGAGGTCACAAGGTCACCATAACCTTGGGCGTGAGAGAAGGCGTAACCAGATCGACGCGTGCTCCTGCGGATGAGCCTGGTGTGTCGCGGGCGGGGAGCAGGCTCCTTCATCGTACACACCTTATACCTCACCTGTATTTAAGGAAATATTCATTTATTCATTGTTTGTCCATCCATTTCATCAAACACTGAGACACGTTTATACTCTATTATTCATTATACTACCACAATTTACACTATAATGTGCATATGGCATAATTCCTCCCATTTATCTCTATCTTCAGCTAATCACAATGACTACATTTACATGCACATCAATACTCCAGCATTAATCAGAATTTGGCAAAATTACGATTTCTACTGAGTCATGGACAAGCTGCAATCCGACTGCCTCATTCCGTGAGAGAAAAATCACTGTATTCTGCATAAATTCACTATTCTGAATTTAAACAATGCAGTTTCACATTTTTCATCTGCAGAAAATGGATAATTTGCAATATTAAAATATAAAAGAAACTGAAGTGACAACGAGACATTTTGTGGTGGTGTTGTCAGCCACTTTTGAAGCTAAGAAGTGTTAGTCCTAATTAAATGATCATGGAACAAACAGTGATAAAACTAATAAGTGAGCATACTGTAATGGTAGCATCTTGAATCTCTTGAGAAATAACATTGGGCAAGGAAACATGCATTTGTAGACCAGCAAACTTGCAACAAACATGTATACAGGACTATTATGATGCCTGTACATATAAAAACATCATATTCAGAATATGGCTCCAACCTGAATATAGATCTTAAACGGAATTTGATGTGCATGCAAACATAGTCAATTGTCAATGAGTGAAAAATTTGCTAAAAATTGAATTATAATATACAAATAGTTCATGGAATAATAATGTAAACTGTAATTCTGTAAGTAAATGGAAGTGTGTGTAACAGTATGTTGAAGATCAATAATGTGCTGTAGAGTGAAGTAACTTACCTTGTCATTGATTGTAGGATAAAACTGGCTGCAGAAGAACCGGTAAGCAACCACAGGCAACACACACAGTAGAGCTGTCAATGCAACAGTCAGCCACACGTTGGACTGGTTAAGACAATTCCGGGCAGTTCCTGGACACAACAAACAAACACACAGTATTCGCACTACTATTAAGTTTTTCTTAAAAATTTGTATGCAAAACAGCATGTAATATTTCAACACATTTCACATTATAGTATGCAACATTATCGTCACATTACCTTGTGCATTTTATTTCACAGTAGTAAGCTAGTAACAAAAATAATATACATTTAAATTTGTATTTGTAAAAATAAAATTAAAAGTCCTGCTTACCTACAAATGCAAAAGAAGATGGACGTAACCGGAAAAGTCCATCGGTATACATGGCGAAGGTCAATAGAAAGAACATTCCTAAACTTCCCCAAACGTAGAGATGGTTAACAACAGTCCAGTATGAGAGGTCCAGCCCCAACTATAGGGAAGATAGAGCAGAAATGACCTGAAATTAGTGAAAATGAACCATCCAATCAAATGAATAACACACAGGCACCCGCAGCGCAAGGTTAAACTGACCTGTACACACACGGTGACGGTGAGGCAGGTTTGAGTAATCAGTGCGAATGACTGATAGTCTGCACCATCTCGCCCGTCGTCTCTCGCCGTGTCATATATAGCGGCGTAAGGCACAAAGAACAGCACCAGAGAGCTGTAACAGCTGTGAAGAGCACACATCATGAAAGCACGTTTACTGAAGTACTGGCTCAACTGTCCTGGCACATACAGCTGAGGGATCTCGAGACTCCAGCGATCATTCACATCCTGAAGAAACATAAAAAACAAAAGTATGTAATATTTCATTTCAATGAACTTGAATATATAGTATGCTACAAGGTCTCATTCATCTCCTTAATAACACACAAGAGCATGGTGGAGCATATTTTAGTGTTTGTTGAAGATTAATATAAAAAGAGTCAACTCCTTGCTCTAAAAATATGTCTGTATCCAATATCAATCAGAATGCATTTGCATATTCTACATCCCAAATTGTGATTAATACAAATATACGGCAGCCATGTGAAATAGCTTGGTTTAAAATTGGTTATGGAAATCAGGTTTAAACATTTACATGGCACTTAATATTCAGCAGCAATATTACTGATTTGACTGCACTGATGCTATTGGATGAGAACTCAACTTATCTGCATGATGACATCACTGTTTTCTGCAGAACTGCTTTATAGCTGAATTGAACTAATTTCATAAGTGATGTACTTTACACAGTTGTTGAACAAAACTGAATTAACACTGAACTGAATAATGTCTTTTTAAAGCTGCTTTACATCTAAATTTAATTATGTTTGCATCATTGAATCATTATTTTCCTGTTTATCACTGTGAACCTGCTTTGAAACTTTGACATGACTGATATAACCCAATTTTGTTTAATGAAGGAACATTCTTATGCGTGTAACAACACACACACACTACCTACCTGGTCAAACAGACTCATTCCCAGAACAGGCAGGGCAGTGTATACCAAATTATACAAGGTGATGAAGCCTTCGTCATATACTGTCTAGAGAGAGGTGCAAGAATAAAAAATTTTTATTAGTATGTTTATATTAAGCAACGTTTTTGAAAGGGTAATTGCGCGGAAAGAAGAACTGGCTCACCTGAGCGGAAAAGCCGCAAAAAAATGCATACCAGAAGTGCACAAAGGTAAAGGTGAAGTTCTTATAGAAGAAGTAACGCAGGAACTTGCACATGCGCAGGTATGACCATCGCCCGTGTACCAGCAGGAGGCGCTGCAGGAAACGGAACTGAGCAAAAGAAAAGTCACTAGACAGCACCGCCTGCATCCCCTCCTGACCGCTGATACCCACACCGATATGAGCCGCTGCAGAGAGAGGATACAGGCAATGAGATTCGTTTAAAACAAAAACAAAATCCTTTGCAACAAGCTGAACAAACATTAACCATTATTTATTACTACTGGATTACTACTTGCATGTCATTTACATAATTTGGTGAGAGGACATTCTTCTAGAGAACATTTTATTGGGCACATCATAAATATATAAATAAATAATATCTGCTAAAAGTACTTTTAGGAGTGCATTAGCATATGGTTTCAACGCTACAGTGTTGTTATTGTAAAATAAAACTTAAAAAAAATGATTTTCTGTAATTGAAAGCTGAAATAAAAGAAAATATTAATGAAAACTCAAATGAAGAAAACAAACAAAACTACCCGAATACGTTTAAACTGAAGTACTAAAATTGCTCAAATTAACTGAAATAAAAATAAAGCTATCGGAAAAAAAACTACTAAAAATGACAAAACCAAACATTAAAATGAAACCTGAAAATATAAAATTAAACACTGATTCAGAATATTAATACTATAAGAGTACATAAATAATACTAAACACTGCAATGCTATTGACAAGGATTAAAACCTACAAATTCTAATTCTGATTTAATAACCGCAGAAACGTTAGATTTTTTTTCACATTCTGTCTAAAAATTTTTTTTTATTGTTAATCAACACAAAGAAGTTCCTACGGCTGTTTATTTTATTATTCATCTGTAATGCTGAATTCACCTTTAATCATGCTAACATCATTAGCTCCGTCTCCTATGGCCAGAGTGACCGCTTTCTTATATTTCTTGACGAGCTCCACCACCTGAGCTTTCTGCAGAGGAGTCACTCGACAGCAGATGACCGTCTTGCACATGCACGCCGCCCGCAGAAATTCCAGCTCCATGTTGCTCTCCAGAGCGAACGCCTACAAACACAAAGATCACAGACAATTACATTACAGAGTTACACAGTCACACAATGTGGAAAGCTCCTTTAAAAAATTATTTGTTACAATATTGTGTTACTCCCAAAAAAGGTGACTAATTGTGTAACTTAGTTTTTTTTGTGTGTTACTTTTGCATTACTTTTTGTCACCTGGGCTGGGCTTGCTTGCTTTTTGATGAAAATAAAAAAAAGTTTTATTTTTGGCAAAAGTAAAGGCCCTTTCCCACTAAAAGTGAAATGAATAAACCTCAGGCTGAAGAAAGTGCTAATTTACGGCTGTCCAGTAGAGAGCGTAGCAATACATTTTGTTTTTTTTTGTAAAAATGAAACACAAATGTGATGTCATTCTTGCTTTTTGGTATGGTTGAATTGGATTATCAAAGGTCAGCAGCAAAGACATTGGCTAATAAAGTGAGATTAAGAGTATATTTGTATTATTTAACATATTTACTTATTGCAGGTTTGTGTAATATTCACTGTTTTTATTCATTTTGAGGAATACTGAATCTGTTTTTGAGCAAGTGAGATGAGTTAATATCTGCTAACATTTAGTCTAGAACTACAATAACCATCATGTTAGTCAGTGGATAAATGGAAAAACAAAGTAACTTGCATTACTTATTTGTGTGTGTGCGTATGTATATATATATATATATATATACACACACAAATCAGTAATGCAAGTTACATTTACACATATATACATAAATGCCGGAAATGAGATGGAGTCACTCTGGGCACACACATCTCACACATCTCAGTGCCAAGGGCAGCCTCACATTAGACAGAAGAAAGATAGAGACTCTTTCTCTCACCAGACTGTGTCCGTTTATCACCAGTCCGTAATCTCCGTTTACGTTTTCATCCTGAACCACTTTAGGAGTGTTGCCCAGGATAATCTCAGGAATAAGAAATTTATCTTGTTCAGTATCAGGACACATCTTTAGTCGGGCATCCCTTTTCAAAAGAGAAACAAACAGAAATATAAGAACAACAGATATTAAGTAGAAACATACAACAAATGTCTAAAAACTACATTTTGGATATGAAATTTCATTGAGATTTAAGTGAGAACACCCTATTTTTGGAGGCCCACCCAAATGAGTAATGTTTTCTGCACCCATGCGTTTCAATACATGATGCAATGATGTCATCTGCGTGAGGTATATTACCTCAGCTCCTGTCTGACCTCCTCGGGTGAGTTAGATGTAACTATAAACACGTCGTTCATCTCCTCCCTCAGCAGGTTACATGAGTAGCCAATGTTCTCAGCGGTCTCTATTAGAGAAAGACAGACAGTACATCAAACTTAATAAACAATCCTGCCAAACATGAACAAAAGAGCACACACACATGGTGGGTAATCATTACATTAATTAATGATTATAAATGGCACAAGCACTGGACTCATTATATTACATAATTTTAATCATTGCACTTTCATAATGCAAAACATAGAAGTTTGAGTTTAGGTCTAAAATAGTCTTTTGGAAAAGATTGTGTTCCTTAATGCCTTCATGAGATGCAAAGTACAGTAAAAGACTTAGGTTTACTTTTATGCATGTCAGTAAACTCCAATTTTCCAAATAACACCAGGGATACAGTGAAATATGAAAAGGGGTCACAATTTTAGAATCAAATAATAAAGCACCTTGCTTGTCCCCAGTGAGCACCCAGATTTTGATTTCGGCTTTGGCCAGCTGTTCAATGGTCTGAGCAACTCCATCCTGTAGTTTATCCTCTATGGCCGTGGCTCCAATTAACTACACAAAAAGGACAAGATGAAGAAGAGACGACAAGCATGTTAGCCTCACATTCTAAAAAATAGCTAATATTAAGGGTGAATTAAACAGAGCATCAAACTATAACCTTTAACGGTGCTGAAAAAGAAAAGTTCAGTTAAACAAAACCAAACGGCTATAGTGAATATTATGTGTGCTGTCTACAAATGAAGTCACGGACCAAAAGCACAAGAGGTGCAGGCAAATGACTGACATAATATTTACCTTTGCTGCGATTTATACGATTAAAAAGAAAATGCTAGCAAAATAATCTAAGAATAAATGTGTGCTTTTTCATTCTTGGGACAAAAAAATATTTGAAGTTTTAATATTACATTTTTCTATCACATATGATAAGCTAGTCACTTGATATTTTCATACACATATAAAAGGATGGTGCTGGATAGTGTGTATACCATCATGTCTTTCTCGATCTCCTCATATAGTTTGTCCAGTTTCTCTTCCCGTTCATCCATGGCCACACTGGACTCATGGTGGCGCTGTTTCCACTCTGTAAAATATTCCTCATCCAAATCCTTATATGCTAGAACAAGAGTCCTCAATCCCTCTCCTGCAAAGTTCTGCAGAGTCAGAGAGAAAAATATTCAATCACCATCAAATATAAGTAAACGGGCAAGATATATACTAGTATATGTTAGTCTGTGAATGACGGGCATTCCGATTGTGAGGAAATCTTCAGCTGGCTGGCAGGAGCCGCCACTGGCATGTCATGTGACCTGCCTTGGCAAGTTTCAGAAACCATTTATTTTTGCCAGTTTTTGTGTTCCTCCCTCTCTAGCTCAGCGGGAGTTAAGACCGCAGTTTGAGCCAGTGGCTCGAATTGATAAGGCTCTGGCCCTGTGTCCACAGACAATTCACCCTCCTCCACTTCAGGTGAAGGTGGGGGAGAAAAGTCCTCGACTTCAAATGACCGCTCTGTTGCAAAGCTACTGGCGTCCCTCCAGTCACTCTCCATCTTTGCGAGTCTGACAGCAGCTGTAAATTAATCCATCACTGCGGGTCTCAGGTGCACCCCCTCTATCTCATCCCCTCTATCTCCACTGGGGTCTGCCCACTTTTCCAGCATTTTTCAAATATTGCCAGTGGGTGGAGTCAGGCTCTGACCAGGGGTTGAGTTACCCTTTAAGAGGTTCTGCTTGAGTTTGGGAATTGTTTACTGATTATATAAACAGTAGACAGAAAGCCAAGGCAATTTACAAGGTTTTGTAATAGAGCTAAATTGTCTAAAGTGTGTGAGAGAGCATGAGAAAGATAAATATTTTGCGATCTTATCGTGTTCTCACTAGCGCCCTCTGGTGTTGACTCACATTGAGGTGTTCTGTGGTGACCTCCATCAGTTTGCTGCAGGAGGGATGTAGTCTCTCATAAATGATGGTGTCTGCTCCTTTACAGTACAGGGAGAGTTTGCCCTCTGGATTGCGAACTGAAAGAAAACCACAAACCATATGAGAATGGAGTCTTCTTAATCACTTAATTGGTGTCAGCCAATGCCAGTGTGCATACCAATCACAGACATCCTTTTTCGCACGTTGTTAAAGTCAAGGATGGCTAGCAGCTCATAGCTCCTCTGAATCCCCATCTCCTCTATGGTCACTGTCTCAGGGCTGCGCGAGCGGAACACAAATCCGAAATTACGTGCGGCAGTGACCAGAGCGCCCTCATCAGGAGACTGGGCCTGGTACACCAGAACACCTACACAGCAAAACAGAAGGGAGAAAATGCAATGCATGCTTTAATGTACACATACATACAGTATATTAAAAGAAAGGCATGTTATACACAATCACTTACCCTCCTTTTTCTCTTCTGCCATAACAGTGTGACAGAGAGCGAGTAATCTGAAGAAAGCATGAACGTCTGGAAGCTCCAGCTTTATTGCCTCTACCAGACTGTGATCATAAAAGAGGAACTTTGGGTCCGCGAGCCGGTTAAAGGAGAAATCCACTGGTGCCATTTCCTATTATAAAACTCGAACTCATTAACCCAGCGAACTCATTATAAACCCTTGTCTTTGTTTGAAACTTTGCTTCTCACCTCTGTGATCTCCAGCCTCTGTCCGCTATAGTGATCGATAACATCTCCTGTAGGGCAGAGAGAAAACACATTTTTAAATTCAAACAGTATCTGGCTGTTTGATCACGACAGGGGAGTTTTATGTCTCAGGAATACTGCATCGGCAATCTTTTGAAATAATATAGGCCTATAAATATAATAAACAACTGATGCATGTGGGATTGGTCCTGACCATAAGATTTCCCGTTGATGGAGCATTTGTTGAAGGTCATGATGTTCTGGGTGAGCGTGCCGGTTTTGTCTGAGAAGATGTATTTGATTTGACCGAGCTCTTCGTTGAGTGTTGTGGTTCGAGCCTCAGCTGGCGTGTCAGTTCGAGCATGATACATGTTCCTGTCCCAGTTGATGTAGTAACTGTTGCCTAACCGAATCACCTCCATACTGCAACACCAGACACAGAGAATAAAAATGACATTCTTTTCTTAATTAGTGCAACATTTTTGCATCATCAAAACTGACAAAGACAGAAGCGCTGGAGCCAACAGGGCCCAAGAGACCTAGAAATCGTGTGTAGAATATTTCTTCATTTTACATCATAATGTCTTCATTTTATAAGTACTACAGTTCTTACCCAAGTCATAAACTCTCCAAATATTAAATGTAAAAATCAGATTTTCAATGTGTTCTCAGACTTTTAATACATTTTGGTAGTTTGAATGAATGTTACAAAAAAGTATGCATGAACTCGCACTACCTAACATAAAGTGAGATGGGCACCACAGTGTTGAGGATTATAATGTAGGACCAGAAAGTGAGGAACGCTGAAAAAGCTATGTTCTCTTCGCGTGGAAGAAAGGCGTTGAACTTTGACCCTGCCTGGTGTTCCCAAATCCCATTCCCGACAGCCAGAATAATACACATCAGAGCCAGAAGCCCAAAAATCTACAAAGAAAACACAACAGATTAAACTGTTACCAACCTTACAATATGTTATGAGCAAATATAGACTTTAAATTATTTACTTTGTTCTGGTCACTTCTATTGTCTATATACACTACCTTTTTAGATATATTTAAAAACATAATTTATTACTGTGATGGCAAAGGTAAATTTTCAGCAGCCATTACTTCAGATCCTTCAGAAATTCCTTCAGTTGTGCTACTTAAAGCTTTTGTGGAAGCAGTGACATATTCGTACATGATTTTTTGATGAATAGAAAGGTCATAAATAACAGCATTTATTTGAAATAGAACTCTTTTGTAACCTCTGAAATCTCAATGCAGCATGCATAATATATCAATAAAAAATACAAAATAAAAACGTGTAAGACATTCAACTTACAAAGAGCACCAGTACATTCATGAGTCGATCAATGCTCGTCCTCTTAAAGGTGCTTTTCCCACAGTTTTGCATCAACTTGGTCTCTGGGCCTGAAGAACCAACATACTGTATATGAACCACAACACTTTTTCTTTAGTAGTACAATCTACTATAATGAATCCAATCATAAATCCAGTACAATTATTTATTTAAAAGGGTCAGTTTTGGTTTAGTATGTTAAGTCTATGGACTGGCAAACCATTTTACACCCTCAAAAACATACATCACACATTCTCTGTAGTAATAAAGAATAATTGAACTGGGACACCAGACAGCTCCAGAACACACATCACACTTCTATCTGAAATAATTACCAGCAAACAGCACCAGGCCAAAGCACCAGTCTGTGTTTCTAAGAGTGCAGCCCCTGAGCAAGACTCGCTCGTTGTCCAGAGAGTATTTCTGTGTGTCGAACGTCAGTGTGCCTGTAAATCGATCCAGACGGTTGTTAGGAGGCTCACAGCACACCTCCCCTGAAGAAAGCACAGAGAAGACCAGAGGAAAGTGTTATTTCTCAGAGACTTAGAAGCTCAGAAGACTTTAGAGTTCTCGGTTATGTTTTAGTGAAGTTCACTTTTTCATGGACAGCATACTGTAGCTCAGATAATTTGGTCTTGGAAAATTTTTGGTTTTGACTTATTGTAATAGCCTACACTTCTGAGCACAAAATGAGAACATTGGGATCTATTTTGAATTTGTAAGCTTACTGGGGTTTTTATGGAAGTAAAATAATACTTTTTGATACGAATTTGAACCACTGAATTTGTGGAAGCTAATTTGTCAAGCAAAATAAAATGGACCAAAAATTGGCTGTCGAATATTATACTGTAGGTTGTATTTTTAAACAGAATGAACATTTTGGAAGTGAAATCTGAAAGGTGAATATGGATTATTGAATTTTTAATAATGAAAACGTGTGTGAAATGTTTTGAATTGAAATATTCACAGCTTAAATATACAACCATGTTGAATTTCAGCCCATAAAAAGTCCAAGATGGCGGACAGCTTATATATTCGGCCCATTGAAAAAGCTGCTAATAAGGCATCTATAAATACATATCTATGAGATTTCAGACATGCCCCTCCCCCTTTGGCTTCCGTGAATGAAAAGAGTAGGATCACGGAGGAACTGCGACAAATGACAAAATATCACAAACCACACACACATCTTCAATGTGTATTTATCACCATTTTCTTGAGACATAATTTCTAATTTATTCTCAAAATTAAAGGGTTAGCCCACCCAATTCCTTACCCTCATGTCCTTCCAAACCCGTAAGACCTTCATTCATCTTCGGAACACAAATGAACATATTTATGATGAAATCCGAGACCTTTCAAGGCCCAGAAAAGTAGTAAAGACATTGTTAAAATAGTCCATGTGACTATAGTGGTTCAACCTTAAAAGTTCTGAAGCAAAGAGAATACTTTTAGTGTGCAAAAACACACAAAAATAAGGACTTTATTCAACAATTTCTTCTCTTCTGTGTCAGTCTGAGCCGGCGTTCTGATGTAGAACACAGAAGCGTTGCATTGTGTTACATGTGCGCAGCGTCAGAGGCTGACACGAAATATCTTCATTTGTGTTCTGAAGATGAACAAAGGTCTTATGGGTTTGGAACAACATGAGGGCAAGTAATTAACAACAGAAATTTAAGGCATCTTTACACAGCCAGACTAAACCATGCCTGTTCTGACCCTCCTCAGCACCTAGTAACAAAACATACAGTTTTAATTGCGGTATAAATGAATTTATGCCACCTCTAAGCAGCATTAAACAGTGACATAAATGCCACTTCAGAAGCGCTTCTGTGTCACCTTTTACAGTATAAATTTGCCATTCGATTTTTTAGATTTTAAAGTGGCACTAAAACACTGTCATTAACTACAGTAAGAAATTCTGTTTTTCTTTCTCTCTTTTTCCTCACCATTGAAAGCAGCCAAAGCCTCTAAATTGTCGCCCATGTCTCCGGTTACAGTCAGAGCCTGTTTAACCTTCAGGTTTGTTTCTCTGTGTGGAAAAATGACAAATCAGGAATCTAGTACTTCAACTGTAAACACACAATCCATTGTGTATTTCTCATGAGGTAATTTCAGCTTAATAGAAAAAAAGTGTTTAACATAGCTTCAGATATGAAAACCACAGCAACAATTCCTCTGTTTTGTTCCTTGTACTCACCCATCCAGCTCTGCAGTCTCAATGTAGATCAAGTTGAGCGGTTCGCTGCTAGACAACAGGAGCAAATCTGCCTGTGAAGAAGATGCAGAGAGATAAGGGGATTTTAATTCAATATTAATTTACATCGGATCGTGAATCTTTACGTAAAGATTTACATTTTAAATGATGTAAATGTAATATAAATGTAAATCTTTAAATGTATTACTGTGACAAACTGGTTGTTCTCCAACTTTATGATGTCTCCCACTTGCACATTCATCCATTTCTCGCTTATCATTCTGTTATGAAAGAGAAAGACACATAATTCTGATTACAATAAGTTGCAACACTAAGGGTGTGTGCATCATTCGTTTCTATTTAACTCAACATAAATTATGAATGCACAATCTTGCGGAGCTTGATTTTGACATATGATGAGGGACCACCAGAAATCTGGTGAAAACAGATTTCTGACAACATAGAATATAAGGCATCATTCTAGTAGCTATTCATTGTGTGTGTGTGTGTGTGTGTGTGTGTGTGTGTGTGTGTGAGAGATCAAGATAAATGAACACAGGTCAGAACAACAGGAAGAACATTTCTGTGTCTACAGCTGTGTCCTGTTGGGATTGATGCATTTGTTCTGTAGTAAGTTCGAAATACAAAACTTTCCAGATTAAACCAGAGATAGTAAGAAAAGTAGACGCACCATTTATAGAAATTTGAAAAACTTGGGAGTTGGAAAAGGTGTATGGAAAAGGTGTGCAGGTAACAAGTAAGACTGAAACATAAATATGACAGCCACTCACTTTCCATTGATAAGCACATTCACCTTACGGTTATTCACCTGCCTGTCACTTCTGTGGCGATTCTGCAAAGAAATAAAAAGAGGAAAAAAGACTGAAGGAAAATAATGGAGCAAGAAACCATATGAAAGCAAAAAGAAAATGATAACAGAAGCCCTTATGGGATAAATGAATTTGAAGACAGAGAAGAGAAATCTTTAAATTTGTCTTTAAATGCAAAGATCTGCTGCATCCAGAAACTGGCTCATTCCAGCTTTATGAACGAGGAGAGAAAGAGGAGCGATTCCCTAATTCCCCTCCACTTCCCTGAGCAGGAACATAAGGACTATTGTATTCCTGCCGTGGCTGAGGTGGCTCCTGTTCACTGTATCAGATTTTCCAGTCCACCACTGACAAATTCAGACCCGTAACCTTTTGCTTTACGAGTTTCTGCTGTTCGGAGGAAAGTTTGCGTGATGCCCGTGCGCCAAAGTGAAAGGGCATTTAAATTAGACGTGTACTGAGTATTATAGTAAAAGCTGTCATGTTCATTAACTAAATGTCATTTATTTCCAACCAGACCATAGGAAAAACCAAGGTAGCTCAATTTGCGATCTAGCAGAGGGTTCTCTGGATTACAGGGGGATTGAAAAAATGAGTACTAGTAGCTGTAGTCTGATTTCAACAATATTTAAAGAATTTAAACTCCTTACCAGGTACAATGTGATATTTATGAAAAGCGGGATTTTGGGACTAATGAGATTTCATCCAGAACTTAATGGCATAAAAAAAAATTAAAAAAATGCATTCATAACCAACATAATTAAGGGAATACAGAGCAATAAGCTTTAATAATCAGTCTTTGGCCTATATAGTTAAATCACAGTCAGATCGTGCTAGTTTCAGTCAGGAGGGGAAAAAATGAAAGAAACATGAACAACGGATGAATAGATCTGCAGTGTATTGCATACAGTCACATGTGTGTACTTACAATATCATCAATGGCATCTTTGGCTGCAGTTACTGTTAATACCAACACTAGAGGGAAGACAGTGGTGAACCAAGGCAGAGAGGAAATAGCAGGAATAACCTACAATACAACACACATACACATACACATACACACACACACACGTTTAAATGTGCTTTGAATGTTGCAATGTGATGATCAAGTATTAAATGCAAAAGCCAGCAACATACTGGTAGCTACAGTACATCATATCACATTGTGAGCCAGAGATGGTGCACTAGTAAATATGTGAATGGGAAAAAATGTACCACACAATATGACGGCATGATCTGAGCTTAAGACACACAATTCATTATATCATTATTTCGATAATAGTCTTTACAGATTTCCTGTACTGAAATTTTTTTAGCAGAATTTTTTTTTTTCACACAATTACAAAGAAACTGCAAGTATCACATTGAATTAACCGTGAAATTTTGAAGTACAAAAACTGTTAATTTTTTGTAAAACATTTTTTATTTTTTAAACCTTCTGTAAATCTGCTAAATTTTGTACAATTACCACTCAGAGTGGCTGTAAAGCAATTTTCACTCAGAAGTTGCTAGTAAATTGCACAACCAATTAAAAAGAAACAGCAACAAGCATTGAATTAAATTTTAAAGCAGAAAAACATACTTTTTATTTTCCGGTAAAACATACTCCAATAATCTGTTTTATTTAAAACTTTGGAAAATCAGTGTCTAATTTAAAATGTTATTGATAACGTATTTATTTTCCTCATTAATTTACTACTGTATATGGTAGCTGTACTTGCATGACTGGAAATAGCTGCCATTGAGTGTAATGGAAATGGCTGCAAAGTCAGATGACTTGCCTTAAAGTCAAGGCTAATAAAGAGTGAGCTAATAAAGTTATAGGGTCATGACACAATCGTTATTGCACAAGTATTTAGTCATTTAGAATGCGTGGGGCGTAGACTTAATACGGGAAGTTAGGGTCATGTTTTGTTCACATTCTTTGCAATATGCATGACTAAACATCCTCAAAGAATGAAAGAAGAAACATCGATAACACTATTTTGATAATCCATTTTAGACATTCTACTAACTTTGCAACTACATGTTAACTAGCAGTCAGTAGAGTATTAGTAGACTCTATGCTTAAAATCTGCTAACGCTTTATTTTATTAACTAAATAACTTTGCAAGAACATCAACTTATTCTACTAACCCTGACCTAACTTAACAGTCTACTAATACTCTGAGAGTTAGCTGACATGTAATTGCACAGTTAGTTATAGTTAGTAGAATGTCTAAAGTGGACTCCTGAAATAAAGTGTAACCCTAACTTCCTTGATTTCAAATCATTATCAAATGAGTGCGTGAATGAATATATTAATGAACTAATGAAAGAATACTCTGAAGATCCAGAGCTTCATCCAGTAAACTGCATGATGTATGACGCACCTGTAGGGTGAGCAGGAAGAGGAAGTAGGCATTGGCGATCCTCTGGAACTGCTCAAACAAGTTGAGAGGCAAAAAAGTGAAGGGGTTGTATTTGGAGGTCTTGATTGAATTGGTCTTCAGGAAGAAAAGATAGAGATGAAAGATGGTTCAATAGTGTTGTGCAGACATCATCTTACAAGTGTCAAAAGATCACACATGCTTATTTCCTATTAAGATAGCAAGTCAGATTGGTAACACTTTACTTGAAGGGGTGTGCATAAGACTGACATGACACCTTCATAATCATGACATGACACATTTTTGTGTCATGACATGAGGTTTTATGCATGTTTGACAACTGTCATTAAGTGTCATTCGCTCAATTATGACATTTTTAAAGCAAATATGACATTGTTTGAGATGTCTTTGTTATGACACCTTGACATAAACCAATACATCATAACCTGTCAGTGTCTTTGTCATGACAACTTGACATTATTAAGACAACAAAACCTGTCATAAATATGTCATAAACATGACATAGCAGATTAATGATCAAACTTAAGAAACCATTTAGCTCCATGGGTTAACATTACATTAAACTGTCAGGTGGTTGGTTTTGACATTGGCTGTCATGAGGCCATTATAACATTTTAATGACAAATTCAATTTGTACCACTGTAGTTGAGGTCAAGAAAAATATTGATGACACAGTTATAATGGCCTCACGACAGCCAATGTCAAAACCAACCACATGACAGTTTAATGTAATGTTAACCTATAAACCTAAGTGGTTTCTTAAGTTTGATAATTAATCTGCTATGTCATGTTTATGACATCTTTGTCTTGGTAATGTCAAGTTGTCATTACCAAGACACTGACAGGTTATGATGTATTGGTTTATGTCAAGTTGTCATAACAAAGACATCTCAAACAATGTCATATTTGCATTAAAAATGTCATAATTGTCATAACACTTAATGACAGTTGACATAAACATGCATAAAACCTCCTTCATATTCATGACATGTGTCTTATGTCTTATGCACACCCCTTCAAGTAAAGTGTTACCGTAAGATTTTACACATTTGAATTAAAAAAATAATGAACACAAGCAATGACACAGTGATAAATACTGTGGGAGTTTTTTTTTTTTGAAGAATGGAATTGAAAATAGCTGCAATCTGTTAAGAGGAAACGGGAGGTTCCATATAATGTCATCATGACACATTCGGTCATCTAGGCTATATCTTCAGACAAAACACAAATGTTCATTTTTGTAGGTTTGAATTAGAGTGATTTTCTGTCACACTGATTTGATACTCACAGCATATCTGAAGGATGAGTTATATTCTCTGTCGTTTGCTCTGATTTTCCTCTCCACCTCTATAAACACATATAGAGAAAAACTTTAGATTAGGCTTTAGATTAGGTTAATTTGGTTAGGTCAGGCAAGTTTGAAGAAGTGTGTAATTTGCAGCCCTCTTCTGTAGGTCATAGATAGGACAAACGGATAGTCCCGTCCTAAACTCACACCATTGGATGAGCAGGATGCTTAAAAAGAAACAGTTCTGATAGAGCCACAGTGTTTACAGTTTTTTGGAGAAATCAACCAATGAATGGATAACTCATACAGTAGTTGTCTCTGCATACTTCGCTAGGATAGAAGAATTTTAACATCACAAAAATTACACTTCATGATGTAAGACTTTTGTTAAAGGTCAAAGCTGTGTGTCATGTCTGTACCTCTCTCTCTTTTCCGCGTACAGTCTAAGCCAAAGAACGGCATTGCTTCCTTTCTTCTTTTTCAAGGATTAATCATCATTTCTCTGAAAAGAGAACAAAATGATTGTCTGAGAAAGAGTGTGTTAAACTGCTTAAGTGACTATTTTTAAAGGGATAGTTCACCCTAAAATCCTGTCATCACTTACCCACCCTCATGTTTTTCCAAACCTGTATGAGTGTCTTTTTTCTGTAGAACACAAAAGAAGATATTTTGCAGATTTTGACTTCCATAGTATTTCTTTTCCTACTGTGGAAATCCATGGCTACCGTCAACTGTCTGGTTACCTACATTCTTCAAAATATCTTCTTTTGTGTTCAACAGAAAAAAGAAACTCATACATGTTTGGACTTGAGGGTAAGTAAGTGATGACAATTTTTATTTTTGAGTGAACTTTCCCTTTAGGCACTTTTTGTTGAAATAAAAGCACCAAGACATCCTGACTTTTGAAATTTCAGTGAATAAAACACTGCTGTGACACATCTTTCTTTTAAACATACACACATGAACACATTGATACACTACCAACTAAAAGTTTGGGGTCAGTAAGATAGTTTTTTAAAGCAATTAGCAAGGATGCATTACATTGATAAAAAGGGAAGGTAATGACATTAAAAGGGAACATGTGACACTTAAGGTTGGTGTAAAGGCTGCTGAAAATTCAGCTTTTCCATCACAGAAATAAATTATATTTTAAAATATATCAAAAGAGAAAACAGTTGTTAATTTTATTAATATTTCACAATATTACCATTTATACTGTATCAAAAATAAATGCAGCCTTGGTGAACATAAAAGACTTCTTTCAAAAACATAAAAAAATCTTACAACCCCAAACTATTTAACTCTACATGCACACTTACACACCACACACACACATTCCAGTTTGAGGAAACAGCACTTATGAAACCCGCCCATTGGACAGACTTCCAGAGTGACACAAGAGCTAATTTTAGAAGTGTGTGTTTAAGAATGTGTGTTTTAAATGTACAGCACACATGCTAGAGAACCTTTGGAAGAGCTGTTTTCCACTGTGGTCCACATCACTGGGAAAAAACTAGTCATTATGAAAACCGAAAAAAAATAACCATTTAAGGGGTTACAAATCAGTACAAGTCCCATTCAAATTTATTCTGAAGACTTAAAGTGATAGTTTACCCAAATGTGTGAATTCTGTCATCGTTTACTCGCATTCATGTCATTTGAAACTTGTATGACTTTATTCTTGGAGCGTAAAAGTAGTTTTTTAGCTGGATAAATGTCAAAGCTGCTCTTTTCCATTCAATGATAGCAGACAGTAAGCAAAAGGATCAAAATGAAAAAAGTAAATGTACCATAAAAGTAGTCCATATGGGATTTTTTAGAGCTATAACATTTCAAAGTATAACTACCATTTTATTTAATTTTTTTTCACAAAGCTACATGTATCATATGACTTGGAATATAGAACAGAAGTTGTATTGACTACATATATGCCACTTTTATGATGCTTTTTTGTCTGTTTTAAAGATTGACTGCCCCTTGTCACTGTATTATTTCATTGTATTGAAAAAAGGACAAATGTCATAAATGTTTTATCATTTATTATCATATTTTTGACTCTACATTCCATTGTAAACTGTATGATCAACATGCACTGCAAGATCTAAATAGCAATTTAAGCCCGTCTAGATCAGCCCAATGGCGGCATCCAATAGAACGGGTGAAGGTCTCTGCGCGTTACTGTCTTTCCGCGTGGCAATGTAATTTAATTCCATTTAAGCTTTTATCTGACTCCATTTGATCACAACCTCGAATTTAGGTCAGATTGCCAACTGGTTATTGGTCCATTATATAATAGTTTAGCAAAACATTTTATAGTTCTACTTAACACTTAACTTATATTTTACCCGTTCATATTCAGAAGCTATGTGGCTCTGAGGTCCTCACGCCTTCTGTTTAACGCGGGTCTCACGATCACAAGCTCGTCAGTTTTGGTCACCAAGAGGTAATTGGCTATATACCTAAGATTGGTCGCATTCACGCTTACACAATCAAAGATACTTTGATATAGCCGTGATTGCATACACTTGAAATTAAAGAGGTATGGCCACTATTACAGATATAAGTTGACCAACATTACTTCTCTTATAATAGCTTTGGATTAGCCATGCCGTGGTTTCCCATGTACACTTATCTAAAGTAACATTAAATTAAAACCAAATTTAGATTGGTCAAGCAGCATTTTTGCTGTTCTAAAAGGAAATTCACTTCTTGTCTTTGCGAACCACGTAGGCTACACTTAGGGTGACCAGACGTCCCAAGAAATTCGGGACAGTGCCGAAATCTAAGCTGTTGTCCCGAATCCAGCCCTAATTTTCCCGAAAATTATACTAAAGCAAAATCTTATTTTTTGTCTGTTATTGTCTGATAAAACATTAAAAACTGTCCGTGGACGTTGAGTCATCCTGCAGCCAGCCCCCGCCGGTTGCTCATTGGCTGCAGCATCTTTTTTCCTTTTTTTTATGTTCTACAAAGGTAGGCGCAAATGTATATGCATTGATAAACAAGCGCAAGTTGCAGCAGCCGCGAGGACAGTGAATGTGCAGGTTGGTCGCGGCACTGTGCAAATCATCTACACAATTATTTTGTTTTCTTATTTAATGACCGACAATTTAGTCGTAATAATAATTTTGGCATAAGGCTTATTAGCGTTAGGCTATAGCCTGAAAAGTCTGATTTACGCTCTGTTACAAAAGTCATTGTTTTTTTGTTTTTTCACAATGACATATGAGTTTTGTGGCTGTTGATCTTTGAATAAAAATATGTTTGTCAAAGCAAAGAATGCCATAGAAGTGCTGCACAGGGTGTAAAATCTCAGTGCTCTTTTGGTTGTTTGGGATAATTAAGCTCTAAGAACATAGGAACTCCAAGGCACTCGAATTATGTTGAAAAAAGTTAAAAAGCCTTTATTTTATTCATGGCTTAAACATTAAAATTGGAATTTTTAATGTTTTTTTAAATGTAACTACAATTTTAATGTTTAAGCCATGAATAAAATAAAGGCTTTTTAACTTTTTTCAACATAATTAGAGTGCATTGGAGTTCCTATGTTCTTAAAAATATGTTTGGTTCAGGTTTGAAATTCATAATTTTTTATTATAGGCTATGTAGTCTAATATCATAGTAGGCCTACCCCAACAAAGCAACCCCCCCACCCATCCCGAATTTCAGCCAATCTCATCTGGTCACCCTACATACACTTGAATTAGTGATTAGTGTCGTCACTAATCTGACGCAGAACTTGCGGTAAAATACGAATCTGTTTAATCTACTTGGGAAAAACTATTTCAGAGTCAGTCGGAATAAAATCAAATGTAACAATTTATTATGTCAGGTAAATGTATCATGCCAATTTCATAATCAGTTCAAAGATAATAAATACAAAACATCAATGTTCTGGAATAAAGAGAGAAGATGCGTACCTGACATTATAAAATACATGATGCGGAGCGTCTTGCATACACTCCGCATCACAGGCTATTTTGAGTTACAAATCGCCCTGAGCCTCTTGTTGCATTTCTTTATATAGACAGAAACTTCTTTCACATGGAAACATTTGCTAACAATGGGAATTTACATTCAGAGTTTACACCTTTTGGGAGCAGAATACCATTTGCCTGGAAGACAGACCCTCCTCTGTGTGCAAGTTATCTCTAAACTCTTAAGAACTTTATTACCTTTTGGTTTACTTCTTTGGGAATGAGACATTTGTACCAGTCGCACTGAGACATTTCAAATGATACCAAACATGTACAATACATGATAATTATTCACATTAAACCATTTAGATTTTAGGGTGAATATCTGGTGATCTCAGCGTGAGAGAGAGAGACAACATGGGTGAGGTGACTGACTCAGGGATGCTAGTTTCTCAAGAGAGAGTCAAATGTTAATTTCGAGAAAGGTCCTTTGTCTTCTCTGGGAGTGGTCGTTCCTCAACCAGACTCCCTGGCATTTTCTATTTTCTCAATTCTTAGAGAAAGAACTTTCCCCACTCCAAATGTCAGTGACTGAGCCCATAAAAAAACTATTACAGCATGTTTTGAGACAGAGACAACACCCAAGCCAAATGTGCAAACTTTGTGAAGTTAATTTATCACGACAGCATGAGATGCAGAGAATGATTTACAGTAAAATAGGCAGAATAGGAGAGAACTAAAGTGGGCCACCAAGTGAAAAACAGTGCAAGTGGTTGGAAAAAGACAGACATGAGTCCAATCAAACCACAGAAACAAATAGGTGGGGTTCTGAGAGGTGGCAAGAAGACAAGGCACAGACCACAATACGCACACATAGTAACCACATATTCAAGTGCATGTTTGCAAACATGCATGCTACAGGAATACATGTCTCACTGTCACCACTGTAAGGTTAAGCTGTAACCTCACTGTACAAAAAAAAAAAAAAAAAAATGAAAATGAGAATGAGAAACAGTCAATGAGAAAATTCAAATATAAAATGTGCTGATACCATTTTAATAAATGTAATTACACAAGTGTTATGTGAGCAAGACCTGTTTGATCAAATAAGGCGTGGAGGGCTGGAGATGAAAAAAGCAGGCAAAGAAAATGGTTTCTACCTTTTCAACAAGCCCACACTTGCCTTGTAAATTCCAATTACATTTTTTGGAATTGAATTAAATTAGCAAACAGGACGCAGAATTGCATATTGAATTGAACTGTAACTAACATAAAATATTTGAAGGTAGTGTAATATTTATCCATGTCATTTCAATTCAAAATCAAATTCCAATTCAACTTCCAGTGGGTTGGAATTAAAATTGTGATTAAACTGGTGAAATGACCATATTCACATAAATTCTAACTCAAATTCTCAATGCTAGCCTAAATAAATAAATAAAAATTAAATGTCATGCATCAACTCTCGCATTTTCAAAGGCAGCATCTAGGAAATCCTCATGCACTACTCTGACCTTCTGCTCTTTGGAGGGAATGACTGGCAATTTTACAAACACAGTCTAGAGCCTAGAAGTCCAGAGGCTGTTATATATGTGTGTAAGTTTTCAAAGGGGCTATTGTGTGCTATCTTGTTTTCCACCTTTCCCTTTCCTAAGTTCCTGTGTGATGTGATTATAAAACAAATGGGTGTGCATACGTGAGTAATGCTGAGTGAATATAAGAGAATATATAAATCTGAGTGAATATAAGAGAAATATACAAGGACCGGAAAAATGAAGATCCTGCCTTTTGATAAGCTTTGGTGTGGTGTCTCAGAATATACCTCACATGCCTGCATATGGGCTGACATGCTCTGGTCACTATTACTCCACACCACTTCAGATAATCTACAGTGCCATGCTGCTATTTTTAAAACTTATGACTGTAAATGTGTCATTAACCAGAGAAGTTGGTACATAGAAATAAGCGTCATAACAGAATCACAAAATTATGTTAAAAAATGTTTGGTAACACTTTACTTGAAGGGGTGTGCATAAGACTGACATGACACCTTCATAATCATGAAATGACACATGCCATGAATAAGAAGGAGGTTTTATGCATGTTAATGACAACTGTCATTAAGTGTCATTCGCTCAATAATGTCATTTTTAATGCAAATATGACATTGTTTGAGATGTCTTTATGACAACTTGACATACCAGTACATCATAACCTGTCAGTGTCTTTGTCATGACAACTTGACATTACCAAGACAACATAACGTGTCATAAATATGTCATAAACATAACATAGCAGATTAATAATCAAACTTAAGAAACATTACATTATATTACTGATATTTTTTTACCAAATTTAATTTGTCATTAAAATGTCATTAAGTGTTAATACTGCCAAATTATTTTATAACTAATACTGGAATACTGGAAAAAAAAAGTGGTCAGAAATATATTCATGACACAGTTATAATGGCCTCATGACAGCCAATGTCAAAACCAACCACATGACAGTTTAGCGTAATGTTAACCCATAAACCTAAGTAGTTTCTTAAGTTTGATAATTAATCTGCTATGCCATGTTTATGACATATTTATGACAGGCTACGATGTATTGGTTTATGTCAAGTTGTCATAACAAAGACATTTCAAACAATGTCATATTTGCATAAAAAATGTCATAATTGAGCGAATGACACAACATGAATAAAACCTCCTTCATATTCATGACATGTGACATGTCATGATTATGAAGGCGTCATGTCAGTCTTATGCACACCCCTTCAAGTAAAGTGTTACCAAATGGGTTATGGAATAAAAAATGGGTTATGGTGTCAAATGCCAACACTACTAACAAATGTTGGTTTTAAACTAACAAACAAATAATTGGACAAATCAGAAGGGTGTGAAAATAAAGATACTGAAACCACTACAGTGGTTTTGAAAGTAGGCCAGTGCATTGATCAAGGGGTTCTGTAGAATCCCACTGAAGACAAAAGGAAATGCTGTACTGCGTTTATAGATAAATAGACACTTTTTAAATAACTATAAATCAAGACAGGGTAACTGAATGCACAAACAGAAACTCCGACTCAGTCTGGTAAACCGTGAGGGAACTGGGTTAAAAAAAAAAAATTGTGATTTGCAATATTTTGATTAACTGCTGACAGGTTATTCAATAGAAGGAAGTGCTAATGACAAACAAGTGAATACAATGCAGTCTACACACACTGTGGGAAAGCTAAAAGATTAGCAACAGCATGTGTAACAAAACACTGAAACACAAAAATAGTGAGTATTAACACAAACAAAAGAATCCATATATTATAACATTTTCAAATGACCTGTAATTTGTATTATTAGTCTCCAATGGATCAGTTTGGAGTGTTGATAGCAAGACTCAGCTTATGTAGGTTACCACATGCATTTCTAAACAGTATGAAACATGCAGTGACTTGCAGCAGGATTCCTCAGGAACGCAGTGATTATAGTGAGTAACTCCAGTCTGGAGGTGACAGCAGATTAGTGCTGGGTGGGGAAGATTCTTTCAAACTGGGTTTGAATAGTAGCGAGTAATTATGAAAGTAAAAGAGTACTCGAGAGCATGTAGCAATTTGAGAACTTGTACAATAAATATTCTTAGTTGTACGTGAACATTTGCACTCACAGCTCCAATGTGAAAACCTGTTGAATGTTGAAATTTGCACTCGCAGACAATAGTCGTAACGACTTTAATCCATATTTTTATTATTATACTCTTAAAATAAAATAAAAATATGATTCAACTGATTCACTTGATTGACAAACTTTTTAAGGTTCATGCTACATATAAGAAAGTGAAAGAAACGAGGGGTAACACTTTAGAATAATGGTCCGTTAATGGGTAACTATGCAGAAAGTAATGCATGACTAATGATAGTGTTTTTCACTTTAAAATAACGGTCCAGATCACTAGTAGTTCCTGCATAGTGAGTAACACTTGAGTAATGAGTGACTATATTCAGAGTAAAAAAACTCACATCTCAGACACCTGTTAATGTTCTGATTAGTAAATAATTAGTAATTCTTTATCATTTGTCATAGTTACCTATTAGTTCTCAATGATGCCAATCTCATTCAGTAATTATTGATTACCTAATAAGGAACTTTCTAAGTCCTAAATTTCATATTACTTACTGATTAGTAAAGCTTTTTTCCATATTAGTTAATAGTAGAATTTGAAGTGTTAATGTAGTACTACTACATACTCCTGCATTACTTCCTGCATAGTTACTTATTATTAATGACGGACCATTATTCTAAAGTGTTACCAAAACGCGCTTCTAGAATGTTTGATTCATTTTGTTTGGCTGTAAAGTTTGCAATACAATATTGTTATTATAGTATATAATATTTAATTATAGTATAGTTTAATATGTATTATATACAGTTTAATATGGATCATGTAGTTTGTTACTGGAAAAAAATACAGCAATTTGAAAACGGCTGTCACAGTACTGAATAATGTAGTTTGTAGCTAGTTACTCCCCAAAGTTTGGAAGGCACATACAGTATACAACAGCCTGCTGAAAGTTTAATCTAAATTAAAAAAGTAACTTATTTACAAATATTTAGGTTTACCAGATGTTTTTCCAAAATGTCCAAAACGTTTCTTTGAAAATGTTTTTCTTTTTAGGTATGCAAATAGGTTCAGGGTTTAAAAATAAAATAATAATCTGTGTTTACCAAAGTGTCTCTCAGACATAAACCATGCAAAACTCATACACAGAGCTTCAGGAAGTCTGATAGGACCACTTCTCCATAACTATGAGTCAGGTCAATAGAGGTAAAGATGACAGAGACACACTTAGAGAGACGACTTTCCCTTTAGTTTACAAATTAAATGGCTAGTAAAGGAATGTTGCTTTCCAAGCAGAACAGCTCAATAAACACAAGCACCCATCCTGCACTAATGCACTGAGACAGTAAAGGAAACTCTCAAGAACCTCTAGTTATACATTAAAGGCAGCAGCATACGTCCTGAAGTAGACCTTCTACTACTAAATGTCTAGAGAGCTGCAGGCAACACAATGTGAAGTGTGCCACAGTTGCAGTGGGATTTCATCATTTCCTCAGCTTCACACAGGAAACATGCAGAGACAGTCAGAGGCGGGCATCATGGGAAGAGCCATACGATGGGCGGCCGAGAGCTAAAGACCAATGTTATAGCACCTCACTTGAGATAAATGACTGGGGCTATAGATGTCATGTTGTAAAACGCTTTTGGCATTTATGGTTATTGGATGCAGATGATGTCAGCTAATCTAGAAATAAATTGATTATTCAAAATTGAATAATTGAATTGAAATGTCTGCTTACTCAGGTCACTCAGCTCAGGTCACTCCTTCATTGCAAATTTAAGGGATTTTCCTATCTGCCATACTTTTTATCATCTACCAGCAAAATACACAAGTCGGATGGATAAGAAAATCAATAACACACATCTTCTTAACAAGTGGCACGGTTTGAGGGATCACAAAAGGTGAGGGATGATTCACATGCTAAAATATAATGCTTGGAGCCATGTTAGTTCTAATCCCTAACTGAAACTAAGCCATGTCACAATTTTTTTATTTGATCAATGATTGATGATTGACATTTAAATCAATGATTTATCCTTTAAATTTAATAATATTCAGAACAGAACAAGAATAAAAAAATAACTATAAATAAACAAGCCAAAACTAAATAATTTAAAGCGAAAGTGAAAGTAAGCGGCGTTGGGCTCACGTATCTCTCTCATTAGAATCAAAATGTTTCAACATTCGCGATGTATTTGGATGGTAAACTATTCTTTATTATAGGCTTTGTACTTCACTCACGTTCCAATATCGACGGGAAATAATCATCCTCTTCACACGTGCAAAAATGTGCTTGGAAAGATCTCAGTGGAGCGGTGCTTACGCTGAATGGTACAAATTGTATTACTGACTATTTAAACAGAGCAGTGTCATTTTTATATGTTAGGTTGACTATTTTATTATTATATTTTATTACGGCTATAATGAACAGGCTGCGATGTCAAGATTGCAATGCTGGAATATGTTGTGTGTGTGTGTGAGGCGCGGGCGCGATCGAACAGTGGAAACATAAAAACATATTACGTCATGTTCATACAGTACATCATTCAAACTCCAAAGTGTTGCAAAATGTTGGCGGATATTTTGCAAATAATTTATTTAATATGTTTTGTGACAGTTTGTTTTCAGAAGTTTCAAAGAGTTAGTAAAAGAGTAAAGAAAAAGTTTTTACGTATCCATTTTTTAAAAAAGTATTTATTTTGTATTAATACATAACCTCATTGTATTCATTTATAATGTAACATTATAGCGTGACATTTGTGTCAATAATCGTCAAACAGGTGACTCCGCGTGGTGGGAGGGGGTCCCCAAATCAAATTTTGCCCCAAAAGGCTCGGGCCGGCGCTGTTTGCTTGCAACTTCACTGTTATTATAGTAACAGAATTTGAGGAACTCAGTAACTTCTTGTTTTATTTGTTTTTACTGAAATCCCCTCATGGGAGTAAAACGTTGAACTAAACTTCATTTTCTACTTAATTGTGTAACTGTACATTTATCCATTCTAAAACTGAAAAAAAGATAGAAAAGACATTTTTGACACTTCAACTAGCTTAATTTCATCAATTTACATAATTTTATCTGTAAAAAAATACTAATAAAACAATGTCTAGTAGAGGCAATAAAGCGATAAATCACAACTAAATGGAAAATCTATAAGACATGAGCAGATGAATAATTCAACCAAGCCTTACAATAGCGCTCAGGTATAGCAAATGAAGGGGAGGCCTCTCATTTTACCAGATAAAGACATGTCATTTCTAATTACCTTTTAATTATTTATCCATTAATAATAACAGTTTGTCACAGAGACAATCATATCTGATCAGACAGAGCCTGCTGTGTGTTGACACTGCATTATTTATCTGCTGTATTTGACAATGAGTTGTATGGGCCAGCAGAGGAACTCAGGGTCATGCGACAGTCACAGATATGCACAAAGCCATCATAAACATTAAACAGCACTGGAAGGCCAACACTAACTCCTAAACCTGAAGAGAACCAGACTTCAGACTGTCCTAAACCAGATTTGAGAATCTGCTACAGTACAAGAAAAAACATGCAAACAAGTTTTATTGCTAAGTAGTAAACCGCACTAAATATTCAGCAAAATAATGCAAATGCTATCCTATACTCTCAAAAAAGGTTCCAGTTAGAACCAAAAGGGTTTTACAACCCGACCATGTAGTGTTGTGCTCTACGCCAAAACACAAACTATGGGATTTTTTTTATCGACACCCACAAAGTCTGATTGCATAGAAAAGTAATAACACACCTTCCCTCAACAAGCCGTATGATTCGAGATATCATTCAAACCTGTAGCACAAATGAGGGTTGAGTTACAAGCCAAAGTTTAATGCTTAAGGTAAAGAATGAAACCTACCACTATACGGTAAATGTGGTATATGAGCAACTTGTTATGCAACACCAGTCCATCTAATCATAGATGAAGGCAGATACAGTCAAAGACTAAACCGGATGATCTATCTCCTATCTTCATCAGGTCATTTTGAAGGGTACTGTTCAGTATATACAGCAATACATGATGTATGCTTTGCAACATGGTTTAATAGACTAATGCGCTGATATATTATTATATATATATTATAGAGTTAAGGTTGCAAACTGTCAACCATTATATTATGCACAGTATAAACTGAGTAAATCCCCAGTTTATCCCCAGAGCCCCCAGACTATACAGACAGAAGTGGGGAAAAAGTCAGATTCAGGTATATTACACCACAAAATGAAGATGTCTTCAGTGAGTTAGACAATCTCAAAGATTTAATCTTGTGTTATCAACATTGCTGACATTTCAATCAAAAAATACATACATAAAAAGCAATTATCAAAGTGAAAGTGTTAATTATGAAGACGTCACTTAATTTTTCACAAAAAAAAAACCATACAATTGTGCAGAAGAACAACAGAAGAACATCAGTGGTTTAAATCAATTCTCACCTGGAGTAACTTCAAGAGTTCAACTCTATCTGTTTCTTTGACAGCTGGCTGGGTAGAAAAGTTATACAGTCCAGAGAATGCAAATTTCCAAACATCTCAGCTTTTTTAGTCAAATTTTTGACACCCTGGTAAGGCATCCATGACCAAAAATTCGCCCTCAGGCTGTGTATCAACGTGAACCTCTCTGTATTTCCACCCCTCTTTTGAAACTGCTGAGACAAGGAGAATGAAAAACTCTTTCACTCTCACAGCCTCTATCTTACTTCCTGTGTTTTTTTCCAGGACTGTCTGCAGGGACCCGCTCTGCTGACCTTGACCTCTTGCTGCACCCCTGACTTTTACCCTCAGTATTCTTACCGTAAGCGTCCTATGGTGACATCGCAGTGTGTGTAGTAGGTCTAACAAGGCACTCCTTTCTCCAGCCAGAGATCACCGAAGTCAGCTAAAGAGTCTCCTCCTCTTTGTCTAGCCCTTTTTTTTTCTTTCTCCTCCTCCTTTCTCTCACTTTTCAGCCTTCCATCTGCTCTCACTTTGCGTTGATGGGAAACAGGGAGTGCAGGCATCCAGCCTAGACTCATTCACACACACACACACACACACACGAGAGACCCCACCACACACACACACACACACACAACATAAACAAGGAAGAGGGGTGGAAACTTAATGTTCTTTTTCGGCGTTACTCTTGTGACAGTTTATCTGAGGTTTCATTTACTCACTTGTCTTCCGGAGTAACAAACTGTCAAACTTTTATTCAGATCTCTGTATATCTCTCGGTCCCTTGCTGTCTTGCACACACCCATTTACTTACTAGAAAAGTATAGATTTCCGGCACACCAAAAAAGGAAGCAATACGCTTTTCCCCCCCATTCCTCTAACCACTGACAAAGAACAGCAGTACTGAGCATGTTCACTATGACCACACACATTGAGAATACACAGAATATACACATTTACTTAACTATCTAAACAAGGACTTATATTGTTTTTATATAAAGCAAATTATAATCGCTATAGACAATCACTCAAATCCTAAAACTTTTTGCCTTTTTAAAATATGTAAAAATAGAAATATAATTTTCTTCTTAATAATAATATTTAAAAATAAAATTGTATAAAATGAAAATAAATAATATGTATATATATATATTTTTTTTAAATAGTATTATTATCATTATTATTATTAGCTTTATGTATTTAGGATTTCCAATTATGGATTATGGAGGTTTTATCATATTCAGCTCACTTCTGGGAATACATTTTTCCTCAAACTATAGCCAAACAGATTTTCACAGAGAAAGCCATCATAGACTGATGAAGCATTTCCATCTTGTAAGAAAATAATCATTATACAAGTCCTGATACAGCACTTGTCAGGTAATAAAAATGCATGCAACACATTTTAAGGAAAAATGATTATAGGTTACCTTATTATGGTTAGATTAAAAAGACATAAATCCATGAAAAGAAAACAGGTTAACCATACAAATCCAAACGATAAACACTCATGAGCATACAAGGATGTGTTGTGCACGCACGCACACACACGCACACACACGCACATATTGGGTATCCATGTTTAATGGGGAATTTCCATAGACATTATGATTTTTATAATGTGCAAACTGTACATTCGTTACCCTAACCCTAAACCTATCCATCACAGAAAGCTTTCACACATGCACACCCACACACACACACACACACACAGAGAGAGAGAGAGAGAGAGAGAGAGAGAGAGAGAGAGAGAGAGAGAGAGAGAGAGAGAGAGAGAACTTGTTTAACTATCATTAAACACTTTTCCATGTTTCCAATTTCCAGCATATTTCCAGTAAGCATTTATAAGAGTATCCATGTTTGTTTTTTGCTGGAAAACAACAAAGAACAACAATGTTCAGTTTTACAAAACAGCAGACCAATGACCAACCACCCAAAATGTGGAAGTGAAACAATTTGAACGTGACGCCACAAAGATTGCTCAAAATGCATTTCATTCACCACCTATTAAATATATCCCATATCAAAATGCCATCATTAAATGCAAATACATGATCTGCATTATACAGAAGCCAGTCTTACCTCAATTGCATTGATTTTTTAAAACAGGTCACCTCATTAAAAGCAGGGGTCAAGGGAATTATATGGCCTGGTTGTTCTGAACAACAAGTTGGACAAGGCTGGACTTGCCATACTTGAATCAGATTCCTTTACAGGAACTTCTAAAGAGAGAAGAAACACTATAACTGACATGCAAAACAACAGAAGAGAGGAAATTATTGAAAAGGAAGAGCCGGTCATATTGAGAAGTAGAAAGTTTAAGCGTAGGCCTTCCAACCACAGATCTATGCATCCAAACACAAATATCAATGCTTATTAGCAGCACAATGAAGTTTGGAGAATGAAAGATGTAACAGACCAGAAGATTCATTCTTAGAGAAACACACAAACACATTAATTCATAAATAATTTATAAACGAATTCAGAATATCAATTCAATCTGTGATCTCCTCCATAATTTAAAATACATAAATAGCTTTCCACATATTGACAAAACATAAAACATATAACCAAAGGCTAGAATTTACAATAAATACATGCACATGTGATAGTTGTCTTTAGAGATTGTGTTTACACCTGTATGGTTGTGCAAATATTACAAACAAAACAAAACACAACTCTATTACACCTCAAAAAAAGAGAGCATACAATCTACTTGGCACAAGGTAAACAAAGTTTCATACAGTACATCCCTTCTCATCAGCTGGCACTGGTTGGCCTATATTTGTCTTTTTTTATTTGTGTATTTATCTGTTTTGAGACATCTGTGGAAAAAAAACTACGGGAAATAACCATGATCTTTGGAGTATTTGGAAGGGTCGGACCACAACTGAACCATCTTTCAAGTAAGACAAAGATGGTGAACGTATTGAAGGTATTACAGATAAGATTTCAGGATCACATTAGTGAACAGACCACTGAAGAAAAATGTGCATATGTCAATCAAAGGATAGACATCCAATGTAAATAAATCTTGTTAGACCAACAACAGTAGACTCCCATTCAGAAGGCCACAAAGAATGAGCCCATAGACTCATGGTTTGGCAAAACTCTCGCATCTTCTTATATTTGATATTTTTCGTAATGTCACTGATATCTTTCTTTACAACGTGCTTGAAATAATCGCAAAGCAATCATTAAAAACGGCATGAAACGTCTTTTCTTCCATATTGTGACGTATATCTGAGTGAAACTGCTTCTCAAACAAGAACAAATGTAGGGCGGGACTTGATTTTGTCCATGATGAATTGATTGGATCGTTGTCATTTACTATTGCAGAAATCTCATGTGAGATGACCGACCTGTCCCGCCCTCGCGCCGAAAAACACTTCATTAGAAGTGATGAAATTTCCATGATTTTTTCACTCGTTTGATTAACTAGATAGATGTAGATATTTCTAGTCGACTAAATATTTTAGTGATGACTACCTTTTTTGACATCACACTTTGAAAATTCCCTGATATTACCAGATTTTCCATGGGACCATGGGAACGCAGTTCTCTTCATCTTAGTTGTCGCTCCTCATGAAGAATGATGCAAAGCCAGTCAAACGATTACATGACACTTAAGGCTTTGAATAAACATGCAAGGTTTTATAAACAGTGTAAGTCCTTGTGCAATCGGTTTGTGAAGGCTTGTTTGTCTGTCAGATACAGTTAGGAAGTCTTTCATTTGCCTCAAATGATCAAAGTCTCTGTTTTAATCAGTCCACTTTCATCATTTTGGCTGACTGAAGAGGTCAGCCTTCTGCTTCATCTTCACCTCCCCTCTTCAACAGGTCTGGTCTCAGCTTTTAGTTTGACGAACTCTTTGGCAACCTCATCAGTCGAGCGTTGAGAGAGGATTCGTAGTGCGGTGGTCCCGGTTTCATCTATGTTGATACGCGGGCCCAAAGGGCACCAGCACACGCAGCTTTTCCGGTCTGCTACATCACGCAGCTGCAGTATTGCGATCCCCACCACCCGGTCCGCACGACCAAAACAGTAATCCTTCACCGATATTTGAATCTCATAGCAGTCCAGACTCATGCCTTTACCCAGCACACTGAGATTGAGATAAAAGGAGGGAGAAAATACACATATGAGTAGAACATTCTCATTAATATGACTTTTACAAAAAAAAAAAAAAGGTTTAACTGCCACCAAGTACTAGTGTTGTTCTTATGGAAAATGCTGGTGGTTCAAACCACTAGGGCGCTGTAAGTTGGCGCTTTCGGAAGACATCGAGTCTTCGCCATACCCATATGACACCATTGTTTTTCTGAATGCAAACCAGCGAGCCATGACCGCGACCAAAGAGTATCTGGCAGGAGGACAATGACAGCGAATAGACTTCATGAACTTTGTCTTATTCTATTATAAATTATTTTGAACCGGTTGAGGTCAAGGTCTAAGTTATGCAAGTACAGATCCTTTTTGTTTTTTACTGGTGAAGACCTGTGAAATGCAATATGAAGAGGCTAATGTTGTATAATACCAGTGCTGGGTAGTAACTGATTACATGTAATGGAAGGTAGTAACTGGCTTACAATATGTAATCAGATTCCAAAAATGTAGTACTTGTATTAGATTTTATTACGTTTTAAAATGCTCAATCAGATTACGGTTACTTTTTTATGGCTTACATATTATTCACACAAATATTCAACAATATTATTGATCTGCCTGCAATGACGCCATTATATGAGAACTGAACTGAGCTGGACGATGACATCACGGTTTTCTCCAGAGCGGCTATATATATATATATATAAATGAACTAAATTAATATCTTTTTTACAACAAAAATGAAACATCACTGAACTTACTTATGCTGGACTGTGACGCTATTTTCTTCTGGAGACAAACGTTGTTGCATTATTTTCCTGTTATCACTGTAAAGCTGCTTTGAAACAATCTGTATTGTAAAAAGCGCTATATAAATAAAGGTGACTTGACTTGATTCTTATATTTTCCTTTCTAATAAAAAATATTCATTTTAATTTAAATTTTTATGATTAATTAATTAATCATTAGCTTTTCATCAACTCACAATCCTCCTGCAGTTCTTTCATTAACCCCAGTTTGGGAAACCCTGGCATAAAGTGATGCTTAATGCATTTCATGTTGTTGAAAACAAAGAATGGAAAATATTTCTCTTTCTTTTTTTTCTTTTTTTTTAAATATCTATATGGTATACGATAATTGCATTCAAATAAAAAATTTTAAGCGAGTAAGGTCAAAAGTAATACATTACCCAAAACGAGTAATCTAGATTACGTTACTAACTACAATTTTCGTCATGTAATTTGTAATCAGTAACAGACTATAATTTGCAAGTAATCTACCCAGCACTGCATAATATCTCTAGGCTAACTGTTAAAATGAATTTTATTAATACATGCATTCACATATTGTTCGACGTCAAAGACTCAGATGTTAAGGTTATAACGTTGCATGTCAATTTACAATGTGTTAATTTGCCTAAGTTAAATACAATATGAAACCCGTTATTTTAATGTTTGTACAATACATGTAAGAGACATAATTGTAACAAACGTTGGGCTGCCAATTAATAAACACTTGTTGATATAAACTATTTTTGGTTACACTTTATTTTAAGGTGTCATTGTTACAGTGTAATTATACATTTAAGTACTGAGTAATATTAATTAACTTCATGTACTTACTAAAGGGTTAGGGTAGGATTGGGATTTGGTTTAGGGTTAGTTGCATGTAATTTAATTTACTGTTATTACTACGGTAAGTACATGTAACATATGTAGCATGTAACATTTTTTTATGTAACAAGTCACAAACTCAAGTAGGTTAACTCTGGTATTGTTTTGACAAGTAAACTGACTAGGAGAAATCAGTAGGTGTGCAGTCTCTACAAACCACACATTTAAATAGAGAAACATTTACATATGAGAGTTGTTTTCACTCACAATTGAAATGCCTCATTGTACTTTGCAGTCCAGCAGTTGTTTTTCGATTTGGTTGTGAATTTCCGTTTCTTCTCTGCGAGCTGTGGGCCGACCAGGTTAACCTCCACAAATGGACGAAACATCCCTGAGGTCTGCCATTTCATGTCATTTACTGCGATCACTGAAAGAGAAAGAGAGAACGAGTTTGTAAAACGATGTCAGGGGTGTTTACAGGATTAAAGGAGAACTCCGGTCAATTTTAACATTGAGCTCATTTTTTTGTACATTTGGAGTGCTGTCAATACAGAGAACAACGACAAAAATCGGTGTTGCCTACACCGAGTTATTCTATTTTTAAAATTTGCACCCTATTGACTTCAATGGGGCAAGTAGTAAGCCTGCTTTTTAGCCTCTTAACATCCTTTAAGTGTCATTACAAGTTCACAGAAAATGTGAGTGATTCCTTCCGAGTGAACACGAGTGGATCTGACTGCAGTAGATGTTAGAGATATTAATAAAAATGAAGTTAATTCAGCCAGCGCTCATACCTTTGTTTACATCCTGTTTTCGGTGGAAGGCCATAGTAATCGATTGTCGAGTTCACGCGCATAGGTTTAGTACCTATGATCACGCGCGTGAACTCGACAATCGATTACTATGGCCTTCCACCGAAAACAGGATGTAAACAAAGGTATGAGCGCTGGCTGAATTAACTTCATTTTTATTAATATCTCTAACATCTACTGCAGTCAGATCCACTCGTGTTCACTCGGAAGGAATCACTCACATTTTCTGTGAACTTGTAATGACACTTAAAGGATGTTAAGAGGCTAAAAAGCAGGCTTACTACTTGCCCCATTGAAGTCAATAGGGTGCAAATTTTAAAAATAGAATAACTCGGTGTAGGCAACACCGATTTTTGTCGTTGTTCTCTGTATTGACAGCACTCCAAATGTACAAAAAAATTAGCTCAATGTTAAAATTGACCGGAGTTCTCCTTTAAATCATCATCTCACCAGGCATTTAAATGCACAGATGAGAAAATGTATCTCTTCTCTCCTGTAGTGCTCTCACCTCTGACGCAGAGTTTCTGCTCAGTGTTTCCAGCTGGAGGCGACAAATCCAACTGAATTACTGACTCCCCTATCGGCCGCTCAACCCCGGAGCCTGTCAATCAAACCACTTCATTTCACAAATACTGTACATTCAACCTGTACATTATATGCATATAAAAAAATAAAAAAAAAGTTTTCACTTTTTATGATTGTGATTAAAAATATTGGAATTATATGGAATGGATTTAAAATTAAGTAGAATGTGCTATTAAAAATGATACTGTAAAACCAAGCTGAAAGTATTTTACTCTACTGATAGCTAGATGGTGAAGCATTATCAAATTAGCCAAAATCTTTATTAACCAAACATGTAATGAGCAGGAGATTTGTTGCAACAGAAATGCATTTTCTCCTAAAATTCAAAAAAATATAAAGTATATAATATAAATATTGAATAATATTTAAAAATAATAATTAAGCAACACAACCGTTTTGAACAGCAGCAAATCCACATATTACAATGATTTCTGAAGGATCATTTACACTGAATACTGGAGTAATGGCTGCTAAAGATTCGTCTTTGAAATCACAGGAATAACTAACATTTATAAAACACTATGCTAAAATAAAAATATTTTGTGAGTGAGAAATTTCATCATTTTGACATTTTCGGCCCACCTCGGTCAGGTCGAACATTCTCTTTGGGGGTGATCCTGATGCCCATTCCATTTTGAACTGCGAGAAGAAATGTTTCATTTAAAAAAAGTCCAGCAAATGTCAAATCATTTATATAGACTGTGTGGCCATGTGCAAAGGCTGATAAAAGTCAGCCAGTGAACATGTGTGCATGTGTATGTATCTCACCCTGAGCATGTTGTGTTGTCACAAACGTCTTGATAAGAGCATCTGTGGTCTGTGTATATAGGGAGAGAGCGTAACGCAGCGATGACAGCTCAGGGCTCTTCTCCAGATACACTTTTTTTAAACCATTCCCACCAGCATGGAAAAACAGCTACCCAGCAGCAAGTTTGAGAAAGAGATAGAGAGAGAAAGAGAGAGAGTAAATTAGCATGAATTTCTTACTGAAAAAGGTGCTACAGAGAGTAACTTGTTTTGTCTGACCAAGTTACTACGTGTGAAATGTCATGCCTGTGGTGAGCAGCTTCCTCAAATTGTTTCTTGAATTCTCTCTCCTACCCACACACACTTTCATTACACACAATCGGAAGAACTCAAACCCCGGTGCAGTGTGCAACATGTTGATTTGCTGTGACAGTTCTGTTTTTAAGCAGAAAGCCAATACTTTAATGTGTTGTAACTCAGCGGGTATGCCGTATCCATCCAACACACCTTGATTGCGTCCAGTGCTGCCTCCATGATCAAACATTGCCTTGGAGACAAGCTCTTTGGCTCCACCCCTCCCTATAATGAAAGAGAAACATTAGCCTCACACACTTTCTTAGGCTATAGATTATATGTTTTACCCATGTACTTATGGTTAATACCTTTAGTTTGGACAGTTCCTTAGCAGCAGTAAGAAGTTGAGCTCCCTGTAGTAAAAAACAAAAACAAAACCCAGAATATCTCAAACATCTGACTCCCAGTACTGGCTGAAAAATATTGTGTGTGTTAACTATAGGGACAGCATTATGGTCATGATGTCTGTTCCAGTACAAGTTCAAGATGCAGTCACAATTTAAAAATAGCTTTAATTTATAAAAACTGGACAAATGGCTGTCTGAAAATCCGACCACATGTTACCACTTAAAATGGTCATCATGAAATTAAAAATTAGGCTTTGCATTTTACAAATGCAAAATGCTTAAAATAAAACAAAACATTTTCATTTTGAAGAAAAGCTATGCAATTTTTGTGTTGATGATCATCACTGTCACTTTGCATTGCTACAGTACTCGTTGCTATCCCTAGATAGTATACCGACACTAACAATTGAAATAATAATAATAAAAAAACACTAATAATTAGGGGTGTAACAATATATCATGTCACAATATATCGCAATACAAAAATGCAACAATATGTATCGTGAATAGTGACAATATGTATCGTGAATAGTTTACCCAAAATAAAAATTACTATGTGAGAAAAAATGTAAGTTTTCAGAGTTTTAGTGTCAGTACTACATTAAAATATTATATATAATGTTGAATATAATATATAATAATGCAATATCTGTGTAAAAAAGTGGCCTACATTATTTTAAATGTATCTAGTCAATGACAGAGAAACATATTCGTCTAAAATAACTCTGTATTTTCAGATTCAGAATCATGAATATTTTTATTCTGGTGTCTCTATTGTCCTGTGCTTTGGGTTTCCAGCACCAAGTCCAAGAATATTCATTTATACACACATTGTAATATCAAATTTATCAGTTTAATAAACAGTTTAATGAGGGTATCGTTACACCCCTACTAATAATGACTGCTTTGTGCAAGTAAAGTAACATATATAGTGTTGTGAAAGCAGGAACAATTCTCAGAGCATCACTGTATGTTTCAAGGACAAGCAAAAATGAACAGTTTAGTTTTTGGTGTTTAACACTAAACATCATGTGTACATGTCCTGTAAAATAACTCACTATACTGTCGCTGCTCTGAGGTAACACAATCGTTTTCTCCATGCAGATCAGAACATTTTTCCAGAGGTCCTTTAGCACACGCTTCAACACAGTCTTCTCACATGAGTCTGCAAAGATGCTGAGGCTGCAACACACATCGCACACAGACACGCATGTAAATGTTGCATTTGGGGAATTTCCCTGGAAATTTGTGAGATACAGTACAAAGACATTCAACTCATGACAGGTTATCATTCCACTTTCCTCTGCTCTTGTTCAGAAAACCAAGTGTGCAAATAAATAGGCACGCATGAAGACCCTTAATGTGCAACAAATGACAAGTGATCTGAAACGGAATTGATCTAAATGTAACTGAAGGGAGTTGAGCTGAACTGACTTTGCGTCGAGGAACTCCATAAGCGGCCGCAGTGCGTTGTCTGCATCAGCCTCCACAGTGTTACGAGTGTTCTGATTCAGAGGCCCTTTAATCTGGTACAGGATCTCCGCCATCTGGCGCATACATACGTTTATACGAGCCTGGAAACTATACGTACAGAGAGAAAGAAAATGTATGGGAATAAAGACTGAGGATTAAAATTAGGCCAACAAACAAGATGACTGATTATGACAGCATTTCCAAAATAGAGTCTTCTGTAACACTTTTTATAAAGTCTATTACATTCAATTATATAGCTGTAAAAGCACTCAAAATGAATATATAATAAAATAATATAAAATATAAACTAAAATAGTATAATAGCATTTACAAACATGCATAAATGTAATAGTATATACACTCCAGGGCAAACAAATGGCCCCAACCAAAAATGGCATGATATTTAGTGGTCTTTTAATGGTCTTGACCATTCTAATAGAAATTCAATTCTAATTTTACAGGAAGAAGAGTCAGTGTTGTTCCACTCAATGTTAATGTCTTCAAACAATTCATGAGTAGTTGTCAAATGTCTCCCAGTTCGTTTGAGTTTGATGTGAGACAAAATATTCACTATAGGGTTCAAATCTGGCCCCAGACCAGGCCAAAACATGAGCCTGATGGACTTGTTCTTAAGCCACTTCTTAGTTGTCTTTGCAGTTTGGGCAGGAGCATTGACTTGTTGAAAAATATATAAATACTTTAGATAACAACTTTTCATTTGTAGGAAGCAAGCCATTCTGCAATATTCTCCTGACCTCCAAAGCATTAAATGACTTTCACAGTGAAGTAGCTCATCAATACCAGCATCTAAAAAGGCTTCCCACACAATGACACTCTTCCTCCATGATTCACTAAGGTAGAGATGCATTTATTATTATATATTTCTCAGATGCTTTCTCTGGAAGACACGGCTCTGGAGCATCGCCATGCAACTCGAGTTTCATTGTGATTCATCACTCCGCACACAGCTTCCCATTTTCTGCCAAATATTTCATTCTGTCATCAAGTTATGATTTTGGAATGTTTGTGCCTTTATTAGATAGGACAGAGTAGATGAGACAGGAAAGCATGGGGCGGAGAGAGAGGGGGACTAGATTGGCAAAGGGTCGCCGGAGGCGCAACTGTACCATATATATACACACACACAAGGCTATTGGTGCCAACAACTTCATTCAGTCTTTGATGTTTTTCCTAAGACAGCAATGGCTTTTTATGTAATGCATTTGCTAAAATGTTGCTAATTTCCTGACCAATAGTTTGTGGTTAAGGCAATTAAAAGCTTAGTGTTTAACCATTTTGGGCTTGGTCCATTTATTTTGCCCAGGAGTGTACAAAACATAAATTGGTTAAAATGCAAAAAACAACAACAACAAATAAAACAATGCAAAGCAACACAACACACAAAAACAACAAAAACGTAACCGACTTTCTGAAGAAGCTACTATGACAAAGGTGACATTTCTAAGCAGAACACTCACTGTAATAATGACATTCAGATGAAATTCAGGCACAGAAAATTAAGTTTACCTCTTGACAAACATGGCACTCAGGTTATCCAGAACAGAATTAAGCTTCCCTTGCAGATCATTGAGGATATCTGCAGCCTCTGTGTCGAGCTGTTGAGAGAGTAACACGTATACACACACATATACACACACACACGGGAAGAAGTGTCAGTTTAATAGAAAATACGGCACTTAAACTAGGAAGAGGCGAGGAGAGGATGTAGGGAAAAATCCCCATGTCTGTTTGTCATGGTTCTGCAAGTGCATCAGCATCATGTAGGTGAAACAAATTGGATACATTCTCTATTAAAACCATTTTTCAACGGTAAGAAAAATCTTCAGCAATATATCTGTCAGATCCAACAACAGCTTAATTAAAGCAGGACTAAAGCATACCAAGACAAAGAGTGCAGGAGTTACTTTTTTCATTCCCATAATGAAAAACAGTAACTATTGTTTATTCAGTGTAATGGTGCTGGAGAAAGACAATTAAAATATATCGCACAATATCGACAGTGGTTCTGGCAATCAGGGTGGTAAAAATGAGAAAACTTTCAAGTAGGTCTTGTTTGTTCTTTGTCTTCTAGTCTATGGCTATTAAAATCTGAAAGCATCACTAAAAGGTTTAAAATATGGCACATTAGCATCTTTATCTACACAAGAAAGTGGCGCCAAAAAGTATTTGGACACTTTAATCACAATATATAAATAAAGTATCAAACAAAATGGTATTATATAAAGAAAGACAGCAAAAGTAACATTTTCAAGCAAAACATTTTACTAAAATATCTTAGTGTTAATAGTATAAAATAACAGATATACTTTTATTTGGACACTTTCTGGTTGTAAAATTTAGCGGAAATTGTTACATTTTTAATTGTGGCTTAAGTGAACAAATACATCTGGACTTGCACTAGGGCCAATGAATGCACAGAACTGATCATAAATGCATGCGTGTCTGTTTGCATAATGCTTTCACAGTGATAGGGAAAGTCTCTGGAGGAGGAAAGAGATAGCCAGGCTTCTAGCAAAACAACATGACACTGTCTCTTTCACACATGCATACACACACTCACACACACACACACACACGATGATTATCGCACCTTTTTTGTGTTGACTGTTGCCTCTTTCTACCGAGAGACAGAGTTAAAATAACACAGGAAAACAAAAGAAGAGGCAAAGAGAGAAAAATGATACAGCTGAGCAAATCCTCAATGGCACAGATGCTTCTGAATGTTAGAATTGAGATATATGCAGGAATGTTTAAGTTTAAACTGAAAGAGAAACCACACACCTCGTTTCCCTCATATTTGGGCTGAAGAATAAAATAAATAAAATGGGAAAAAAACAAACATTCAAAGTCAAACTCCAACAGCATCTGAGTATCTGATAGTTTCCAAAAGCGACTGGATCTACAGTAACACCTCCATATGACAGCTCATATCACCATCTCTGAGAGTTAGTGAAATCACACGTGAAAAAATTATTCTGTGATTTTCAGTGGCTAATGTATTGTGTGATGTGAAGGAAGTGATGGACAACTCTCATTTCTTAGTAAGGTTATGGTTTCTGAATGCAGCTGTGAGTCCAGAAAACATGGTGTCAGTTCAGGAAGAAAAATTGTGAAAAAATAAAAAGGCTTTATCTGAATATGCATTCATCCCTACTATATTACCGTTCAAAAGTTTGGGGTCACTATGCTTTTCAGACATTTTTTTAAAAAGTATCTACTGCTCACCATTGCTGCCTTTATTTGATCAAAAATACAGTAAAAAACGAATTAAAATACACGTTTTCTATTTTAATATATTTTGAAATGTAATTTACTTTACATTTTCTGTTTCTTTGAATTTTCAGCACCCTTACTCCAGTTTTCAGTGTCACATGATCCTTCAGAAATAATTCTAATATGCTGATTTGCTGCTCAAGAAACATTTCTTCTTATTATCACAGTTGAAAGCAGTTGTGCTGCTTAAAGGGTTAGTTCACCCAAAAATGAAAATTCACACGCTTTTTAAGCAGAATTACTCACCCTCATGTTGTTCCAACCCCTTAAGACTTTCGTTCATCTTCAGAAAACAAATTAAGATATTTTTGGTGAAATTTGAGAGCTGGCTCACTCCTTCATAGGCTTCTATGTAACTGATATCTGAATGCAAAAAGTATTCTCGTCGCTTGATAAACTTATGGTTGAGCCACTGTAGTCACTTGGACTATTTTAAACATTGTCTTTACTAACTTTCTGGGCCGGCAAGTTTCAAGACTATGGAGGAGTGAGACAGCTCTCAGATTTCATCAAAAATATCTTAATTTGTGTTCCGAAGATGAACGAAAGTCTTACGGGTTGGAACAACATGAGGGTGAGTAATTACTGACAGAATTTTCATTTTTGGGTGAACTAACCCTTTAATATTTTTGTGGGAACGTGATTTTTTTTCCAGGAATCTTTGATGAATAGAAAGTCCAAAAGAACAGCATTTATTTGAAATAGAAATATTTTACAATATTATAATTGTCTTTACACTTGTGATCAATTTAATGAATCCTTGCCCGCATAAAAGTCTTAATTACTACTTCTTTCAAAAATAATTATATATAATGTCTTCCAGTCTAACTGGGTGGTTTTGACTAGTCATGGGTCGGTCATGAATGTTTTGTTCATTTTGAATGTTTTTCTTTCTTTTAAATGACTTGTTCATTTTATCATAATTGAGCATATTCAAAATCCTTTCAATCATGAATGTATGACTCTGCTCCAAATATGTATCATCCTTTTTGTTTCCTGTAAATAGCCTACATATCTGTCACATGAGAAATTAATAAAAAGACTAAGACCAAAAGACGCAGAAGGGGAGGTGAACTAATCATTTTTGCATAATTTGTTTTTGGTTGCATTTTAATGATTTGCAAATTCAAAATATGATAAAAGATTGAATATGTGGACGAATTTGGCTATTGGAAATATAATGTTATAATTGAACTCAAACTTCACATCACTAATTTTGGCCTAAAGTAAGTAGCAAAGTTGACCAGAATTCAGTCAAAATTCTGGCAACACGAGACTACCTTAAACTACCCGTAAAAATACATGGATAATCCTAATGAGTATTCTAGACTTCTGCTCAACAATAACGCTCTAAGACAACAGAAACAAGTTTAATAAGCATCTGTTACTGTGTTTACCAAACCAATGATCATTTATTCACTGACAACAGCTAAATCATATTGTTTGCCTGAGGCACATCATTATTTAAGCTTTGAATTATGGGTAATTGTTTCACATCAGGGCACAAGAATCCTATTCCACCTAAAAACAAGATTCTGACAATGAGGTACTGAAGCCCTAGGGATAGGATTACTGCAAAACAACACACATCTCTTCTTCCCATCAGATTTTATACACACACTTGATCCTCACACTAATGAGACCTGGTTCAATCATGTTTCAGAAAGTACCACACACATACACACACACTCCCGCAAACATCAGCTTATTACCTCGGCTCCATCACCCACCTCTGTGGTAGTGTTATCATCCTTGAGACAGAGAAAAAAATTATATTCAATATCACACAGAGTCTTGTTGATCCAGAGACTATGGGGCAATGCTACCACAGAAAAACACACAGGGAGAGAGAGAGAGAGAGTTTGTGTGTGTGTGTGTGTGTGTGTGTGTATGCGCGCACAAACCTCCTTCTCTTTGTCCTTCTTTTCCCCCTGATGCCAGAACATGGAAACAAACACATAATGACTCACAAAAACATTGAAATACACATACAACATAGGAACTATAAGCACTATAGGTCAACTCTAAATGAGCACATATTATACATTACATAATGCCTTATAATAAACATGGTAAGACATTGTATCATTTATAAATAGGTTTTATTTATAAAAAGGGTAAGGCAAGGGAAAGATGGTCCTCTTAAGAGTATGTATTTAGTGCTAAATTGTAATATATTTAGAGATGACTTTAGCATCTACAGAATGATGATGCATTACTCAATATAATAATGGAAATAAATGCAAACATTTGCTAATTAGGTTATTATAGCACACAATTATCTTTAAGATGATCCCCTAACTGAGCCAAGAAGCTAAATATTTTAAATATCTCTGATATCATTTTTAATGACCAGGTAAAAACATACATATCATGCTCTCTATCATTTTATTTGATCAAAACACAAAACAAAACAAAAAAACAGAAAGATTGTGAAATATTACTGTTTTCTATTTTAATGTAATGAATTAAATTGAATTTTCAGCAGCCACTACTTCACTCTTCCGTGTCACATGATCCTTCTAATCTCATTCTAATATGCTGTTTTGGTGCTCAAGAAACATTTCTTATTATTATAAATGTTGAAAACGACCGTATTGCTTAAAATCTTTGAATAAACCGATACTTTTTTTTCAGGATTCTCTGATAAAGTTAAAAAGAACGGGCATTTATTTCAAATACACATTTAGGACATTAATAATGTCAAAAAAAAAAAAGTTAGATTTTGATTCATTTAGTGACTCCTAGTTGTCTCAATTCATTGTAACATATATAAAACTAAATAATAACACTACACCACATGTCACTGGGGACCATCTGCCCCATTTCTGAGGGGTGCAAACTTCAAAATAATGGAGTGGTACCATTTTTTAATTGTTGTTCTATGTGCAACATGTAGCATCTTGCAGCACAAACACTGTGTTTTAGGATGTGTCAGGTTAGGACTACTTAAACTTAAAAAGTCATCTCAAGACTTTGCATTCTATTCTATGCTTTCAGCTGCACTCCATCTAGTAGTTTTTGATGGATTATTGCTGTCACTTCAGAGTACTTGTGCTCATCCCCAGGGCTGTGACCACCATAGACATTCAGGTGATAAAATACACAAAACTTTAAGTAAAGTACAGAACAACCCAAAATACTGTAAGTACACGCACCTTTTCTTTCTTCGCAAGAGACTGTAGAAAGTAAGAACGAATAAAGAGCCAATAAGAACAAAAACAAACCAAGACAAACTTTAAAGATCTGATAAATGTAAATACACACATAGATGAACTCAAACACAATATCTTCCGCATACAGAATCGAGGGAAGGAAAGAAGGATCTAGATACATAATTCTACTGGGAAATAAGAGGAAGAAGTTGAAGAAACTGGCTTCCTAAATATTTGATTCATCTGCACAAAGCATCCGATACGACGACACGACTACTACACTACGACGGTCATACATCAAACTAAAGCATTTAGCTCACATAAACCCACCTTCTGCCTGTCAAGCTGTACATACAGATGAAAGGAGAGATTGTGAAAACAACAGTCAATAACAGATGGATGAATGGCAGGGGGTGAGGGGGACGATGAGATGAAAGCTGAATTTCTGAACAGGAGCATCTGAATGCTCAAGGGGCTGTTCACATAGTATGTGTTCGTGCATTAAAAACAGCTAGACGGAGCGGAATTGAAAAAATTGCCTAATCACAACAACCAGAATGCAAAACGGCTGTGTGACATGACAATAACAGCAATCAGAAGATATTTGATGTTTCATTTAAAGAAACTGACAAACAAAATCTCAAAATGCTCACTGGAGTCGCAGGAAGAGATGGTTTTTATCGTCCCAACTGGTTAGGACAATTGGGCCCAGACTTAAACTTAGTTATTATATTGTAATACTGCATCAAAGGTTTGGTGTCAGTAAGATTTTCTTTTTGAAAAATGCTCACCAAGGCTACATTTATTTGATCAAAATACAATAAAATAGTAACATTGTGAAATATTAATTAATATGAATTATTTAAAATATAATTTTTACATGTGTATATATTTTTAAAAGAAATATATAAAAATCATTGGCAAAATCATTTTAAATATGCTGATATGGTGTTAAAGAAACTTATTATCAATGTTGAAAACATTTTTGCTGCTTAATATTTTTGCGGAAACAGTGATTCTTTTTTTCAGGATTCTTTGATGAATAGAAATTTCAAATGAACAGCATTTATTTGAAAACTTTCGTAACATTAAAAATGTTTTTACAGTCACTTTTGATCAGTTTAATGCTTCCTTGCTGAATAAATGTATTGATTTCTTTATAAAACAAAAACAATAACAAATAAACTTACTGACCCCAAACTTTTGTATGGTAATGTATGTTAATATAACAAACATATTATAGTACTGATTGCTTGTAAGATAAATGATTTTTTAATCAAATGGGTATTAAATGACTCTGCCTCTGTATTTCTTTCTTTCTATCCCACACACACACGTCTGGTTCGCTATCTTTGTGGGGGCGTAATGGTTTTTATACAGTACAAACTGTATTTTCTATCTCCTTACACTAACCCTACCCCTAAATCTACCCATCACAGAAAACTTTCTGCATTTTTACATTCTCAAAAAAAAACCTCATTCTGTATGATTTATAAGCTTGTTTCCTCATAGGGACCAAAATTTAGGTCACCAAGCTGACACGAGTCCCCATGAGTCTGTGTGCATTCAGGTTGAAGTCCCCACCGGAATAGAAAGAAACGCAACACAACACACAACATTCATTGAAACAATGCAATCTCTAGCTCCTTACCCTAACCCAACCCATCACAACTAAGTGCCTACCCAAACCTTTACCCTTAACCTAATAATAACCTTATCCCTAGAACCAAGCATTAACCTTCAAACAGGCCTTCAAAGGGGTCTCAGAAAGTGAGGATCGGACAAAATGTCATCACTTTACTCACTTTGTCCTCACTCTGATGGTATAAAACGCAAACTGGTCCTTACAAAGACAGTTGTACAAGTACACACACACACCATACCAGTCAAAAGGTTCATTGTTAAAGAATATGACCATGCACACTGAGAGACTGGCAACACCTGACTGACTCACATAAACTCAAGGACAGAGGAAGATTTGTCATCAAAGCATCATCTCTAAAATGCAGAATTAATTGAAAACTGCCAGTACATGTCTGACTTTTAAAATGGCTGGACACAATAACACAATCCACACAGCACTGACACATTACTGTAGGGGTGGACACTAGAAGAATGTCTGCTAAGCCTTTAAACTGCTGCTGTTGTATTTCATTTCTTTGGAGTGACATGTGACACCACAGTATTAAACGCAACTAATCTTTAGTTAACTAACTATTATTATTGACCACTTTTTGGATACAATACTGAAGGGAGGATAGGAAACGATGGGAATAAAAGATAGTCAAGGTAAACAAGGCACTGACCAACTGGGTTTCAAAACACAATACAGCCACTAGTCAAATGGGTTCACTATCTTTCTTTACAAAACCAACCTTATTCTCCATCTCTTTGTTGTCAATCTACAGATAAAAATACATCATACATTTTCAAATTACAATCCAGTGCGTCACCAATTAGAAACACCAATCTACTCAAAAACGTTTCTTGATTTGAGTCTTTAAACCCCCAAAACACTTACAACTTAATATTAAATACACAGATAAACAAATAAATGAAAAATATAAAATGTTCATTATTTTGTGCAGTCTGTATAGTTTTATGGCTCGATTCACTAAGGGAAATATGTAAATCAGATCAATTGTATTGCTATTGTGCTATTTATTGACGAAGCTGCTTAGACATACACTCTAGTTTCTAATGTTTTATTGGTTAATATTTTTATCTTGTGTTTTGACCGGGACCTTAGTACTTAGTTTCGTTCCTCCATGTGAAAATGTGTATGGAATGACAATAAAAGAACCTTGAACCTTGAAATGCGGCAAACAAAAAAGACACCAATTTCTGTAAATAAGGTGCAACGTAAACCTAATTTACACAAAAAGGAAGTGTCTTTGTGCTGAAAAGACTGATGATGACTTAAACAGGACACGGATAGCTGATAGTGTCTGATTTAACTGGATTGCGGGTGGTTAGTGAATAAGATGCAGGAGCTTGTGCTGAAATACCATGTGCAAACGTGTCACAACTGTTCAGTGAATTCACCCCCTACAGTATTTGATATCTATTCAATGGACTTTCAAGATCTTTTATAGTGTAACTTTTCAGTATGTGGAGTTGTGTTTTAATTGGAATGCTGTTACCCAGCTGCAATCATTAACATCACAGCTGGAGCCTAGAACACAAACTCCACAGGACACGTCACACAGAGTACTCACACACCTCCAATTAAAAATATAGCATTTGTATCTAATCTAATCAATATTGATATCTAATCAATATATTTTAACTATAACTCTATTTACTGTATGAACACAGAGAACCAACATCTTTTATTCCTCACTAATGCTCTTATTTAGAGTTATTGCTCTTTGTGGGATACAGGAATCAACTAAGGCACAAATCCTTTTAAAGCTTTAGTGCTACAGTACATAAAATTATCTGGTCGCAATTAACAGGTCAATTAAGCTTTAATGTGCACGACAGAGTGTGACTGCAATCTAAAGACCCGTCTGGTCTATATTTGACTTATCCACCTTTAGTTTTAAAGGAATAGTTCACTAAAATGTTTTTACCATTCTGTTTTAATCCCTGTGTTTAGTCTTTATTCTGGCTGGATCCAAAATCGCATACTTCCCTATTAGTTGGTGAAAAACAGTATGTGACAAAAGAAGTATGTCCAAATTCATAGCATTCAAAAAAGTACCCGGATGACCTTCTTCCACCGAGATTCTGCAGTGTGCATACGATGGACACTTTACTATCCCATGAGGCCACGGGAGAGGATTTGTGAATGGCAGTGAAGCGACGTAACTGACGCTGGTAGGTCACGTCAATGCCAACATGGCGAATGTAGTACATCCGAATTACATTCATACTGTGCACATTTATACTATATAGAACATACTTTTTTATCGGTCGCAAAGTAAATACTTGTTCATAAAAATGACCTACTCAAGAGTATGCAATTTCGTACACAGCCACAATCTGCCCTTGCATTTCACAAAAACAAGACATGAATGAAATGAGTAAATGAAAACCTGATAGATAACTATATATCAGCACAGCTTTTAAATTTTAGTGCATCTTCTAAAAAGTGCTGACATTCTCTTAACGTACCTCTGATCCTTCTGAATCCGAAATTCCAGACTGATAGGAAAGAAGTGGATACAGAATGCAGACAAAAACATAAATAAACAGAGAAACTAAACAATTAAAACACTGATACACATTAAAATAAAATGACAAGAACATATGAAAATTAAATGCAGCTTCAATTACACTACAGTTAAATGTTTGGGGTCAGTCAGATTTGTTTTTTATGTTTTAAAGAAATTAATACTTTTATTCAGCAAGGATGTATTAAATTGGTCAAAAGTCACAGTAAAGACTTTTACAAGGTTACAAAGATAATTTCATTTCAAATAAATGCCGTTCTGAAAAATGCATCATGGTTTCCACAAAAATATTAAGCAACATTTACAATAATAAAAAATGTTTTACTTGAGCACCAAACCAGCAAATTAGAATGATTTCTGAAGGATCATGTGACTGAAGACTGGCTTATATAAAATATATAAATATATAAAATAGAAAAATCTTGACAATATTTCACAATATTACTGTTTTTACTGTATTTTGACCAAATAAATATAGCCTTGGTGAAAATAAAAAATTTAAAATTTAAACCCTAAACTTTTGCCGATAGTGCAACACTCTGTCTCTGTACTGTCAACAACTTGCTAGTAGGCATAATACTGTATGGTAATTGCTGCATTGCATCCAGTCACGTTGTCACTGCATGTCTCTGTCAGCTATTTATAATGGTTCATATGTTTGATAAACAGCTTCATAAGGAAGCGCATCAGGTGAGACATATGCCTGTTTCTCACCTTAGCATCTGATTCATCCGACTAGTAATGAGAAATAAAGAACAAGATGAGCAATAGTGAAAACAAAGAACAAAACAGAAAAAGAGGTGATAGGTGGTAGCAGAAGGCTTTTACTGCCTCGTTGATTAACACAAAATCTTGCAAAACACCCACCCACCCACACACACACACACTCATAGCATCACACACTCCTCTGTACCAGTGTTGAGTGTACAGACCTCATTGCCTTCATCATCAGTGATGGCCTGAGCAGAGGGAGACCAAAAGAAACAGAATTTTGTGTTTGTGACCCCCAGCTTTCAAATATGCTCAAACAAGACCACGTTTGCATTTGTATACACACACACACACACAGTTATTGGCTAACTGGAAGAAAGAAATTATAGTTTACAAGGCCAAAATATTATTAAATGTGGCCAAGCACCAAATGAGAGCATCGCAATGAAAACATGAGTAACAAAATCATGATAAATGGTGATTAAAAAAAAAAAAATGCACCACACATTTTAATGTCTAAGGGAAAGAAATATTATTAACACTTTACAATAAGGTCTCTTTGTTAAAAGTAGTTAATGCATTAAAGGATTAGATGAAGATGAAAAATGAAAATTATCATCATTTTCACACCCTCATGTCGTTCCAAACAGTAAATCTTTTGTTTTTCTTCTGAACACATATCAAGATATTTTAATGACATCTGAGAGCTTTTTGTCCTTCTATTGACAGCTACGCAACTACCCACTTGAAGCATCAAAGTGGTAGTTATGTAGCTGTCAATGGAGGCACAGAAAGCTCTCAGATTTCATTTAAAATATCTTCATTTGTGTTCCGAAAATGATTGAAAGTCTTACAGGTTTGGAATGACATGAGGGTGAGTAAATTATGACAATTTTTTCATTTTTGGGTGAACTAACCCTTGAACTAATATGAACTAACAATGCGTATATATATTTTTACAGTATTTATTAACCTTTGTTAATGTTACGTAATGAAAATATTCATATTCATGTTAGTTCACAGTGCATTAACTAATGTTAACAGATACAACATTAAAAATATTAGTAGTACAATAACATTAGATATGATTAATAAATGTTGTAGAAGAATTAGTCATTGTTAGTTTATGTTATCTAATATACAGCATTTAACTAATGTTAACATAGGAAACCTTATTGTAAAGTGACCGAAATATTTCTGCGTCAATATAGGTATTTGGAAGTTAATTTGGGACCCTATCCATAAACTCTCTCTCTCTCTCGACACACCTCCTCATCGTCCTCAGGCTCCTCCTCATTCTCCAGCTGGGAGCAAAAGGAGAGATCAAAGTTAGTGTTTTAGGAATTTTATGCTAAGAGAACAACACTACGGAAAACTGAACCATATGGGCGGCACTAAGGTGGAACAACAAGGGCACTACAACCTAGTGAAAAGGTCTAAATACAACACATACTGTAGTAAGGCACAAAATCACAGAGGATTAGGGATGGTTCATCTTAAAAATACATCTCTTGACCTACCCTCTCTTCCTCAGCAGTAAACTACACACAGACACACACAAAAATACATATATGGTTAGCTCAGCTAGGATACACACACACACACACACACACAAAAACTGAGAAACAGACTGACATCAAAAATATCTCTTAAGCAGATGATTCAACAGAATCTTCAAAAAGGTGTGTAACATTTGAATGATAATAAACATTCAATTCATTGCTCACCACAAACATATCAAGCGCAAAATGCCAGTAGGTCCATCTTCATCAAACCAAAAAATCAATTTTCATAGACTCACAAAAGCACACAAAACAACTAGCGCTCACTCTGATGTTAGCATGTTGTTGCTACGCAAACTCCTCGATCCTCTAAGGAGCATAAAAATACCCACAAATACAGGATAAATAAGAGCATTCTGGTACTGCCTTATCCATTAACTCTTTCCTTCCATTATCTCGCCATTTATGAGAAAACGCTTCATAAATTAGTTATCAGTGTTATATGGTAGGGGGCGTTATTACGCCTCTCCTGAACGAGTACAGTATCTCCAAAATCAAAACACAGGCAATGAAGAAGCAGAAACAAGCGATCTCATATGTGAGCAGATGCACATAAAAAATAATGCGATGATCAACAATAAAACAGCATTTCAAAATGGCCTTATGTTACTAGATGAAATATCGACCCAGGAAGTTTCACTATATGTGAAAGCTTAGTTAATGGACTCTGCTCCATCTGTGTTTTGATCATCGATCTGAATATGATCCAGACGTAGTCTTTGACAAAAACGCAATTTGCTCAGCTTTTTGCTCAAAATGTTGCTTTTTTTATGAAAGTGTTGATAAAAAAATAATGCATGAGGCTAGAATTCTGTTCAAAAGCAGAGGTTCTGTTCTTTCTTTGGACATATTGCATGCTCAGATATTCATACTACAAAATATTCTGGGGGCCATGAAATATTTGTGAAAAATGATCAAAAATGCTGGCGGTGGCTGGCAAAAACAAAACAAAAAAACACTGGTGGTGAAAGAGTAAAGGGTACTTGTGACACTGTCTCAGATTTTTGGCTAAATGAGGTACACTACCATTCCAGTTTAGGGTCTTAGTTTGGGGTCAGTAAGACTTTTTTTAAAGAAATTAATACTTTTATTCAGAAAGGATTGCATTAAATTGATCAAATGTGACAGTTAAGACATTTATAATGTTACAAAAGATTCTATTTCTAAAAATTGCTGTTCTTTCAATTCAACAGAGAATCCTGAAAAAAAGTATCAATTTCCACAAAAATATTAAGCAGCGCAACCTTTTTTTTTTAACATTGATGATAAGCATCAAATAATAATAATCAGATAATTTTAGAGTATCAAATAAGCATGTTAGAACGATTTCAGAAGGATCAAGTGACGCTGAGGACTGGAGTAAGCTTAGCTATCACAGAAATAAAAATGACACATCAAATATATTAAAATGGAAAACGATAATTTTAAATTGAAATAATACTTTATAATATTGCTGTTTTTATTGTATTTTTGATCAAATAAATGAAGTTTTGGTGAACATAAGAGACTTCTTTCAAAAACATCTTATCGATCCCAAACTTTTGAATAGTAGTGTACATTATAAAGCACCATACTTTTGTTGCCTATATATATATATATATATATATAAAATATAAATATCATCCATTTAAAAATACCATAGAACCACCACAGTACTTTATGTAAAAGTGTTGCATCTGTAGCAAGCATAAAAATGTTGCCTAGGTGACAGTTCACTAAATATTGCAACACAGTTAACTTTAACTTCCATTACCCCTCATCTCCTATTCTCCTATTCGCCCTGTCATTAGCTGTTATCACTTCAAATTTCCCTCACCTGTTTGGCCCCCATAGACTCAAACATCTTCTCCAACATCACACGTATCTGTTGAACGTTATTCATCAACACACACGGCTGCGGGAGATGCAGGAGGGAGTGAACAACACAAAGATAGAGAAAAAGACAAGACAGAATTTAAGCCTAATTGGGACTCTTAACCACACAACATTTTAGCAACAAATATAGTGTTTGACTAGTCTTAACACTTTTTTTTTTGTCAGCACTCACCGTCTTTTCTTTCTCACAATAGGAGGAGAAGCTCTTGGTTAGAATAGCACAATACTGCAGGAGCACTTTGGTTATAGTCTGACAGTGAAAGGGGGAAACAATGAAAAGAAAGAACATATATGACACGTAAACATTATGTAGAGTAAATGAACTACACCTCATACTGAGCTGGTAATCTGGAATGGCAGATAAATTGACTTTGTTGTTGAAAACTAATGAATTTTTCATGGGCAGATGCATTAAGCTGCTGTTTTGTTCCCTGAGATAGACCTCAATATGCTGATTACTGAAAAAAGTTATATAAAAAAAAAAAAACAATTCTATTTAGTATTTAGTCACTCATGTCCTCACTAAAATCGAATAAAATGTAAATACATCTCAGCTCCAACAAAACCTGTGTGGGCTTCAACAAAGATGTCTCTGCATCAGACGTCTATGTTAAATATGACTGACAGACAGCTCATATTTCTTTTGCCTCCCTTTTACATCTATCATCTTTCTGACATTCACCTTGGCAAAGCGTCGGTTGTACTGGGCGACCACTGCAGGATCAGGACAATCTAGTTTCTTGATGATCTCAAAGCTTTGGTTGAGCTGAGTGAAGATGTCCACGACTGAACAGGAGAACAACGCATGCTCAGATGTCTGCTGGAACTGTGGAAAAGCAAGGAAGATGAACTTTTTTTATATGCTTATTTAATGTGTCTACTTTCAAAGTCCAAACCTGGACATACGTACACAACAGAAGTTTAGTTTTTCTGAAAGTCATGATTTTACGACAGCATTTTATGTATCCTAAATAAACAGAAATAAATAGTATTTTCTCACCTTTACAATACTTTATTGGAAATGATGAAAAAATATTCTGTTCAAAAGGTATATTAATCTGATTTTTCTATGTTTCCTTCACAGATATCCCGTTTCAAAATTTATCTTAGACATGCTCTTCTTTTAAAAGTTTCCCCCTTAAGTAAATAATTACTTTGAGTAAAAATATATACATATATATTAGGACAAAATGGTGTAGTCTGGTGGAAATGACACCACTGAAGCAGCTGTAATTTCATAAAATAATAATAATTTTACTCATCAAGGATGCATTAAATAAATAAATAAATAAATAAATAAATAAATGCTGTTTTTTTTTTTTACTTTATTCATCTAAGAATACTGAAAATATGCATCACAGTTTTCACAAAAATATTAAGGAGCAAAGCAACAAATCAGCATATTAGAATGATTTCTGAAGGATCATGTGACACTGAAGACAATTCTGCTTTGCCATCACAGGAATAAATTACATTTTAAAATGTATATATAAAAAAATTGACAACAATTATTTTAAATTGTAATTATATTTCACAATAAATGCAGCCTTGGTGAGTATAAATTCTTTCAAAAACATTTAAAAATGTTCCAGCCCTAAACTTTTTAACAATATTGTATACATAGAAATTCCTTCGAAAAGTAGCAAACATAAACGATGAAGGCATGTTAAAAAGCATTTGACCTTTAAATGACTCAAAGCAAATTTGAAGTCTGTTAATTTTAATAAAATTCAACAGTCTTACAGGTGGTAGACAGCAGGCAGCAATTTTATTTGACAAACCATGTTTTAGATCCTAGACCAACAGCCAAGAAGCAATTTATAAGAGAGCAAACCACACAGAAAAGTTAGTTACTGAACCATACCCCCTCTCTTTTATCCCTCTCAAGGGCTCCATGCATAAACTCCATTGACACTTCCTCATTCTCAGCCAGCCACTGGAGAACGTATGGCAGAAACCACCTACACATGGCAAATGAAGGAAGAAATATAGAGAAACAGGAGGAGGAATGAAGCAGAAGGGCAGCAAAGCAGAAAATAGTCAAGAATGTTTAAACATCAGAAGAAAGTATGCAGGCATGTAAGCCAGGCATGCAGTCGATTTGGGACAGTAGGTGATGACAGAGTGTGAGTGATAAACTGCAGATTATTTGAAGAAAAAAAAAAAGAGAAAACTTTAGCCAAAGATGCTCTGAAAGAGTATTAGAAGCAGCTTGACTCACGATGGGTACTCTGGGACAGAGTCAGAGAAGGCAGGAAGATCGCAGACGTATTCATTGTAGAGCCATTTGACTTTGAAATGCAGATTCATGTAGTCCGCACTTTTACACAACCTCAGCTTCTCATGCTCTGGGGAGACAACAAGCATGAGTCGACAGATTTCATTTCATTTTACCATGTCATGAATTTTCTTCAGCTTCAACATATTAATTATTCGCTAAACTATAAACTAAGAATGAACTGCTGTTTCATCCCAGTCTCAGACTGTACTCACTCACAGAGGCTAACGCTAAAAAAATGCACTTCACACACATACACTCCAATTGAAACGTTTGAAGTCAGTAAGATTTTTTTTAAAATATAAATTAATACTTTTATTCAGCAAGGATGCATTAAATGAATCAAAAATGAACTAAATGTGAACCTATATTTAAAATAAATGCCTGTTCTTTTGAACAGTTATTTTAAATTGAAATACTATTTTGCAGTATTACCATTTTTACTGTATTTTTGATAAAATAAATGCAGTCTTGATGAGCAGAAGAGACTTCTTTCAAAAACACAAATTATTACCGACCCCAAACTTTTTGAACAGCAGTGTACACGTGCGCACACACACTCTCACAGCGACTTAACCGTATTTCTTACCAGCGTAAAAATCAAGTCTGCGAATATGAAATGTGGCAGGTGCTAAAAACAAGTCAAGAAGGCAGCAGGAGAGACGAGAGAGATGAAGAACAATTGAGAAAGAAAGAAAAAAGTGCAGGTGTGCAATAAAAGGGGAGGTTTCAAAAGAAAAGGAGGCTGGGATCAAAAGGAAAAGATGATTTTTTCAGTGAGGTGTCTAACTCTTGTTTACTCCTACTCGGAAGATCTAAAACGAAACTGGAGGTTCTATTCTCTAACTCTGATGTAGCAATGAGAGAGTGAGGACTCGAGACCAAGAAGAGTGTTATAAACCTTTAAAGGGGTCTTATCCTAAAAAAACAAGATTTGCATTGCTGCTTTGAAATAAAACCTCCACAATGCAAAGCTCACAGCTTGTCACAATAAGCACATTAACATAACACTGAACATATATTTATTATTATTCAGAACCCAGCACCCAATCGTAGTGACAAAAGGAGGAAGTAGGGCAGATACTATACATAATCACCCAATACTAATATTTCACTGTGTCAAAATCATAGAAGCTGAGCTGTTATTAAAGTATTTGGTAGTGCCAACTATATTGGAATCTCAGCTCATTTTGCATGCAAATTCACATTACCTGGTTAATTCAAAGGGTCAACGAACTGGTAGAATATGTTAATGTAAACTAAACATAATAGACGGGCAATATGGTAAAAAGAAATTATACAAAAGTGTATATTATGGCCCCTTAGCAGAGTGATGTGATTATCTTGTATCTATATCCAGACATGTAAGTCCAAGTTCACACTCTCATGACTCCTTATAATCCTTTACCATTCTTCCAATGATCGTGGACGATATGTTTAAGAACTGAAGACAGAGACAAATAAAAAGGAGAGATGGGGCAATGTTAGGAGGGTAATCTCAAAAAAAAAGAAAAAAAAAGAAAAAAATGAATTGTAGTACACACAGACATACTTGAAGGGCACACACACTTCCCATACATAATAAATAATGTATATTTCTTCATACCTTCTAGTGCATACTTCATGTCCTGTGCGAAGAGTGTCCACATGACCTCAGCACTGACTTTCCCTACATTTAGCTCCTGAGGAAACCTGCACAGGACACACCAGGTTAAATGTATCAGCTCATGTGTTTGTGTGTGATATTATGTGTATCTGTGCAGTCACTGACTGATTTATGATCGGACTGTAGGAGTTCCTGTCCTCCTCTATGATGGAAACTATCAAGGTGATGAGTTTAGGCCAGAAGTCCAAATTCTGAATGCTTGGTCCTGGTTCTTCTACAGCAGCAATTTCTTCCTCTTTCTCATCCTTCTTATCTTCCTCTTCTTCACCTTCTTCTACCTCTTTCCTTTCTTTTGGTTTCTGTTGAATAGAACGATAGCATGATGGATACAATGACAGACAGACAAATAGAGAGATAGACAGAAAGATAGAAAGACATACAGACTGACAGAATGATAGATACAGAAGAAGGATAGATAGAATGAAAGAATGACAGTCAGACAGAATGATAGACAGAATGACAAAGATAGACAGAACACAGTCAGATCAACAGACAGAATGGTAGAAAGTCAGAACGACAGAGAGGACAGATAAATCGAAGGACAAATAAAATGACAGAATGATAGACAGAACAATAGACATAGAAAATGAGACAGAACGACAGACAGACCAACAAACAAATATAGAAAGAATGGATGGTGTCATGGATTTCTTTCCCTAAACCTAACTATCTGGGGCGTCTGCACTCGACACCCTACTGATCTTAATATCTGTGGCGTCTCCACTCGACACCAATACCTTAAACTCTCTCTGGCGTCTGCTCTCGACACCAATACCTTAAACTCTCTGGCTCTTGCGTCTTCAGTCAACAACTGGCCGAGTTTCTAACTAACTTGTTTCCCTAAACTAGCTTCCTGCGCAGGAATAAATCGACAAACAGATCTGCAAATGTCCTTTAAATGCTTTAATCACGGCCAGGAGATCTTCCCGAGCAGTTCTCAGAGAATCTCTCCCAAGAAGCAAGGCCGGAGGATCTCTTGCAAATTCCATTGAGAATCCCACCGAAAAACACATATACAACAGTTTTTATAGTATAGAGGTATGACATAAATGTCAGGCTGCATTACATAATATCCCCACTATTTGATTGGTTCTTCATATGCAAACCCCTCTGTTACTAGGTAAAGCAAACTCTGCCCTTGTGATTACTTATCACAAGGTTTTGATGACTTAATTTGTTCTATCACAAGATACTAACAGACTAGTCTAGTTTCATTTCCCAAATGTGTTATTTATACACAGGACAGAATGTTTTAGTACATTGTGTTTCAAAGTGTTATCATGTTAGGCCTGAAAAGAGAAGTAAGGTTAGATGTTAGAGACATGGTTAGTTTAATATACAGTTTACTATTTTATCTATTAAAAATCCACCACAGTTTCCCCTCTCTGGTCGTATCCATACTCTACGACCAAATACCTGGATCTTAATTACTCTAATGATCTAATTATTCCATACCTGCCTGATTTACCTGCAATCTAATTTACCTTTACCAAATCATCCCATTATAAGTCAGTGACTTTAATACCACCTGATATCTCTAATCATACCATGTTCCATCTTTTACTTTATAATACCTGTCAAATATTCCTTCAATCAGCATCCTAAGTTGTAATGAAAATACAACCAATTTCCAACGTTACTACATACACATACCATCTTCTACATACACATACCATCTTCTCATCTTCTTCCCTACATTCTATCTTCAAGCCATCTAATTCTATCTTTAGTAAAACACTAAACATACCATAGTATATTGCCTTTATAACTTTAGTAGACCTTGAGTCAAGTTTAATTATCACCTTTCTCTGGATTTTGAATCACATTGATCTATTAGGCCTTTAACAGGCTGATACTGCTGATTAACCATTTTTCTTAACCTTATTTTGTTAGCTTTTAATTCAAGCAGGCGATTGTTTTACTTAGTAAGATCTATTTAAGCATCTGTGTAATAAAATCTAACCAAAAAAGAAATTCTTCTAGAATTTTTCATTTTTATCCTTAACACAAATATCAATAATAGTATTATCTTGTTTCAAACAATGTCATTATTTTAAAATTAACTCTTGCCATGAGAATAGCCTTAGCTGCTGATGTGCCATTTAATCATTAATTACCTATCCTAAAATCCTATATATTTTTTCCAGAATTAACTGATATGACATAACATGTCCTGCCTCTATTTGTTTGCAATGCGGAATAGTTCATAATGGATCCATTGATCCAGATCATTAAATCTGTAACTTCATTCTGAATTAAGAAAGCTTTTTAGAATTTTGTTTTATGAGCAAATATTCTATTTCACTGAAATGTTCTAACTGTTTAGATTCATTTCAGTTTAAATTTAACATGTTCGAGTTACATTACTCTTGGTCTTGGTTTTAACTTTGTGATACATATATATATATATATTTTTAACACGTTGAATACCTTTCTCAACAAAACAAATCCATATTTCATTTCTGGAAGCCGGGCTAAATAAGCAAGCACTGTTACTGTATTCCTAGATAGACTAGACCGCAGTCACCTCTCAGATATCAAATACAGACATTAGACAATACATGAAAGGAACATTTCAATAATCACACTGGTAACTTCTTTAACTAATAATAATCCAGAAATTAAATATGTTTCCCAAAATCAATCTCCTTTTGAAAGTTTTTCTTTTGCTATTGTAGCAAATGGAAACACCTAAAATATATTTAATGTAGTCATTAATTAATCGCTATAGAAGTTTACCCTATTATCTATTCGGACCTAGTCCGGCAAAGTAACTTATCACCCATTCTCTCTTATTAGAGAACAACTATTACACTATTCTTCAAAAGTAGTCCCTAGATTATTTATTATCTTTACAGTAATGTACCTATTTAGAGTCCCTATACTCTACAGAATTAAGAGATTTTCCTCTTTCCAATTTAAGACTACCTGAAATATTCAAATTAATCAGTAATTGTTCAAATCATGAGATCTAAATTCTCAGTCCTACAGTATAGTTTGATTGAAACAAATACAACATCAATAAACATCACACAAAATTAATTATTACAGTATTCTAAGCTTAAACCATTAGTTGGTCCACATTTTTCTCCAGATGTGTTGATCATCTCGTTGCCCCATGGACGTTCCATCTTCACCTTGATAACTCTTTGCGAATTGTCGCAAGGTCTTTCCACCGTCGGTAGAGGAGGCCAGTTACTAGCACTGCCTGTTTTCCTCTACTTGACGCCGTGCATTGTCGTTGGTGTTGACGTTGGCGTTGGTGTGTGTGGTTGCTGAGGGCTGGTTGGTGTAGTTTAAATCGAGATGCTTGGACGGAGGTGTCACTGCACCCCAGATGGGACCTTGTTTGTGGAGTGAACCACAAGAACAACCTGTGAATGGAGACCTTAAGTATTTTTGTTAATTACAACATGTATCATGTTGCCTGCTCGTCTGGCCGGTCGTCCTTTTTTGATGAGACCTGTAAAATTTCATATTAAACAGTAACAAGACAATATTTTATACATTTGGAACAGAATCAGTTCTGTTCGATGAGGTCCACCATGACATCCTGTAAAAAGTTAAATATGGGGTGGACAGGGCAAGCTTGCTTGCTCTCTGCCTTCCCAAAGTTATACACTGCACAGGTGTGGCATTGTTTATTTCTGCCATAACAATAAACCCAGCTCAGGATAGTTAGCCAAAATCATCCATGGTTGTTGTTTTGTTGGGTATATTTTAACCTGTGGGTCATATTTTATACATTTAGATACAGCTGTTTTGATTGACATAATTTATTTGTCTTTGTGTTTCTCAGAACACCATCTTTCACACATTCACTTTCACACACTTTCACACACCCCTCTCTGGCCAGAGATTCATACATTCTCGTCTGCCATAGCAGTTTATGAACTGAATGGGGAACATATATTTATTATTAGGAGTGGAATACCACCAAATCTGAACGGTAACAAAGTTCGACGACGACAGAAACTACTGAACGTAGACACACTGTGGCATTCCCCTTGCAACAGTGTCTGAACGTTAGGATATCAATTTTCAATTGTCCGATGCAGTCACCATGTGTTTGAGTTTACACAGTGGACGTAAACCTAGCTTTTCAAAAATCAAATAGATTAAACACTTTTAATAATAATAATGTATAGACCTACAGTTGCAGTTGAGAGAATCAGTTCTAATTTCTCAAATGCAATTTGTTGCACAATTTCAATTTTTCAACTTTTTGTTGTTGCTCACAAGCTATTTAAAAGAAGATTTAGAAACCTTCACATAATCTTTGGTCCATGGACAAAAAGAAAATAACATTTCCATCTCGTACCCCTGGTGATGACAGCATGTGATTTCAAAAGTCTATAATTAGAAAACATTGTTTCTATTGAATCTAGAGATTACCTTTAAATGAAATGGAGTGACCAATATTTTTACTTTTCTAGTCATAATTTCTCTTTAGACCCCTTGTGGCCTATATTATATTTTTCTTTTCCATAGAATTCTGCATAGTCAATAACCTAATGCTTTTACATAAACCTCACTGCCATGTCCAGATTGGAGAGTCATGCTCTCACTTCTGCTATTGAACTTCTTGCAGTAGGGCTTGTTAATGTTACCTATTGAAAGCAGATTCAAAGAGTTAGTTGAAGAAATATGAAGAATATGAAGAAATATGAAGAATTGCTGAAACCAGTGGATAATCAAAAACAATCAAGTTAATAATACTGTAACTAAATTTGAAACGGTCTCTGTAGTGATCATTGAAAATGCAGCACCTAGCCCACACGGCTGATTGTCTTTCTGTGTGGATTGTCATTTAGTTGAACTCAGGCTGATACATTGGATCGTCAGGCTGTGATGGCACTCTCCTCGGTCTGGCTTTTGATCCATCCTGCCACAAAATGTCATAATGCATGGCAAAAATGTCTTTAGGAAAAGTCTCAAGTGAACTGTCACCTTTGCAGGCTGAATCAGTCTCCCCATTCTGACCCCCCTCAGAAGTGTCAACTTCCTCTTTCAGGAGGGCGGCTGCAGGCCCCACTTCCTCTTTTATTTCTCTGCAGTCATCACACTTTTCAAGGCAGCTGTCTGAAATCTTGAACACTCAGAGAACCGCAAAAATCAAATTAAACAGCTTAATTTCCAAAAGTCTCTTCTGGTTTACAACACAGCAATTCTTCAATTTATTAAAAAGCTTAGTCCTTCATTGCGGAAAAAAGCAAGCACTTCTTCTTTGCAAAGACGCAGGAAAAAGCAGGAAAACTTCTCTAATTATAACACAGTGTATAATGTAAATTAAAAGAATTCTTTGTCTTTTCTTTTTTACAAGAAACCAAAATAAAATGACTGTAATATGTCTGTTATGTGCTTGTTCAAATCACAATTTCTATTTAAAGTTGGTCACCCAATCTCATTCTCATACTATGCACAATGCACAAACATGATCTCAGTTAAACATAAACCATTGACTCTCAGGTTCTCCGCAATGGATCAGTTTTTTCACACTGTCTCCCACAAGGGATAACGGGATACAAATTCTAGACACCTTCATATAGAAAGTATATTATTTAAACACGTGCATTTACAGTTTCTCTCAGTCCTTCCAACAAATTGCAAATGCTTTTGGACATGCATCAATTGGTTTCATACAACTCTCTGCTGTTTTATAACATTATCATTTGCTTATGTCATGTCAGTCAAAATTAACTATACTTGTGAATGCTGAATAGTCATTCCATATAAAACTAATAGTCCTCATTTCATTGCTTGAGTCATTACATGCAAAAATGTTGAAAAAGCTCTACCCAAAGGGAGTTTATGTTTGTTGTAAATAAGGGTGTATTTGTTCTTTTGCTCAATGCTGTGAACAAATTAGAATTGCAAAGAGCATATGCAGTAAAAATGTGAAACATACATATTCAGTGTCTTGTACTCAGTTACCTCACTAAATACAGCACTGTGTAACTTTACTGCATTTTTCAAATGGCTGTGCAAATAGTATATAGTGCTATCTTGAGCATTTTCAGGTAGTGTCACCAAGATCTGACTTTTTTGCATTGGAAAACATTTACAGAGTAAACTGTCATAATGAAAACATGACAAAGCCATTTGATTATCTTGTTCATAAACAATGGTGTCTGGACTTTTTATCTTGATGACACTGACACTTTCATTGACATGAATACTTGCTTTTGAGGAATGAGCTATCCATTTTGAGCAAGTGACACGCTTTTGCAGGTTATCATCTAGGTTTTGCAGTTTGTACTAATTGTTTTGAGAATTGCATTAACTGTGGCGCAAATGCAAATAGCGATGCGAGAAACGCACCAAAGCGACCGAGAAAAACCACAATATCTTACTATTTTTTCATCACTTTAAGAGCCCCTATTGCTCAGTTTTATATATCTCATCTACATAAATACATAATTAAAGTCTAACCCATAAAAGTTTCTTTATGATTCAAAATTTCCTAATTATCACAGAGTATTTCACATGTGCATATTCCTATTATTATGATTTGTAATTTTAACAATTTCTGCAATGTTTAATTGATTTCAAAATGTAAAAATTCATAAATCTCAGGATAAAAATATTCTATTTATCTTGTTTCCACATTTCTTTCTTTATCTATATCTTTCTTTATTAACCTTTATTTAATTCAGTCAAAATCAAAGTCTTTTTCAAACAAAACTTCAAACAAAAAGCAAGTTTCAGTACTGCAGCATCTCGGGGTATTTTCCCCCCCGGATCTGATTTCCATGACAAGTTGCTTTGCAGAAGTTTTATTGACAGCTTTTTTGAAGCACTCTTAATACAAAAAACCAAAATACTCAACATATACCTTGGTTGCATTTAACCATAATCATTGCTCATTGCCCTTAATAGACAAGGTAAGAAACATTTTTTAAATTACTTAAATCTTTTAGATGTGATTACCAGTTTTCTTCAAATTTTCACTTAACAGAAAAGCCAAAATTTAATTAAACCTTTTAATTAATTTAGAAGCATTTCAAAGGAAAAGTGCTGAGGTCTGTTTGTCCTACCTTAATACTTTAGGTCCTTTTAGCCCGACTGGAATGGTTCCCTCTGTCGAAGAGGGTTCTGCAGTCTGGCAGAGTGAAGACAACGTGGTTCCTCGCTCCCATCCGCCCAACAGAGGGACCATTCCGAGGACTCCTGGATCTGGCTCGCCAAAATGTCATGGATTTCTTTCCCTAAACCTAACTATCTGGGGCGTCTGCACTCGACACCCTACTGATCTTAATATCTGTGGCGTCTCCACTCGACACCAATACCTTAAACTCTCTCTGGCGTCTGCTCTCGACACCAATACCTTAAACTCTCTGGCTCTTGCGTCTTCAGTCAACAACTGGCCGAGTTTCTAACTAACTTGTTTCCCTAAACTAGCTTCCTGCGCAGGAATAAATCGACAAACAGATCTGCAAATGTCCTTTAAATGCTTTAATCACGGCCAGGAGATCTTCCCGAGCAGTTCTCAGAGAATCTCTCCCAAGAAGCAAGGCCGGAGGATCTCTTGCAAATTCCATTGAGAATCCCACCGAAAAACACATATACAACAGTTTTTATAGTATAGAGGTATGACATAAATGTCAGGCTGCATTACATAATATCCCCACTATTTGATTGGTTCTTCATATGCAAACCCCTCTGTTACTAGGTAAAGCAAACTCTGCCCTTGTGATTACTTATCACAAGGTTTTGATGACTTAATTTGTTCTATCACAAGATACTAACAGACTAGTCTAGTTTCATTTCCCAAATGTGTTATTTATACACAGGACAGAATGTTTTAGTACATTGTGTTTCAAAGTGTTATCATGTTAGGCCTGAAAAGAGAAGTAAGGTTAGATGTTAGAGACATGGTTAGTTTAATATACAGTTTACTATTTTATCTATTAAAAATCCACCACAATGGTGTCAGACAGACAGAATGACAAACAGAATGATGGACAGAATGACAGTCAGACAGAATGATAGATAGAACAAACAGACAACAACAAACAGAATGATAGACAGAACCACCAGACAACAGACATATAGAAAAATAGAATGACAGACAACAAAAGACAGACAAAAAAATAGAATAGAACGACCAACAGACAGAAAGATAGACAGACAGATAGACAGACAGATAGATAGATAGATAGACAGACAGACAGATAGATATCCTAGGTTGAAATGTTGGTATTACCCATGAGAAATTCAACCTCTGATAATGACAATCTAATCTCCAAATTTGAACATGCCATCAAACACAAGTCAAGTCAAGTCAAGTCAAGTATATTTGTATAGCGCTTTTCACAATACAGATTGTATCAAAGCAGCTTCACAGTATTAAATTAAAATAATACAACAAGGTTTGTTTCTAGTGGAATTTATTGATTGATAAAATCAGATTAAATATCCCCAGAATATCCCCAACTGAGCAAGCCAAAGGCAACAGTGGCAAGGAACCGAAAAACTCCATCAAATGACCTAATGGTGTCCTAAAACTCCATCAGGTGACCCAATGGAGAAAAAAAAAACCTTGGGAGAACCCAGGCTCAGTCGGGGGCCAGTTCTCCTCTGGCGTTTATTAACTAGAGGCCGGATTGTAATTTGAACTGTAAGATTAAAAATATTATATGAATGCCTGGCTGAAGAGATGCGACTTTAATCTAGTTTTAAACTGGGAGAGCGAGTCTGAGCAACGAACACTATCAGTAAGGCTATTCCAGAGTTTTGGAGCTAAATGTGAAAATGCTCTCCCTCCTTTGGTGGATCTGGATATCCTAGGTATGACCAAAAGCCTTGAATTAAGTGATCTTAAAGAGCGCGATGGATTATAGGGCGATAGAAGATCCGTTAAATAGACTGGAGCTAAGCCGTTTAGGGCTTTATAAGTCAGTAGCAATACCTTGTAATTAATACGGAACTTTATAGGTAACCAATGCAGTGATGATAAAATCGGTGTTATATGATCATATTTTCTTGATCTAGTAAGAACTCTAGCGGCGGCATTCTGGACTAACTGTAGCTTGTTTATTGAGGATGCAGGACAACCGGCTAATAAAGCATTACAGTAATCTAGTCTCGAGGTCATGAATGCATGAACTAACTTTTCTGCATCAGAAACTGATAGCATATTACGTAGCTTAGCAATGTTTCTAAGGTGGAAAAAGGCTGTTTTTGTAACATACGAAATATGATTTTCAAAAGACAGGTTGCAATCGAGTATAACACCCAGGTCTTTTACTGTAGAGGATAAAGTAACAGGACATCCTACTATATTAAAGTTGTATTGCGAGAGGTTTTGCGGGTGGTTTTTTGAACCGATAAGTAGTACCTCTGTTTTGTCTGGATTTAATAAAAGAAAATTACGCGTCATCCAATCTTTTATATCGTTAACACACTGTCAATTTGGATAATTTAGCGTTTTCATCTGGCCGTGACGAAATATATATTTGAGTGTCATCAGCATAACAAATGGAAACTAATTCCATGTTTCCTTATAATATTTCCAAGTGGCAGCATATATACTGAGAATAATAGAGGGCCTAACACAGATCCCTGCGGCACTCCATAGTTTACTGGAGTTATGATCGATTTTTCTCCATTTAAATAGACAAAATGGTAGCGGTCAGATAAGTATGATCTGAACCAGCTTAATGCTTGTCCTTGAACACGAGTATAATTTTATAGTCGATCTAAGAGTATTGTGTGATCTATAGTATCGAACGCAGCACTAAGATCAAGTAAAACTAGTATTGAGATACAGCCTTGGTCAGAAGGTAAAAGTAAATCATTTGTGATTTTAACGAGCGCAGTTTCAGTGCTATGGTGCGGCCTGAAACCAGACTGAAACTTTTCATAGATATCATTTTCTTGCAAGAAAGAACACAATTGAGCAGACACCACTTTTTCTAATATTTTAGACATAAAAGGAAGATTTGAAATGGGTCTATAATTTGCTAGGTTATTATGATCTAATTGTGGTTTCTTAATGAGAGGTTTTATAACTGCCAGTTTAAATGTTCTTGGAACATGACCTAAAGATAAAGACGGGTTAATAATATTGAGGAGAGGCTCTTCCACTACAGGTAACACTTCTTTCAGTAGCTTAGTTGGTATAGGATCTAATAAACATGTTGTAGTTTTAGATGAAGTGATAAGTTTATTTAACTCTCTTTGTTCTATAGTTGTAAAGCACTGTAACTGTTCTTGCGGGGTGATAATTGAGGCTGAATTATAAGGCGCAATTGAAGATTGAACGTTTACAATTGTGGTTCTGATGCTTTCTATTTTCTCAGTGAAGAACTTCATAAAATCATTACTACTAAACTGTAACGGGATATTTTGTTCGGGTGACGTCTGTTTATTTGTTAGTCTAGCCACGGTGTTAAATAAAAACCTTGGATTATTTTGGTTATTTTCTATTAGTTTGCGGAGATGCTCAGCCCTGGCCGCTTTTAGGGCCTTTTTATAACGTGACATACTGTCTTTCCACGCGATTCTAAAGACCTCTAAATTAGTTTGTTTCCATTTACGCTCTAAAATAAGGGTTTCTCTCTTTAGAACATGCGTAGTATTGTTGTACCACGGTGCTTTAATTTTCTCTCTGACCTTTTTTAATCTAATAGGTGCAACAACATCCAATGTTCTGGAGAGAATAGTGCTCATAGTGCTAGTTAGTTCTTCTAGTTCATCTGTTTGTTTGGGTTCAGGCAGCAGCTGAGACAGATCAGATAAGCAATTCGAGAAATTATCTATGGTGGATGGAAGGATTGTTCTGCCTGGCTGATAACGCGGCGCCGCATGACATATTACAGCAGTACGTAATATGCAAGTTACCATGTAATGGTCAGTGACTTCATCACTTTGCGGTATAATATCTATATCGGTTGGATCGGTTCCATGTGATATAATTAAATCGAGTGTATGATTAAGACGATGAGTTGGTCCGGTGACGTTTTGCTTGACCCCAAATGAATTTAATAAATCTGTAAACGCAGCCCCTAACGCATCATTTGGATTATCTATGTGTATGTTAAAATCTCCAACAATTAATGCTTTATCGACATTGACTAATAGGTCTGAGAGAAAATCTGCAAACTCTTTTAGGAAATCAGCGTAAGGCCCAGGCGGTCTATATACGGTAGCCAAGGCTAGAGATAATAGGGATGTTTTTCTAACATCTAAGAGCGTAACATTTAGTACAAGTACTTCAAACGAAATAAACTTATAACCCGCTTTCTGAGTAACATTGAGAATATCTCTATAGATTGTTGCAACACCGCCGCCACGACCAATCAGACGGGGCTCACGCTTATAGGAGTATCCAGGAGGAGCAGACTCATTTAGACCGAAATAATCATTTGGTTTAAGCCAGGTTTCAGTAAGGCAAAGTACATCGAAGCTATTATCTGTGACTATTTCATTTACAATAACTGCCTTAGGTGTGAGTGATCTAATGTTTAGAAGACCTAGCTTTAGAAATTGTTTTTGTTTACTAATAGCAACATTTTCTGGTTTAATAACAATTAGATTTTTCCTAGATCCTGCAGTGGATTTATTATTTGATCTCACTAAACGAGGAATAGACACGGTTTCTATGCAATGTTCTACACTAGTATTTATATCAGTTAAATTGGTGCAGCAGAGACTATGATTTGGACCTTTGGTTACTAGTCAAAAGGTATTTAACATTTTGGAGATGTTATCCGACAGAAGATCTGCTCCGAATCTGCTTGGGTGTAAGCCATCAGCACGGAAAAGCCTAGGACGCTCCCAAAACAGATTCCAATTATTTACAAAGAGCAGTTTCTGCTCATTGCACCATGACATTAACCATTCATTTAGCGCAAATAATCTGCTAAACTTTTCATGTCCTAGTCGGTACGTGGGAAGCGGTCCTGACACTATGATCGTTGTTTCAGGCGATGTGCTGCGTACCGTATCGATCAGATTCCTGAAGTCTTTCTTCAGAATCTCCGTCTGGCGCATCCTGATGTCGTTCACTCCCGCGTGCAGGACAACAGTTCCGACGCGCTCGTCACCGTTCAGAATCTCGGGAACGTGAGTAGCGATTTCAGAAACACGAGCACCAGGAAAGCAGTGACTGTGCACCTTACTTTTACCTAACGTTGCGCGTACGTGCCGAACGATGGAACAAGTGTAAGCATTCCCATCTGTGTGTATAAAAACACACACCTGCGCGTGACGTGATTGTGTTTACTCACAGGTTCCACGGCCGGCTGAAACTGTCTGTTGTACAGCTCTTGGCAGTTGTTAAAGATGTACTCATATGTGGAGTTGAGGCACGCTTTCACACAGTCCCTGACCACATGGGCCGCACGCGGGGGAGACTGCAGTTCCAGAACCTGGACACAGGGGGCAGCAGAGAAGACAAGAGCATGTCTGTATGTCTATATATAACAACGTAACTCCCGCTAACAAGTGGCATGCTGTCAAATCAATAGTGACTAATCTCCGTTATGAAAGCCCGCACAAAGGCCTCTCTCTTACAGCACAAAGAAATCAATCTTCATCTCAAACCTTCTATTATCCTTTTCTACTGTATGAACTCAGGCAGACAGAAATGTCTGAGCGTTTACTCAAAGCTGTCTGAAACACAATTGAATTATTCATCTCTATAGGATCTGTCACTCAATATATGTATTACAAATAAGACCCACATCCCTGTAACTCCCAAATACAGTATAAACAACAAAAAGAGCAATATAGCATGTCATTCCTTGATAAGATTTAGAGGTACGTTATCATACCTTCAATCTGAAGAATGTAATGCTAGTCAATAAATCCACAGTGGATTTGAGATCTGCTAGACGTGGTTTACTGCTGGCTGGGAAATTATTCTGGAGATCAAAGGGACAGAAAGAACATCACAGGAAGCTTGAGTGAGAAGCACAATATGACCTTGGAAAGATAGTAACTGAACAATCATAGAAAAACAATGCATCACAAAAATTGTTTTTATGTTATTGATATGTTATTGATCAAGTCTATATAACGTTATAAAGAGTATACATGCCAGCCACTCTCAAAACCAGTTGAAATACCCTTCATAAATAGATTTTATTGCTTTACCCTGGTCCAAGACCTGACTTTCAGTGTCTGTAAAGAGCTTGAAATGAAGTATTAAAAAAAAGAAAGCTAGGGTAGGCAATTATTGAGTGGCTAGCAATAGCGAATTAGCTTTAGATCTCATGGACCCTCCATTCAGAGCGCTGTCCAACACCACGCCTCCTCTACAACACATGAACGAGCACGAGTCTGCAATTTTTTTAAATGAACTCATGTCTCAAAGCACATATCATTAAAAAAATAATGAACGTAAACAACTTAAAGATCGCTGAATTGTACCACCTGACCGCTGCGGAATAATTTAGCCTTTGTATGCAAATACATAGGTTGGCAGGCAGGTAGGACATACTATCATTGCATTTGGACATAATGCAATGAATGGACAACATTTTTTTTGGTCCTGAAACTTCCACAGAACATATCATTTTTTATAAACATTTAGACCACTTCTATTATTGATTGCTATCAGGATGTAAAGAGAGTTTCAACCAGTATAACAAAAAAGTTTTTAGGAAAACATTGCCTACCCAAGCTTTAAGGTAAATAACGTGTGAACAAAATATTTTTTATTGTGTGCTATATTCCAATCAAGCTGTAATTTGTTTTACAATACACCATGCTAGGCTGCATCGATTGTCCCTGTAGATCAGGCTAAGTTACAGTACATGATGAATACTTACTCTGTATGTTGACATGTCAATGCGGAGTGAGTTATGGAGCTGATCCAGCAGTCTAACAAACCGATCTTTCTGCATTAACAGAGAGAAAGATGACTCAGTGGTGAAAAGAATTAAACAAACTAACAAAACAAAATTGGTTGTTTCTTTCTGTATTTGGTCATGTATTTAGTTATAGAGTCAGAGCAAAAATGACAAACCCTCCAACATTTTCAAAGACCCAAGGTACGTTTATCTGACACTAATCTCCTTCTGAATGAATCAAGGGGTCAGGGATGCTGACAATATTTCATTCATTCACTGTTGTATCTTTTCAAAATCCCTTTATGAGCAAGATTCTTTCTCCAGAAAGGTCCAGTACAAGAAAGCGAGGAAAGGGATTGTAGCTGGATTCAAGCAGATGCATTCATGGTTTGCAAGAATCATCATCTTCAGAATATACTCTCAGTGGGTTTGGGATAAAAGGTTTTATATATATATATATTTTTTTTTATGCTACATAGCCAGTTTTTATGTCACATTTTACTGAGCATATCCTCATGAATGAACAGAGGTAATAAGCAACCTCTAGTCTGTCCTTATAGTGGTGGGTCCATATTGGCTGTGTGCGATGCAGAGTTAGCATTACCCCAAAGTTGGAGGCATTGAAGCGGTCACAGGCGGAGACGTTGGTGACTGAGGTGGGGTGAGCGTAGAATGCGTTGATGTTGGCCAGGAGCGTGCTCATTACCGCAGGGACACCAGGCAGCATGTATTTTAAGGACAGACATGCAAACTGCCTACAGGTGGACAGACACAGACACCCAGGTATGTCATAATGGTTCCACTTTATTTCGATAGTCCACTTTAGACATTCTAATAACTATAAGTAACTTTGCAACTACATGTCAGTTAACTCTCATTAGAGTATTAGTAGACTGTTAGGGTTAGGTGTTAGGGTTCGGGTTCGGAGAATAAGTTGACTTTTAGTTGAGCAAGTTACTTATAGTCAGTAGAATATCTGTTAGGGGACCAACAAAATAATGCATTAGCAGATATTAAGCAGACAGTCTACTAATACTCTAATGACAGTTAGTTGACATGTAGCTGCAAAGTTACTTATACTTAGTAGAATGTCTAAAGTGGACAATCGAAAAAAAGTGTTACTGTAATAATAGTAAATGTAAATGTTTTAATAATATATCATATTAATTTTCCTTTTATCAGTATGTGGAGATATTTCCACATCAGTATGTGGAGATATTTCAAACAATATTTCACTCATTTCAAACAATAAGTCATTTCGTTGTGATTCACTGCTTCTCACCAAAACAAGTCTCTATTGAATAAACAAAAGGCTCATTAATATTCAGTTCGGAATATCAATGTGCACAACTGAACCCAAATATTCAGTCCATTTCAATACCCACTTAGTATTTAAAACTCTCTTAAACAACAACTCATACTGTAAAACTGACTTATTATTGATGGGCATTGATGCGATTACAGAACGCTACCAGCAGACATTTCCTGTCAACAGCAAAAGACCTGTAGCTGTCAGAATACACAGAAAACCATGGCTTACGTCATGGCCTGATAGATGGATTCTATCCCATAGCGCATGGCAAACTCATCTACAATATCTTGAGCAATCTCATCAAAGTAGATCTTCCAGGCATCATCTCCACGTGCCGTGGGCAACTTCACCACACCCTGCCCTTCAACGTCTGTCACAAAGTGAAAGAAATTCTACAAAAAAAAAGAGAGAAGGAGAGTGTTTCGAAATTATTTTCTGTTTGTTGCCTTTTGGTATAAATATATTAGAGATTAATTATGTACCATTCAGAAGTTTGGTTTAGGATTTTAACATAAAAAAAAAAATCTGGATGCATTTATTTGATTAAAAATACAGTAAAACAGTAATATTGTGAAATCATTTAAAATAGGTGTGTGTGTATATATATATATATATATATATATATATATATATATGTGTGTGTGTGTGTGTGAATCCTGAAAGAATCAAAGAATCCTGAAAGAAATTTGTACATAATAGTTTTCAACATTGACAATATTAATAAATGTTTCTTGAGAAGCAAATAAGCATAATAGAATGATTTCTGAAGGATCATGTGACACTGAAGATTGGAGTAATGTTTTGCGTCACAGGAATAAATTAAAATAGAATTAAAATAGAAAACAGTTCTATTTTGTAATAATTGTGATAATATTAAATTGTAATAATATTTCACAATCTTACTGTTTTTAATCAAATAAATACAGCCTTGGTGAGCATTAGATACTTCTTTTAAAAACATAAAAAAATCTTAATGATCCCAAATTTTCGAACGGCAGTGTTTATTTATTCCTGTGATGGAATTTGCCATAAGACATTACTCTTCAGTGTCACATGATCATTCTAAAACATTCCAATATGCCGATTTGGTGCTGAAGAAACATTTCTTATTATTATCACTGTAAAAAACAGGTTGCTTTTCATTTTTGTGGAAACCATGATAAATTTTGCTCTGGGATTCGGCATTTGTTTTAAATAGAAATGTTTTGTAACAATGTAAAAGTCTCTATTGTCATTTTTGTCATTGAATAAAAGCATTAATTTCTTTAAAAAAAATATATAACAACCCTAAGTTCTTGAACATTAGTGTACACAGGCATTTGAAATTTAAATTAAAAAAGATATTGTAAGCGTTTTACCTCGTGCAGACAGGTGTACTGGACATGATAAGGGGCCACTTTCTCTTCCCCTTTAATTTCCACACTTATCTGCAGTCTAATGGCCCCTGATACCGCTGACTTGTCTGTGCGTTTTTCTGCAGAAATCAGAGATTACACATGGTCATTAGACATCTGATATAAAAGTTTACCAGCATCTGCTTCTAATGGAGACCCTTGGCCAAAGCATAATAGTAGATTTACATCCGGCAGTAATATTTAATCAATTTTATCATCAAGCGATAATAAACAGTCTTTTCAAATTTAAAGACATCAGACTTAAGATTTTAAAATCAACACCTATCACCTAACCCTTTCTACAATAAATATTTGATCAGAAACAATTTATTGTTGTAGGAAGCCATTATGAACAGATTGGACACAAATGTATTGAGCTCTTATGAAAATCACATCTGAAGAACAGCTTTCTCACTTCTGTAATATTATAATGCAAAGAGAGAAGAAGCCTTGTGGCCGTAAAGTAGTTAAACCATCTGACTGACTGTAAAATGTCCACCACCAAAGTTGGACATATTAATCGTGCAAGTTTTCATGAATAGCTAAAAGAAATTTTTTGTCATATTTCACAGTATTTCACATCTAAATTCATGCAGATCACTACATCTGATAATTTTATCTGCTCAGGCTTATTAAAACATTAAAAATGAAGTAAGATATATATTATTACAGTTCATATTTTTGGCATGGATCGTTTATTACCTGCACTGAAATCCCAACCCTTAAGCAGACCGATGGTTTAATTTCTTGTGTAACATAATGGAGCCATACAGTTCTTAGTCCTAATCCCCTTAAGAAAATTAGCACTGTCTAGTCATGGGTTCCCTTGAGAATTTCTAATGGGGTTTTCGAATATCAGTTTTAGATTTATGAGGAAAAAAAAATATAAGGTCCTAATTAGCCTGAATGAAGCAACTGAACAGAAGATGTGACTGTGTAATTTATGTTATAGAACAAAACATGAAAGCCCTTTTCCAGTAAATGTTAACTACTAAATCAAACTAACTAACTAAAACAACTAATTCAATCAAAAACAACTATTCTAAAACCCATTCAAAATTCCAGAGGGAACCCACAGTGAGACTTCCAGCTGTATAGAACACACAAGTGCTGCTTTCAAAACCCCAGAGAAAAGTTTTTTTTTTTTTAAAAGAGATCAAAAACTACTCAACATTAAAACACACATAGACTGAGGAACATACCAAGGTTATACCAGACGTCCATTTCTCCACTTAGGGTTCGGACCTCGATGATGCTCTGACCCAAAAAGTCATCAGATTCCCTTTTGAGACGCTGCTTCACACGAGACTTTATATCATCATCTTCATCCCATACGCGCAGTTTAATGCGATCAGATGAATTGTGGCACTCACTGGGGAGGTGACAGAAAACAAATCACAAAGCCTTTTTTTTTGTATTGTTTTGGTTCTAAAATTTTAATTACTTTTGCAAAGCCACAGAAATGTACTATCTGTGATTTCAACACAGTTAACAACAATTCAATATGAACACAAGTTGCTATAATTCTTAAAAACTGCAAACAGTCTTCATTTTAATTAACCAAACTACTAATTCAATTACTTTTAGAATTGTTTATGGTCACTATAATTAAAAAGGAATTTATTTAATAAGCTAAGTATTAATTATTGCTTTTAGAAATTGACACTTTATTAAATAATTATAAGGCACATATTAGAGTGGTTTTACCATTTTTGTCTAACAACAAAACTTGCTATTGTGGCTTATATATTATTCTGCTGGACTATGCCATAGAATATTGGTGAATGCAATGCAGTGCTTTCTTCCCATATGCATAACCTTTTTTTTTATAGCAGTGTACAGTATACTTTAAAATCTTCTTTTCATTTCACGTTGTCTTAGCTCTGCGAGAAGCTCCCCGAGTAAGAATTCCATTATACATTATAAGTTTTGGCTTGACTTTGACTTACTAGCCTGTGGGAGATCACTTTAAAATCTTATATCTTATTTAATTACTTCTAGACTGCAAAGAGGACCAATAACATGGAGACCAAATAGACACTTTTGCTGACGTCTCATTCTTCTCAGATAATTTTTTTCTCCTTTCTCCTGCAAGTCTCCAGGAATTAATGTGTCCCCAGTGGAGTTTTAGGAGAGATCTCAACAATTAAACAACATGTGCTCAAATTTGTCAAGACACCAAAGTCAGCAAAAGTCAGAGATCTCAATATACACTGAATTATCTGAGATATGCTATCCACATTTATTTTATAGCTCCATAGTCCATACCCTTTTACAGTATGGCAATAATTGTCACATTTGTGATTCTTTATTTAATTTTTATTATATTAGTTTTTAAAATAATTTTTTACTATTTTATTTATTTATGATTCTATTTTAAGAAATATTAGGAGAAATATCTAAGATAAAGGTGACATAAAACAACTCCTGAGCAAAGATTGCCTTTCGGAGAAAGGCAATATTAAAAAACAATATACAGATTTTGTCTGATTACATTGAAAACAAATGATAATAAGAACAAAGCAAGAAAAGAAAGGGTTCCAAGAGAACAAGGAAATATTGTACAAGACTCACAAGTTGAACGTCTCCTCCCACACAGGGTTAAGGTTACCGTAGATAGTTTTGGTTCTCTTCTTAGTCTTTCCAACCTGAACCGTCACATACGGATCACTGGAACCAGTTCTGTCTTTAGCCTGCAGGCCCTGAGCACTCACCACTGGAAAAAAACACATGAACACACACAATCTGATCAGTAAAAAAAATTGAAATTTCAATGCAGGCACAGGACATTTTTTAGTAATAGAAATCTGCATTTACACAATTGTTCCTTGAATATATAGATCTTTGAAAGGTGTCTACTCTAAATTTAAATTAATACATTGATTAAATTAATACATTATTTGCTAACTGTGTAATCTGTATATGTACATTTTTGAAATACATAACTTGGACACAGTCACCTCTGATAACAGACCACTCTAAATTGTAATGTAGATATGCATTTTCTGTAAAGCTGTTTTGAGACAATATGTATTGTGAAAAAGCGGTATACAAATAATTGTGAATTGAACTGAATACTCTAAACATTTCAATCAAAGTACAGAGCAATATCAGCTGTCCCTGCTTCCGTACCCGTGATGGAGATTTTGGCAGACCATTTTGATGTTCCGTCAAGCACTGTCTGTTTGATGGTCTTCATCTGCTGAGCATGGTTCAGTTTAGTCATACTGAACACAAGCCTTATCATCTCAAAGATTTCAGGCTTGTTCCTCTCTCGGATCTTCATGCGGTCCTTCATGGCTGATATGATATGCTGGGTTCTGTCCTCTGCTCCAGTTTTGGAGCTCTTCTCAGCAGCTCCTAGCAATTGTAGAGATGCGTTTAGAATTTGATCGCAATATAAAACATAATAAAAGAGGGGACAAAAACACGTCAAACATATTGCACTAGTGAAAAAGTTTCTATTGTGTATTTTCATTACAAATTATATTAACATTAAAGGAAAAGTTGAATTTAAATGAATTTTTGTATATTTTTCATGAATTGTATAATTGAGCATTAGTGTTAGAGTATAATCTTACATATTTCTTCCTCATTTTTACAAGATTTCTGCTCAATCAGTTGGTTACTTTTATTAAAAAGCATCCATCAATGGCACAGATGTAACATTCATAAGGAATAGTGCAAAGAAATAAAACAAATACATAAACTACTAACTGTAATGAACATTTAAGTCGTTTTTTTTGTTGTTGTTGCTTGTTTTTCTGTATTTGGTTAGTGACTCACTCTGCAAACAGTCTGCGTTGAGAAGCTCCTGGCATTTTTCGTGGCATTTGACTCCGCACTCTGAGCAGCGCATGCCCTGCCGCGCGATACCCCACAACAAACCCTCACATTCATAACAGTAGGTGGGCGTGGTGGCGGTCCACACTTCAAAGTTATGGGGTGTCGTGCAAGAAATAGGGTAAATCAGAGCCTGGAGGGTCTTCTTGTACACGTGATTCTTCTACAGAGAAAAAGAAATTGAAAATGGTGTCTGCAGAAATGGGCCCTAGACGCAATCCTGATGATGGCATTTCAAAACAAAGCCCAGCTCAAATGTAGGATGTGTTGAAATGAAAAGACAGGAAGCTGTTAAGAATGGTTCAAACTGAAAATGGGAAAATGGGAAAAAAAGCAGGTAGAGTAAGTGTAAGAGCCCAAGATATGCTTTATAAAAATTGGTGTAGGTGTAGTTATGGAAGTGGGCAGACAGGTGTCAAAGTGATGACCAATTGAGAGCCACATCACACATCTTTCTCTACATAAGGTGTAGGTGTACACCCACACAAACATTCATCAATTCGGAGCATCTGAAGGGTAACTTTAAATTTTGATATAAGACTAGAAAAATCGAAACTAGAAATGAAAACTAGAGCATTTTAATTCTGTCAACAATTACTCCGTTATCATTATGACCCTTGTATCATTCTGAACCACACAATGAAAAACACAATGCCATGCAATAAAAGTGAAAGGAGACAGATGCTGTCAAGCTCTAAAAATGGCAAAAAAAGAGAAAAAAAGAACCATGAATGTAATAGCTATACAAATGGCTGATGTGATACTGTATATTACTTCTGAAAGACTACAAGTTCTTTTAATTCTTTATTTATTAATTGCATATCAGTAAAAAACATTCTGCTGGGAATTTTTAAAGACACATGATACAAATTAAATAATTATTTACTGAAAATCTTTGTCATGTTCAAACTCATTACATTGTTATTGGTTATGAAATATGTGCATGGTATTGATCATAGATGGTGTGAATCATGTCTTTTCAGTGAATACTGACTTAAATTTCTGTTTCTTTTTGCTATTTCTTTAAAGTCAGCATGACATGAAAATTCACCCTCTCTATTTTCTAAATACTTGTTATTGGTCTTATTGTAAATAATACATCCATACATAGTTCTTTTTTGACTTCCCTCTAGTTTTGTAAGAAAGACCTTTGCATTTATTTAGTCTGCTTAAACCCCGCCCCTTTCTCACAATCTAATTCAAGCTGTCAATTAGATCTACTGCCATCCAATCAACAATCAATGTATAGAACACTTATTTTTTTCAGATCTGTCACTACTTCCGTTTCATTGCAACTTTAACAATTGGGTTGAGAGAAGCAATTTAAAAAAGAGAGAAGCAGATAGATGACTGATGTTTGTGTATTTGCAGCTCTTACCAGTTCTTCATCCTTCACTGAAGAGCGCGCTGATAATGCGCGCGAGATCCCAGCTTTCCTGGACTGTACCAGAGACTGAGAGAGGGGAACAATGGTTGAATATGAATTAATAATAGTAGAATTTATTATACCATTGTGGGTCTGTCACTTTATTTGTGCTCCCCTAATGGATTTAGCAAAATTGTCTGTTATTTTTCCTTAAACACCTGGTAAATGTCAATTCATGCCTGTGTATACTACATTCCCATTAATATGCTAAACACTATTCACCCATTAAGGGCACCGTGTCTAAGAAGCTTTCAGCATTTCATTTCTAACTTCTTAAATGACTAAATACAATAATAAAGAATAGTACCAACAACAACCACAAAAATCAGCCTATAAATACTGTCAATACAACATGCTGAAAAAAACTATCAATGATTGTTTCCTAGGTAAAGGCAGACAAATACTCCAAAGATTGATTTTCCATAGGAACAGAGATAAGAGCACAATTTAGCCTCTCATAGCTAATGACAGTGATTCAACACAAGCAAATGGCTGGCTTTGTATTTTCCCTGGCCATCGACTGCTCAGCTAGTCAACCGTGAGTGGTACAGGGTGAGTGAGGGGGCTGGCAGGTCATAGCTGAGGTTCAGTCAATTAAAAAGCCTTGAAAGCTAAATACAAGGATCGATACTACATTGCTAGGAGAAAATGTCCAGTTGCAATGCCATAAAAAAATATATAAAAAAATTCCCTTATTTATCATTTGTCTGGAACATGTAAATTGTAATCAGAATCAAGTATTCCAGAGTTGTGCAATAACCTGTTTATATTCATCTTAATCACCCTTTACAAAAAAGAAGCCTTCGTTGCCATGAAAACTGTTGTGCAAGTCAAAAGCTTCAGATCAAGCCTGTTTTTATTTTGCATTTATTCTTTTTTGTCTCCTCTGCAGCATGTCAAATGTATCTGTGTGGGTTTCAATTTTATAGTGTAGCAACAAAGACTGATTGATGAAAGTCCCCCATTTCTGACTCACGGACATGTCAGTGAACTGGAGAAGACAAGCTCTTCAAATACTCCTCAATAGTATGCACACTCGCCTGGTTTTTAATGCACCAGTCACATATGATGTCCCTCTTCAAGGGTGAAGAGAAGACATTCAATTACAAGTTTACATTGACACATGTATATGGCAAAATCCATTAATAAAAAACAGACCACTTGTAATATCAACCCTTGTGAGACAGGATGTCATGCGCTCATTCACTGGTGATATAGTATACTGCTCATTTCAATCACGAGTTGAGCGGCAAATCAAAGGTGATGGCATCACACACTGAAAATTAAACTGAGCACAAAACAAAATTTTTGGACAATCTGAAGTTTAATATTATACAGTATTTGCATCCAACACTTTCGCCTTCAGTGTGGACAGACAAATTGCTTGTCACTGGAATCACATCATGTCTGACTAGGACGCAATGTTATAGCTAAAATAACATTATACACCTAAAATAATGTTTTTAAGTCTGCTTTGAGTAAAAGCTGAAAAATGTAAACCTTGAATTGTGAAGCATTCTCTTATAGAAAAGGTTTACTTACCATGGCCTAGTAGTGAAGGAAAGCATTAAGAAAAATGCCAAAAGAAGATAAGAATTCAATTAAAAGGTTAGATAAGAGATATAAAAGAGTTAGATTACAATAAGCCAAATCTGTATATACCCAATAGAGAGGGAAAAATTACTAACAAATGTGGCAGAATGTTGTTTCAATATGGGTGGGGCTGTGGAAAATGAACAATAAACATTAAAATCACTCACCACTTCGCTAACCAAGGGGATAGGCTTTCTCTTCCTAAGGTCAGGCATGCTGTCAATGCCAAATATTCCACCTCCCCTGAAGATAAAAAATATTTCAGTAATGGAAGATAAATATTAGGTGAAGAACAGCTTAACAACAACATGGTTCGAACAGTGAAAGAAAATGAGCAAGAGTTCATACCCAGGTTTGGCCCATGGTTGTTTGTTATGGTCTCCATTGATATTCTGAAAGGTTGATCATATTGTCATGTATTAAAACAAATATAAACTGTTAAAGCTTCACATATAGGCAACAAAAACAGCACATGGGAAACGGGGAGAAAAAGGAATAGTGAAAGCCCTGCTGTTTGGTTGATCGAATTTCACCACTATATTCGTGACTATCAGGATTTTACAGTCATGAGAAAAATTCTAGTCGAGACAGGACGAGACATGCAAGTTCTCAAAAATCCCTAATGCACAATTCCTGTCAGAAAATAACAATTGAATTGTCTTTCAAAAGTCAAAACATGTAAGTATAATACAGCATATCTAACACAGAGAAAAGTACTTTTGCTTTTGATGCAAGATAAATACAGAAACTTATCTTGTAAATAAAAATTAAAAGCAATCATACTAAAATTTGTAACAAATTAAATTAATAAAATAAAATATATGTTAGCAAAATTAATTTTATAACAATTAAATGATTTTATGTAATATAAAATTAGGACAAATTATTGAATGGCATTCATACCACCTCTGTGCTATAATAAAAAATGTAAACACCATTTTATCTCAACTCATCATTTGGCAACAGGCTACAAGTGCACTAAATGAATTTTATTTCTTATTTAGAAACATTTCTTCCTCAAAAATACCAAGAATTGTTGATGTAGTTGCAACAGAATCATTCAATTCCTTAAACAAACCCATCCCTAATGCCAAACCCCTCAAAACAAAAAGGGCTGATGGAAGAAAACCATTGCTATAAAACTCTGACTCAGCAAGTCTAGCAATAGGCCATAAATGTATCTGCCATCACAGTTTCTATTTTATATGGTATAACCGGGAGGGATACTTTAATGAGCTACAATCAATAACACAGTCTGAAAATGTGTGTAATGTTTACAATGCAGCATAACTTACAATGAGAACAAGGCATGATTTAAACAAAATAAAAATAAAAAAACAGACAAGTAATTTAACACAATGCAGCAAATACACAAATGAGTCTGTTATCACCATGCACATTTAAGTCCTTTAAACAACATTATTTATCTTCAGCACTGCAAACATAAAATATCAAGGCACTTTTTAAACAATGTGAAAAAGATATAACCTGATCTTCATCCTGGCTTCCATCTGAAAATAAAAACAAATAGCACATCAAGCTATCATATAATTGTTAGCCAGAACCAGACATGACTCTTTAATTAGACAACATTATAAAGCATATAAACTTCTTGTCCAAGAACATATTTATATCTGCAGACAGAGAGTTTAATAACCTTGTTTATAATATGTACCGGGAATATGAACTGCATAACTGTGGCGATTTTGTAATTGATCTAGACAGTTCATGAAAGTTTCATTGAGATGTTTTATTCATATATAACGGCTCCTAAATTTTCCCTGCACTCTGCTTTCATGTCAGATTTGTTTTCATTTCAGTTCAATGAGTGTAATTAGTTTGTCTGAGCCTGGGGAACAAGACTAGTGTAACACCCAGAAGGGCGTTTGCTAATATATCTGCAGAAAAGGACCACTGGCTACAGGAGTCAGCAGTTTCTGATGAAATCTGATATTTTACAGAAAAAAAAAGGAAAAAAGAGTAGCATTTAAATATTGCACACTATTTGTGAGACACGTTTTATGTGCACAGCCATGGTCATCGGAATTATTTACTTTCCATTTCTGACAAGGAATTTCAAGACAGAGTTCACAGAAACCACCAACACTGCAAATTTGAAACTTTAGCCAGAAACTTATGACAAATCCCAATAAAACAGAACAATGAGGCAAAGGGCCTCAATATACCTGGGTTCAAATCATCTTCAGAAAATGCTGACATGGTCACTATACTGAGTTGTCTTCTGGACTCTCTCTTCTCCCTCAGAATCTGCTGGAAAGTCCTGAGGCACTTCAGGCGGCGTGCATCCCGCTGACTAAGCTCTGCTTCGCTACCTCCTTCTGTGAAGGACTCGGTGGGAGGCTTCGTTTCCCCCATTAGTGTTCTCTGCTCCTCTTCAACTGCTAGTTCCTCAGGGGAAAAAGAGTCTTGGATAATGTCTGTAGAGAAGCACTGTGTTAAATGAGCACTGGTTTGATGTCCATATGTAGCATCTGATGCATTACTGGTGGATGAGTCCAACCCTGGAGAATTTGGATGTTCTGAATCTTCAATATTATGCTGGTGAGGAGGTGATTCAGGTTTTGCTTTGGTGGGGATGCATTGAGGTATCTCGGCGAAGCCTTTCTCAGTACTGATGGCTTGAGGCCGCTCAGAATAGTTGGTTTCTGTTTGTGGAGTCCCCATCTCTATATGAGGCATCTCTAAATTTGGTGTTCCAGTCACCATCATTCCTTGTTGCTTCCCACACAGAGACATCGGTGAATGGACTTCAACTTTTTCTCCTGGTAAATTTGCACTAGTTCCATCCATCTTCTTCAGAGCTCCACGTAAGGCAGTTTTGAAGTCAAGAACTGCTCTACCAAACTTTTTTACATTTAATGTCACATTACTGTCATCAGCAGAGTCAGGCTTCCAATCAGGGGAATTTTGATTACATAATGATGTAAATTCATTTAGAAGGCTCCTGGATGGCTCAACAATCACACTTTCTATTGACTCACTTTTAAATGGAAGATTTACAAGGACATTTTCAGAAGAAGATACATGATAAATGTCATTCTGATACACAGAACACTGAGGACATTCACCATCTCCTTTGCAATTATGAGAGCCCAAACCAGGTTCTTCATGGAGCATTTCTGCATCATACTGCTTCCAATCCTCTCTACTGCATGCACTAGCAGGAGAGTTGTAGTGTTTACCAGATACTATGGATATTTGATCTGAGGTGCCCATTGTACAAGTACTTAGAGCTCTTGATGGGTCCCAGCGGTTTACCTCACCTGTGCAGCACTCTGACTCTTCAAAACTGCCTTGTCTGGAGCAAGAATCATCTTCGCTCAATCCAATCTCTCCACTCCTACTGCGTTTTAAAGCCACTAGATTCCAGGTCTGACATTCACACCCTGTATTGCCCTGTCCAGAGGTGGGTCTTTCTGGATCAGACTCAGACTTGGAACTCTGACCTGAAGATGGAGAACTGGTGCTTGGACAGTCCTGTCCATCCTGGCGCTCAAGGAATCCAAAGCTAAGCTTCCTTCTCCATGCACCTTGAGATACATCTGACCTTAGATCAGATGCTTCTTGTGTAAATGGATGGTGTTCATTGTGGTTTGAAGCCTTGGCACTAGTGAAAGTGGATTGCCATGGCACCTCTTTGTGTTTCCCATCAAAAACTTGATATTGCGGGGGTATATTACCACAGCTACTTGAGGATTCAACAGTGTAAGGCTTATTGCAGCCTATACTAACAATTTTACTTGATTTGTGATGGTGGTAGGGACCTTCAGTGCCACCCATTGCCCCTGGCCAAGTCTCCACACCAGATTTTTTTCCAGACCGCATGCATTCAATCTCCATTAAAACGGCATCTACACAGCTAGAAACCTCCTCAACAGAACCACGAACAGATGACAAGTACTCCCTCAAGTCTGAAATCTCCTCTTGTATTTTGTTGATCCCTCGCAATTCCTTTAGTATGTGCTCAACGATAGCACTCGATTCTTCCTCTTGATAGTCCTCATTATTTCCCTTCACAACTTCATCCTGCACTGTCATATTAAACCTGCACAGCAGAGTGTCTGTCTGTATTTTAGGCTCACCATCAAGTATTCTACCAGATGAAAACTCAGTCCCATTTAGATCTTGCGACATTTGGTTTTTAACCACTGACAAATTACTGTTGTGCTGCAAAGTGCAAGGAATCCTGATGCCTCCTTCTCGATTTAGTTCCACTTCCCCTACACAAGGGGCCTCAGAAACTTCTCCCAGCCCATGTCCATTTGGCACCTGAGGCGAGCAGCAGTCCTCTACCGAAGCGAAACCTCTCCTGTAGTAGTTCTGCAACTTTTCAACATCATCTTCACCCTCTTCATCCTCTTCTTCAATTCCAGCATAGTAAAGACCAGAAGGCTGGACAGTATGATCTGCAGATCCCTGCAAGAAACGATTAATTTTCCCACGCAACACCAGAGCAACTCTGGGATTAGGCTGCCTCCTCTTTGGCACTGAATTTTTTTTTTTGGGTCGGGGATACTGAGGGACGCCTGTGCCATCCTGTCCATTGCAGCGGTTGCGGGAGAACATCGCTTCCCCTCCCTTCTTCTGTGCTGTGGAGCTGAATCACATTACTCAGGCTTGAAATACAGCATCTGATGATACAAATGAGAGATTGTCAATCAATTTAAGCAGGACTTGGTCCAAGACTAAGGGGGAAAAGGACATTTAAAAGAATCAAACCAGTGCACATTTACCAATTCGGTTAAGAAAACAAATGATTGTTTATACATTTGGTTCTTTGTCTTAAGTTTAATTCATAGCTCATTTCCTCCCTTGTCAAAGTTGTCACGGATTTGCAACACCACAAAGTAATCCCAGAATTTATCAGTGCAGAGAATTTATCATCTGCAATCCATTATGAGTCTCCCAAAGATGTCTTAGAGCACAGTTTGATCAATAGCAGCACACACTGAAACTGTCAATCATCAATTTTCACATTATCTGGTGCAAATAGCACTGACACCAAAGTGTATTTAAATTATGTGGAAATGTGACGGTAATAAGTATGCCAAAGTGAACAGCTCTATCAGTGAGACTAGCATATTCCAACAAGAAACACGCCTGAAAACGATCACTTTGTTCTTCATTCCTTGAGAACAAAAATAAGGTAAAAAATAGAGGCTGAAGAGGTATTCTGGCTCATCATCCCCTTGCGGAGAGTCAATTAAGCAGAGAAAATGTCACATGTTAGTGCAAAATCGTGTAACACTGGAACAGTAGCTATGGAAACCATTTGCTTTACCTGCATTCAGGTTCTCAGTATATACTGTGGATATATGTCTATAAAGATGGCAATTACCTGAATAAAACTACCTCCTCTGTTTATTCCTCTATATTTATCTTTACTTTCCCATTACTGACATCTGCTCCCAAGCATCAACGTAATGAAACAAGTTACACAGGTTATCAGGAACTGTAAAGGGACTCATGGATGTTAAGCTGGTATGACTCAAGTGAGAGTCAGTTATTCTCATCTTATTTTGACACCCCAACTCTGTGAGTTTGCATGTGGTTTATTCTACAGTATTTGACAGACAGCAGCTAGTACACGGTCCGGTATGTCTTGCTGAGATGGTGTTACATTGGAGATTGAGGCTGAGAGAAGATGAGTTGGTGTGATTAAACCACAGTGTTAAGAGTCTGATTCTTAACAAAAGGGTTATATCATACATGATGCATACCCTAGTCTTTCTCCATCGTGCTCTCACACTTGCCTAACTAGCAACAACTGGATGAGTTTTAAATAGCCAAACAATTTTTGTGTTACATTTTGTTTACACAGTCTTCACTAGTATCCTTGCATGCCTCTCAGTCTCGCTTTTTAACCTTGCCCCTTTCTCTCGCTCTCACTCTCTCTGTCTTTCACTGTAGGAAAGGGCATTCAGGGGTGAGTGATCCACATAAGCACAGTGAGAAGCATGCTAATGTGGCTTTATGAGATCACTGAAATGTAAGAGGTAAAGGTGAGATCCTTCTGCATTTTCTGTCAACCTAAAAGTACGGAAGACAAAGGCACAGAACAAATAGAAGAGGAGAGAATGCTGGGAGGAGAAAGCAGAGGGTATACAAACTACTACTTAAAGGTTCAGTAAGCGATTTCTGAGAAAAAGCAATTTGCGATTTCTTGCTCAGAAGCAATTCTGAGATTGCTTGTTTGTTTTGGTGATATTTGAAATCACCAAAACAAACAAGCTACTACCCAAAAGGATCACACCCCTCTCTTTGTAACTCCGCCCCCAAATTCACAAAGACGCTATGCAACACAGGCACCTCCCCCTAATGAGTATACGCCCCTTACTGCTGATTGGCTACAAGTATGTTTTGGTAATCGCCAATCCACTTATCCTCAGTGTTTCTCAGAAATCGCTTACTGCACCTTTAAAACAAATGTTTAAACGTGGATAATGTTTAAGGTAAATGGGAGTAATGTTTAAGGTAAAATAATGTAAATGGGAAGCGAAAAAAAGAGGTGCCAGTCAGAGTGCTTCAGGAACATTTCACCCAGCTCCTACATTTTTGTTCAGAAGACGCTACATTACTATTCTTGTAAACCTATATTGTAGGCATATGTGGGCAAAAAAAATTTAATTCCAGTGTTTGTTTGAATTCCATTATTTGACCCCCTTTTCTTGCATAAAACAGATCTTATTACTGAAATCAAAAACAAATTATTAAACAATGTTTCTTCAAGGACGTTTCTTCAAATTTCTCATTGCATGCAAATAATTTGCATGACTTAACATTTTTAAATGAGTTTACATTGTGAAAAAAAATCTCGAATAGCGATCCAGAGCAAAAATGTGCATCCTCCGCATGGTGCACAATAAATAATATGATCACATATTAACCATTTTATTGCCAATCTGAAGTACATGTGTTTGTTGCCTAGAGGCGACATCATGCAATATGAGGGTTAAAGATCTGAATACAGAACCGCTTCTTCATGACTGCAAGATTAATTGGAATATTAATTGGCAATGACTTCCTCAGAGCTCACAGCTTTGCACACCACTTCTCACATCATCAATGTACAGTACTATATTTACAAGCAGAACAGAATAATTATCTGTATGTATAGATCACAATGTGAGGACAGGCAAGGCTTTTAATTAATGTTCCCTTTCACTGAGCTTTCGGTTCAAATACAGTATATGTCTCTTTTGTCACAACCAGCACACACACGCACACACAGAAGATTAAAATCTGTGTGACAGAATTAGATTTTCTCTTTAAATGTTCCCTTCACACTAATGGAAGTACTCAAGACAGATCGTGAAAATATTACATGTTTATTAAAATATAAAACCAGCCTATATCGCAACAAGAGGCACTATAAGATGACTATCAACTATAGAGAATTGCTGTCCCCAATCTATTTCTCTACTTTCCACAATAATTTCATCCACACAGTCAAGTGGAATGACCAGACATTCATCTATCAAAGTAAAAGTAAAAGTCTTTTTATCATATTATTTTGTCTAAATGTTCCTGCAAGAATTCAAAGCAAAAACAAGGAAGAGCAAAGAGAAAAGCACTTTTTACAACAACAGGTTGGGTAGAGGAGAAGAACTTCTACCACAGAGATGCAATGTTATTTTTTGTCTAGCCTTTTTTATTCATCACAGGAAATAAACAACGGGAGCCAGTCTAGTATCAGCCACAGTGTGCACCCATGGGCGGCTCGCAGTCTGTTTACATATTATCTGATGCTTACTGCACAAAATGGTGCACAAAACGGCAAGCTCTGATCTGATTAGTTTGCTTTATTCAACTTCCTGGAGTAAGGACTTTTTGTTTTTTCATGATTTGCTGCTTTACATGTCAGTCAGATATTAGCTGCAAAGCAGACAAAAGTTCTATGACGATGTTGTCAAAAGACAGCTCCAACTGAGAAGCTAAAAGTCAGAAATGATGTCAGAATTAGTCAGAGATGCTAGCAGTCAGGATTTTGAGGAGAACGTGTGTGCATATTTAAAAGTCTCCTTTCCGGCAACCTCAATAATCTCTGTGATGTTAAGCAGCGTAGCCTTCTGCTGTCTCCAGGCAGGCTGTTAACCGGTTTACAGGCAGCTTATTCTGGCTGCCTGCCACACGGGTCATGCTGAACTCATTTACACGTACAAGCCACAGGCACCATTATCCATTTTCTCCGTATTTGGCCTTCCAATGTCATGCCTACTTGGTGTATTCACAGAAGCTCGTTCAAAAAAATTAAAAAAGACAGAAAAGCATAGAAGGTCAAGATCCAAGAGCTCAGATTGTCAGTCAATCCATACAACATGACATTTGAATTTAACATGGGTACTTTTTTGCATGTAAACTAAGTAAATATTAAATCTGCCACACATATAAAATGAAACCTAAGCATAATGCTGGAATCACAACCTGTTGGAATTACAACCAGTCACTGCAACTAAATAGCAAGACAAAAATGAGAGTGAGACAGCCAGCCAGCTCAAATGTCTATATTACTTGATAAACACTAAATTATAGTAAAGTACAACCATGGAACTCAATTACACTCAAACTTGTCTCAACCACATGACACCTTAGATAAGAGAGGAAACTGTTCAGATAAACTGTTCTTAAACATATGTATACACTGCATAAAACTTTTCAACATATCAAGCAAAGAGAAATAATTAAATTTAAATTACATAAAAAAAAAGAAAATCTTTATTTAATAATACTATAAACAATATTTTTTTATCAGCACGCCAAATAATATCGATAACAAAGCAAAACCTTTTCTGAAATACTGTTGTAAGACCTTGCAATAAGATATATTGATTTCTCTAAATACTAAAATAAAATATTTAATAATTTAAACATATTGAAAGATAAAACATCCAACTTACCCCGTTGAAAGTGTACAGTTCAATTAAACCACAGATTGTAAGTGGCCAATATTAAGTACATTTTCTGAAAGAGTGGAATTAAAAAGAGGGCTCCACATTATAATTCCAATGTACAGTCCATAAAAAAGGGATTGATTCAAGGGTAGAATAAATGTCAAAAATAGAGTGAAAATGCCAGATCGAGTCTAAACCCCCCTATTCTCCAAAGCTCCAAGCAGCTTCCACAGTAATCCAACAAGTTAACTTGAAAAAGAAATCACTGTCAGTAGCTGATGTTCTCTATTATACCCCAAGTTAAATAAGTCTGT
>NC_140221.1:38033632-38091132 GCF_951802725.1 Rutilus rutilus
CCAACATGAAGCAGAGGGGTTTTGTATCACCCTAAAGGTTTTTATTTAGGTGATAATGGTTGATTGGCTGTACAAGATCCCTTACATAACCTATTTAATTTCTATAATTTATATTATTACATTACATTAAAAATACAACCTCAGGTTGATCTCCCAAAAAAAAAAAAAAAAAACTGTTCAATATTCTGTACTGACTGATCGATGCTCAATCAACCGAATACACAAGCTACTGGATGGCGTACCATTCATCGCTTCACATCCATACTCCCTCTAGGCACTTCCTCTTTGATCCTCTGATTAGTAAGACAACGTTAGAGAAGTAAAGAGTGTCAGTGCTATCACAGGTTCTGTGGATGCTGTAGGAAAAATCAGCAGGAAAAGGAAGCTGCGATTGGGAGGGGTGAATTTCTTTGGTGACTTTCAGCCAATGTCATCCTACAGGCCTTTGATTCCTTCCAGTTAGTATTCTATGCATACTCACTACTCCAAGTCAGAAACTTTTCCTTATCCAATTCATTCGCTCCATTCTCTCTCTCTCTCTCCCTTCAGCTCAGCCTCTATCTCCCGCTCTCTATCGCTCTGATTTTCTTTGACACATCTTCTCTCTTCCATCTCTCTAGGGTTCTCCAGCTCTGAGGATGACTATTGTAATGGGCATAGCCATTTGAGGTCTGAAGGATATTAATGTCCGTCCGATCTGGAATATAAATAAATATATTCTGTCCTCAATTTCACAAAGAAAAAAACTGGCCTATATAAACAGACCCGTGTTCTTTATGGCTCTTTGCATGCCTTTATATTTCGCATATAAGAAAAAGTTTAAAACAACTACAGTGCAGTTTGCGAAGATACACAGAAGACACAAAATACAAACATTGTTTCTTGTACTTTCTTTGTTAAGAATAGATTTTGAAAGGAAAATCATGACTTAATGTCAATACTAGTAAATCATTCTGCCCTAATATATCGCTACACAGTACAGTAGTACTGACAGATGAAAGAAAATGTACCATCAAAGAGTTTGTTCTTCTGTTAAAATTGTATTACAATTCAGTGATGCTCAGCCAAATGTCATCACAGAGAAAGATGTCACACTCTCTTCCTTCCTTCCTTCCTTCCTTCCTGAGCAATGCATTATCACTGGTTTCATATGCACAAAAAGCATGGAGTCTGTTTTAAACCATCAAAACAAAGCAGAATGATGTCTAAATAATCATTCTTGTGGTTATTGATTCGACCACTAGAACAAAGTCATTCATCATGTAAGAAGAAAAATAAAAACCCCAACAGCTTCAACTCCACAAGGAAAAGCATGTGCACCGTTGCTAGATAACAAAAAACAAAATTCCATCATCACTCACTCACCCTCAAGTTGTACCAAACCACCAATGAATTTTGTACCAATGAATTTCTTTCTTCTGCTGAAAACAAATTAATATATTTTGAAAAATGTTGGTAACCAAACAGCTGATGGGCCCCATTGACTACCATAGTATTTTTTTTTCATACTACATAAATAACAAAAGCTGTCTTAACTAGCATTTGTAATAATCTCGTCATGTTGTGCTTGATAAAACAAACAAAGATATGTAAATATGTAAAGAATATGTGGCGTTTAAACAGGTTTAAAATCTGAGGTTACTCTAACAAAACTACCTTGATTTCTCAAGAACGCAAGATCACATGATCATAAACAGCTAAATTTCTTCATTTAAGGAACCATCTCATGTTCCCGTTACTAACGGTTTTGTGGAACGGCCATTATTAGCAAGGCAAGGCAAGGCACTTTATCTTCTAAAGCACATTTAAAACAGCCACTGCTGACCAAAGTGCTGTACAATCACTTTAGACAATAAAATACATAAATACACAAATTCATAAAATTACATTGAACCATAAGCCAGAGAGAAAAAATAAGTCTTCAGTGAGGATTATTGGGGGAATTCACTTAAATGCGTTTCGAATATTGCAGTCGAATTCTGTCCTTCCAGTTTCTTAAACTGAGGTTATCAGCGTGAGACCCTGCAATTAGTTTAGGGCAGTTTGCTTTGGAAACACTAAAATGAAACTTATGCAATTATGAAAAAAAAATAAAAGTGTCCACATAGTTTTCAAATGCAATTTAAATCAGCATTGACACCATTCATGCTCTACAGCTGTTCATATAAAAACACCAATTCATTCATTATGCAGTATACCCTTCCACAAAACCTTGATCACTGCAGGCATAGTGACTTCAAGTCACCACTTTGAACCTCTGCATTAAAACAAAAACGCTGGATACTAATATTACCACAACAACCAGTGATTAATTCAGTTTTCATATTCAGTTTAATGAGCATAAAAGCTTAAGTCTGGATAATGTTCTGCCAATCTCTTTAGTTCTGACTAAAAAAAGAATTTTAATAATTCACTTCCTTAATCCTGCATGAAATCACCTGTATAAAACACTATGTCTAAGCTTAGTTGATAAGAGGTTTAACTCGTTCTCAAGACATCTGACAGCAATTTAAACCAGCACTTAATGTCTTTTAAAAAGAGAAATGTTGTATGATCAATGTTTTTGACTGGATTGAGTTAAACTACACGAAATATGCATATAAAAGGAGTCCAAGGGCGGCTCCACATGCAAAAATCAAGGTTGTGTTTCCATAGTAATGTCACTTAGTTAGTTGCCATGGTAAAGTATTTCTTGTTGAGATAAAATGACTATTTTAAACAAAGAACTATCCAGCCATTTGGATATCATATAGTCTGTCTTGCCTGTCCCATTCATCACTTGTCTCCAACACTTGGCTTTCAGAAACAAACATAAATGTGCACATACACATAACATGCTAAAGGAAAACCCCCTGCACTTCAGATCCTTTAATAAAGAAATTGTACAAACACTCCAAACATTAAGGGCAGAAGGCAATATTTAAGCTGTCAGCAGAAAAACAGGGATTATTTAAAGATGCCTTTCCTGCTCAACACTTTCCCTGTCACAGCCTTTGTCTCAATAGAGCAATCGCCCATCACCACGCTCCCTCCCTCTAGCAGCTGCATGCATCAGAAGACACAGCTGCTGAGGTAGATTGCAAATATCAATGTAGACCACAGACTAAAGTTTTATGAGAATCATGAGAACAAAAAAACACTGGTTTTACTGTCAGTTCGACTGGCGGACTTGCATCATCTAAGCAGTGCAATACAAACTTACACATTTCTGAGGAATCCAATATACAAGACTTTTTGGTAACACTTTATTTTACAGTGTCCTTGTTACATGTTACATGTAATTACTGTAATAGTAACTATAAATTATGCATAATTACATGCATCTAAGTAACCCTAAACCAAAACCTAATCCTATAGTAAGTACATGTAGTTAATTATTATTACTCAGTTATTCAATGTATAATTACACTGTAATATGGACACCTTAAAATAAAGTGTAACCGACTTCTTTTTTTACCAGATCTAATACAAATATCCATTTTAAGAAAAATCCTACAATCCAAAAGCCATGTGAGCTCCCAATTTTGTCTGATCATTTGTGTGGGTAGAAATGCATTAAATTTGATTAATTACTGAAATATCCAAAGCAAAGCTAAATTAGTAGGGTAAATATCTCTCATTGGATTTGTTACGATGAAGAATAAATGAATTTAATTAATTTAATTTAATTTTGAGGAAATATAAAAAAATAAACACATGATTCTGAAAATAATGGAAGCTCATTTCCACCCCAGAGTAAGAAATAAAAAGTTACTGTGATAAAGATTAAAATAAGAAGTCACAACTGGGAAATATAAAGTTGTAATTATGAGAAAATAAGGTCAACAACAATCTTTTAACAATTTTACACTGAGGCAGAGATATATGGGCTTCCATATTTTGTTTACTGTACATTATGTAATGTTTATATACAGTAGGCCTATGTATTGAATTTATTAGTTTATTGTATAATTTAAGGCATTTATTTAGATTGTTTTGGACCCCTTTTCACTTCTCTCCCATTATCTGATTTCTCTAGTGACATTACAATGGTTAAACAAACAAACAAACAAACAAAAAACAGCAGCAGTCTCTAGTTACTAGCATGTTTGGATGTACCAAGAGAGTAATCTCAGTCGTTGTCATTTCTCCATTCAATGGCTAAGCACTAATACTATATGACAACCTCTGAATCTGCACTGACATTATGCTATAAAAAAAAAAAAGATAATTAAGGCACAATTTGCCATTTCTCAATAGCAAACCTAAAGCCCTGCGGTAAACAATCCTCTTGTACTGTAGGCGAATAAAGTCACAGCTACAAGCAACCTTTCCAGCAGCACACGTCACAGTCACACAATATATATATTTAAAAAAAATAACAACATAAAAAAAACCCTCTCAAATCCAAATTAGACCAAAACGATAACATAGCAGATTGGGTGGCAGAGTCGCACATTCTTTTCAATTACAAAGCAACCAGTGTATGACAGCGTATGAGGGAAAAGATTAAGAAAGTAAGCACACTGACACAAATCAATCCAAATCTCTCTCTCTCTGTCTTTCTCTCTCTCACACTACACATACATACACAAAGTACATTTAGTTAATTCTAGCAATGCCGTGGACACATTTATACTAAACTTAAATAAAAACCAAAGACACAACAGTGTTACACAAATATAATAACCTATTTACCCAAATGATTCAAAACTTGTTTTACATATGAGCAAAGTGTACATTACAGTTTTTACAAAAAAAAAAAAGGTACATACCTGTTTATTTTCTCCTGTAAATATATACCACTCAAAAAGAACATCATCATAAAAAATTAAAATAAAAATCATAAAACCCCTAAAATGTCATTATTTTCATTCCCAATGGTGGCCGCTGAATTTGGCATATGTGAATCTTAATCAACCAAACAGAAGGGCAGTGAACTAACAAGGGTTCAGTTTAGATAAACATCAAGAGAACAAAAGAGTGAATGGAGGAAAAGGGTAGGGCAAAAAACAAGAATAATTTATTTTCCACTATTTAAAAAGGTGATTGATGTTTTGTTCCTCTCCCTCTTACCTCATGCAGCTTCACTCTTACTTTATTAATGGCCTTCAACCAGCGCAGACGGGAAGGAGAGAAAGGAGGTGGGCCATCCTCAAAGAAACTTAAAAAAAAGACAATGACATTAGACCAAGTGGCTAAAATCACTTGCTGGAACTACACTTTTGTCCCATTTCCTATTAAGAGTATATTATACATTTACATGCATATCATTTGGTAACTTAACTTTGTCACCTTTTAAAAGTATACTAGCATACAGATGGTCCTAAAGCTAGACATGAACTAGGGAACAAACCTAGAAATTTAAATTTCATGGGGTATTTAGATCAGATGCAGATCAGAAACAAAAATTTAAAACATGATTCTGATACAATTAAACAGTGTGTAATTATAAGGTTTCATTACAGTTGCAATCAAGGTCAATGAATACACATTTTCCAGCGTTTCAATTTGAATATTAGCTTAATTTTTAGGTTTCATATGATTGTATCTTGTTTTATATTTCCTAGTCTTTACTAGATGATTTTACCGTTCCTTTATTCACATCTATTCGGTGTGTCACATACAGTACCTGTGCTGCCTCTCAGGTTTTCTCCCTTGATTAGAAACAACTGTTGGCGTACTCTCCCCTTGTACTTCTTTCTCCACATTTGCTAGTATCTCCCTTTCCCCTTTTTCTGTGTCATCTGAGGCTGGAAGAGGTTGAGCAACAACAGAAGACCTGATCTGAGTGTCTGAATAGCTTTGTTCTTCTGGCTCAGAGCTGAACTGGGAACTGGCTTGGCTAAGGTTACCAGAAGACCCAAATCGAGAACTGTCCACCGGGCTGGTGAAAGAAAACAAAAGATGTAAATATCAAGATGCAAATATCTAAACCTAGTAACAAACTAAATCACACAGGTATCAATTTCAGTCCTTAGATTATGTTAAAAATGTGTTTGGGTAACAAGTCAATAATGTCATTACAGTAATGCAGTATGAAGAACCTTAGGGGAAAATTAAATAAACACGCTGGGAGCAGACAGTGCTAATTTGAATTAACTGAAATACTAGATAAAGAAGATTAATCTATAAAATTAATCAGTAGTAAAAATTTTTTTTTTAAAATAATAATAATAATTAAGTACAGTTTAAGGTATTCGTAATTTCAGGAGCAAGCAATGTTCTTGTAATGTTTGTTATGTTATGCATGTCTTGACAGACTATAAGAAACCAAAAGAAAAATGTTCAATGATGGGAATATAAAACAAATTAATAATATTTAATAAAATGAATAATATTTAATACAAATTAGAATATTTTGAAAAGATGGAGGGTAATGTTCACAATAAACCATAATAAATGGCACGAGAACAGACATTTATTATGATTTTACTAGCCTTTTATCAAAGGTTTGCTGTAGAAGTCTCCCTGGTGGCTTTTCTGCACTGGAATCTGTATCTGGAATGTCGTTGTCCTTATCTATGCAATCTTCAGAAATTTGAGATTTCTCTATATGTTCGACTTCCAGACAGGATGACCCTTGTTTAAGTACTGTTGGACTCTCTGGACTTGTGTCAAAGCTTGGCTGCTTATGTGAAGAGTTGTCACTTGGACCTTCTGTATCACTTGGATCTGCACTTCCTGTGACGTCTGATTCAGGTGACAATTTATCAGCCTCGGGTTCATAAATTTCTTCAGGTCTCAAGTCTAGGTGTTTGGACTGGGTTGCAGGAGGAGTCTGAGGGGGTGAACTTTGCCATGGGAAGCCCATTTTCCTTCCAAACATTGATGACATTGTCTCTTCCTTTGCAGTAGCTGACTTCTCTTCTTGGAAGAGACCCACAGACAAACCTTTGAAACCGGAAAGCAAACCACTGCTCTCTGCTTGTGGCTGTGAAGGATTGGTGCTGACTGAAGGGGCAGGAGTGGAAGAGCCAAAAAAAGAGCTGAAAGGTTTGGCTGTCTCTGCTGCACCAGACATCAAACCACCAAAAGAAGATGTTGACAAACCAGGTAAAGTAAAAACACCTTTAGAAGGTGGTGAGGTTGGTCGTTTGTCTTCAACTAGTATTTTGGGTGTAGATGGTGGGGTTTCAGTGTCTCCTGGTGGTACCTTTGAGGATAAACCCAATTCAGATGTCTGTGTGTGAATAGTGTCAGATGTATCATTGATCTCCTTGATTTCATCTTTTGTTTCATGCGAAGAGTTGACCTCTTGCTCTTCAACAACCTTTAATGACTCAGAATCACAGTCCCTCAGTTCTTCATTAACTAATTTAGTACCTGTCACAGTTGACTCAGATTCAGAGACTGCACTTGACTCATTAACACTGAGGCTCATTTGTTCTTTAGAGTCATGTGTTCCATCATTACCTTCAGTTTCAGTTTTCTCTGGCAGCTTGGTTTCATCTGATTTTGTTGCTTCTGTACCTTTAAACAATCCAAACAAATCACCAGTGAGAGATTCCGTTTGCAGGCTGGTTGGGAGATTAAAAAATGAGCTCTTCTGCTGTTGTGGTGCAGTGGATGTAGGTGGTGACTTGAAGAAAGAGGTCTGTGGCACTGAGAAGAAACTAGAAGTTGCTGGCTTGCTAGAAGCACTAGGGCCAGAAAACATTGACATAAAGCCAGAAAATGCAGCAGGTTCTGGGGGTCTTTGAGAGCCAGGCATTCTTGGTCTTGGTTGACCAGAAATGACAGGTCTAGGTCCTCTTGGATCAGGCATTCCAGGTCTGGGCTGACAAAAAGGTCCAGCCATTCTTGGTCTTGGCTGAGCAGGAAAACCCAGTATTCCTGGCTGAGGCACAATCATTTCTTGTTTAGGCTGTTGCTGCTGCTGTGGATCTAAAGATGGTTGCATGGTTGCCACCATTAATGTTTTGTCACTTTCTTCTGACTTTGTGATTTCATCTGTTTTTTCTTTAAGGTCTGCTTGTTGGCTGTCAGAAATTCTGTCTGTTATTTGTACATCATCACCTTTTCCAGATTCTTCAATGAGAGTTTTCTGATTTTTTGTGCCTTTCTCAGAACCCAGATGTTTGTTCATTTCTTGAGACTTTTCCAATTCCAGACATTCTTCTGATTCCACATTTTTCTCCACTGGTTTGTCAGCTTCTAATGGCATTTCATTTTCTTGTAATTCAGTCAGTTTTTCAGGCTCTACAGCTTTATCAGATTCTAGTGACACCTCTGATGGTTTCTCATGCGCAACAGGCTCTGTAACTCTCCCTTGCCTGGATGAATTATCAAGAACAAACTGGTTTAGATCTTCATTGAAATCGGTTTTCTCTGGACTGGTGGCTACAGTTTCTTTGTCATTTTCCATGCCCAGCTCCTCATTTTTAAATTGCTCATTAATAGTTTGTTGCTCAGGTATTTTGTCAACCACTGAAGTTTCTTCATTTTTAGATTGTTCCTCTGTCAGGAGTACAACCTCTTCAGTCTCATTTATTTGTGTGATGCAATCAGTTTTCTCTGGACTGGTGGCTACAGTTTCTTTGTAATTTTCCATGCCCAGCTCCTCATTTTTAAATTGTTCATTAACGGTTTGTTCCTCAGGTATTTTGTCAACCACTGAAGTTTCTTCATTTTTAGATTGTTCCTCTGTCAGGAGTACAACCTCTTCAGTCTCATTTATTTGTGTGATGCAATCAGTTTTCTTTGAACAAGTGTCTACAGTTTCTTTGTAGCTTTCCATGTCCAGCTCCTCATTTTTAAGTTGCTCATTAATAGTTTGTTCCTCATGTATTTTGTCAACCACTGAAGTTTCTTTACTTTTAGATTGTTCGTCTGTCAGATGTACAACCTCTTCATTCTCATTTATTAGTGTCATGATTTTAGATGTAGTATTGTCATTTATGCATGGCAGCATTTCATCAGTCCTCCCTGCAACATTCATAGAGTCTTCCTTCATTTCATTACATGGTTTTTGATCCATCTTAACAGGATATTCAGTTGTGTTCTCAACAGAAACCTCTTCTTTAGCCTCAACAGATGCATTTTCATCTGTAATTGATTTAGTTAAAGTTGTGGGTGTTATGTGGCATGTGAGAGAAGCCTCCCTTATAGTGGTAACATCCACCGATTTTGAATCTGATTTCTTATCATCCATGAAAGACATGATGTTGAATCCAGTAGATTTTGTTTTATCAGATGAAAACACAGAGGGAACTTTAAAAAGACCTTCTGGCTCAGAGCCTCCGGTTGGACTTTGCCCAGTGAACATGGAAAACAATCCTTTTCCTGTTGTCTCCTTATTGGTGGATTCAGTTGCAACAGCATCAGTTGGTGCTTGAGATTGAGAACTACTTCCACCAAACATGGAAAATAAACCAGGCCCATTGTTTTCTTTGGCACCAGAACCAGGCAAAATACCTCCAAGAATTGAGGATCCAGATCCAGGTGTTTTTGCAGCAACTCCACTTGTTGGTGCTGTCTGCTGAGAAGACCCACTAAACACAGAAAAAAATCCTTTACCCATTGGTTCTTTGGAAGTGGGCCCTCTTGGGGTTGGACTCCTTGGACCAGGTCCTGATGTAGCCCTTAGAACATGTCCTGGTGGTCCTCTTGGTCCAAGTCCTGAAGCCACCCTTGGAGTAGGCATGTGTGGTGGTCTTTGTCCTATAGGTAGACATTTTGGGCCAGACACGGGCGGACATTCCTGGCCAGGTTGTGGCTGAGCAACAGATCCACTAAATATAGAAAACAGGCCCTTTCCAGGTGGATCTTTAGGTGCAGATGAGGCAGGGGTTGCTTGAGGAGCAGCACTTCCAAACATTGAGAATAATCCTGTACCTGGCATTTCGTTGGAGGATGAGGGCCCAGGGATTATTCCTCCTAATATGGACTGCCCACTCTGAGGTTGAGATTCACCCAAAGATGGGCCAAAAAGTGAGAATATGCCTTTGCCAGATTGCTCTTCGACAACTGTGTCTTTGAGAGTGGAAGGAGAAGTTGGTTCAGTGCTGGTGGGTGTGTTCTCTTCATTTGATCTTGCAGGCCCTGTTTTCTGCACTTCCATTTCCTTTGTACTTGGTTTAGATTTTGATATGGAGGTTTTCAGAGTGTCTTCTGATGGTACTTTTTCTGTTCCTGAAGACACTGGTCCAGAAGTAATACTCAGTTTGTCAGACATTACTTTAGGGGATTCTTCATGATCTTTTATTTTTTCTTCACACTTTGTTGATTCAGTGTTTGCACCATCTCCTAGGTTCGACTCTTGTTTAAAACCACTGGAAACTTGGTCATCTTTATTGTAATCTGCAGGGGTTGCTTGAAGAGCAGCACTTCCAAACATTGAGAATAATCCTGTACCTGGCATTTTGTTGGAGGATGAGGACCCAGGGATTATTCCTCCTAGTATGGACTGTCCACTCTGAGGTTGAGATTCACCCAAAGATGGGCCAAAAAGTGAGAATATGCCTTTGCTAGATTGCTCTTCGACAACTGAGTCTTTGAGAGTGGAAGGAGAAGCTGGTTCAGTGCTGGTGGGTGTGGTCTCTTCATTTGATCTTGCAGGCCCTGTTTTCTGCACTTCCACTTCCTTTGTACTTGGTTCAGATTTTGATATGGAGGTTTTCAGAGTGTCTTCTGATGGTACTTTTTCTGTTCCTGAAGACACTGGTCCAGAAGTGATACTCAGTTTGTCAGACATTACTTTAGGGGATTCTTCATGATCTTTTATTTTTTCTTCACACTTTGTTGATTCAGTGTTTGCACCATCTCCTAGGTTCGACTCTTGTTTAAAACCACTGGAAACTTGGTCATCTTTATTGTAATCTTCTTCAAGATATGTTTTTTCAGAAGAGCTGGCCTCAGGGCAGATACTCTCATTTTGTTCAACAGTGCTTAGTATTAATGGTGCTGATGCATCCTCAATGGAGTCATCATGTTTAATTTCAGAAACCTCTGTTAGAGCCTCTGGAGATGCCATCATTTTAGATAAATTATTTTTGATGCTGTGACTGTCAATTTTTTGAGATGCCACATCCACTGTAGCTAAATTTTCTTGAGAACCAACAGTACTTTCCAAAGGGGTCTTGTCAATGAGAGATAAAGCAAAATCATCTTTCTCTGTTGTATCAAGTTCATCTGTCAATATATCTTCTTCACTAGGACAGTCTTCAGGACTGCTAGCCTCTGAAATCATGATCTGAGGGATAAGCATCTTTCTTGGTCCCAAACCAAAACTAACTAATGTTCGCCCCTCTAGCTCAGTGGGTGAAACTGTAGTGAATGAAGGTACCTCTTCGATAGACATCATCTCAGACAAAACAAACTGTTGGGGGGTAACATCTAGCTGACTAACATTGTCCACCACAGTCTCTTGTGTTGAAACCGATTCAGATATTGCTGCTGTTTGTGGTACGGAGGCCTGTGAAGTGACTTGAATTGACATATACTGGGCATCACATCCACTTTCTGTTGCTGAATGATGTAGAGTAGACATTTTATCTGGTTGGCCTGAATCAGTCTGGTTGCCAGACAAAAGCATAAATGGTACATCTTTCAATTGTGTTTGAAGTGTTAAGGGGGTAATTGTAGACCCACTGGAAGATGTAGGAAGGCCGGTGGCAACCGGAAAAGATATATCACTTGTGACTGAAACTTCAGCAAAGGGAATGCTTTCAGAAATGTTTACTTGAGACTGTGACTCTACTGGCACAAAAACATTAATTGGCTGAGAAATTGTGCCACCAAATGTTGGAGCCCAACTTTCAGCAAATGCCTCTGTGATCTGAGGAACTGATGTTCTGTTGTGTTGTACTAGTGAACTTCTTAAAGATTGGTCAATGGGGAAAACTCGAGCCGGTGGAACTGGGGAAACTTCATTAAGTTCAACAGGTGGACTTAATACAGAAGTTGGTGTAGTAAATACTGGACTTGGAAAAGGCTCTGTGGGTGGATTGACTAAGGATGGTGGTGCAGTATGCGCTTGACCAGTAGTTACTATGGTTCCACTGAACACTGATGTATCTGCTGTGGTTGTCACTCTCCCGTTTGGAGATGTGGTAATTTCTTGGTTAAATTCAATACACTGATGAAGTGATGGTTTTATGATTGACTCTGTCATTTTATCACTTCTTTGTGAGACATTAGCTGTTGTTGGCTGTGAGCTTGCTCCATCAAATAACGATATCAATCCTTTGACTGACGTCTTTGTGGCTGGGCCTGAAATTGAGACTTGATATGGAGGTAGTTGACGACCATCCATAACACTTGGCATGACAGCTGGACTGTCCAATGAATATGGTCTTGGACATGCCATAGAAACTTCAGAGTTTGTAGTACTTGTGGGTACGACGACTACTGATTCTAGTACAATAGCAGGTGTCATTACTGGCAAGTTTGCAGTAGTAGATACAAAGTTAGATGACAAACCCTGGTCAGGTATGGATCTATCTTGAACAGATATAACTGGGACAATTGAAGTATGAACATGTGTTTTGTCTAACACTAGCGGCTTTTCGTCGAAAGTAGCTGTCCCATTCTGAGGGATGCAATCATCTCCTAAGCTTTCCACTGTTGATTGCTTGATAAGACCTTTCGGTCTTGAGACAGTAGTTGAAGTAATAAATGGCTCAGCCTTCTGAATAAGTTGACTCCCTTCATTCTCAGTTAATGTTGAGGGAACTGACTGGTGTCTTATCTGCCTACTAATGATAGACATTTGAGCTGGTTGCTGATTAGTTGTATGCTCTGAGCAATTTATGTGAGGCATAGATTTTTGGGGCAGGTCACTGAAGGTCACCACTTTAGATGAATCCCTGATTTCTGTAGAGAACAGAACGCCATGTGAATCAACACTTGTACTGCTTGCAAATGGAAGCCCCTTATCCAGAAGCTGTGGTTTGACTGGTTCAGCAGGTTCATTTTGTGCTTCCTTTAGTTGTACAGAATGTTTGGAGAAATGCATATCAGTTCTATGCAAATTATATTTCATCTGAACTGATGTATCTGCCATTTGAGTTGGCACGTTGGACTGAAAAGATGGATATGATGCTTGAGATTTAGGTAAATTATTTGATTGGGTGGCCAATATTTCCTGATTTTCTGACAGTTGGGGAGAATCCTGCTTATTTGTTGTAGTGGAACTCTGAACAGCATATATAGGCACTGTACATGCTGATGTGTTCAGAGTAGATATGCTAGTAGTTCTTGGAGATGAAAGATCTTTGACATCATTGTCACTTTTGTTTCTATTCACATCAATAACTATGTCAGCAGTCAAGTCAACAGCCTCAACATGAGATTTCTTAAAAGTAATACTACCATTTTTGGGATATCTGCTTCCAATCCTTGATTTCTCCTCTTCAGTTCTAGTAAAATCCACAGGATGTCCATTCTGAAGAACAAAGGAGTCGTTGTGCTTTGTAGGTGAAACAATGCCAGAAAAGTCAACCGGTTTGCTGAAGGCCTGAGATTCTACAGTTTGTAGCTTTGAGATTGGGAGGATTCCATTTCGATGATAGGTAGGGATCTGCTGGCGCAACAAAGTTTCTGTAGTATGACGTCCATCCAATAATTGCATTCCGTGTCGATTACCTTTTTCTTCTAGTAAGGATATACAGTGTGACGTTTTTTGTGGGATCTGCTCAGAAGGTGAAAAAGATTCAACTATTAATGGCATTCCTATTGAATCTTTTCTTGAATGTTTGTTGATGGATACTTTATCTTTGACAAGAGGCAATACTCCACTTGGAAGCATGTCTCCTGTTGAATTAGACATCTTAGAAGTTGATCGGACCACAGACATATCAATAGTGGATTTAATTGTGTTAGCTGGTGCCGAAGGTACTTTTGTTCCTTGAGCTATAGTTGATTTCAAAGAAAAAGAGGACTTTTCATCAGGCAATCTGATTTGCCCTCGAACTGGTTTAGGATACAAAGGAGGTTCTACAATTAGAGACATACCAGCTAGACTTTTTAATTCTTCAGCATCAGTGGTTGTTCTTTTCTTTACAAGTGACAGCACACCAGCTTCAATGATAAGGTCTCCAGAAATTTCTGATGGCTCTGACAAGAGCTTTGGAGACATGTCAACTATGTCCCTGATTATATTAGCTGGTGCTGTGGGTATTCTGTTGGGTTGTCCTGAAAGAGATGATTGCCGTGTCATTTGTAAAGTGGCTGCTTTGCTTTGAAAGAAACCCACTTTAGCAGAGATGCTTCTGACTTCAAGGGATGGCTGGCTTGAAGTAACACTATTCTTTTCTTTCATTGTTTCCTCATCTGAACTTTGCTGCACTTGTGATGGAGATGTAGACTCTGACATATGGTTTTCTTGGGAATTAGAGGGTGTTACAATTAAAGACAATCCAACTGTTGTCCCTGTGGCAATCACAGTATCTGATGTTTTTCTTTTCATCAATGGCATTGGAGATAATTCTTGTTTTTCCTCTTGGACTTTTTCAGTTGGCTTTGGAGACATATCTACAATTGTCCTAACTGCACTGGCTGGAGCATAGGCTGCTTGCCAACTAGGTGTTTGTCGGCTTAAGACTGGACTTAACTGTGATGTTTTCAAATCCATCCTCTGTTGCGAAGAATCACTTTGTGTAACATTTAATTGTGATTCATAACTCCTGAGAAGAGTTTTCGACTGTAGTGTTGGAGGCTCCACAATCAAAGAGATACCAACAACTTCTTCATTGCCATCTGAGCTCGATGTTGATCTTGCTCTCACAAGTGGCAGTGCTTCCTTTTGAACTGCCCCAGTTACCACTGCCGAATGAGTAGTTGATTTTGCAGACATATCTAATGTAGCTTTACTTGCATTTGCTGGAGCAGTTGCTGTTTGAAGACAATGAGAAGGTTGCACTGGCAAACTTACAGTTCTGTTGTAATGATGATCTTGACTGTGTAAAACAGGGCCTTCCTGGTTCAACTTGGAGTCACTAGATAAGAGCTGTGTCAGTGATTGATGCCTTTGTGGGAGAAGTTTTGTCTCTGGTACTGATGGCTCAACAAGCAAAGGCAATCCAACAAGCTCTTCATTGCCATCTGATATCGATGTCGACCTTGCTCTCACAAGTGGCAGTGGTTCCTTTTGAACTGCCCCAGTTACCACAGCCGAATGAGTAGTTGATTTTGCAGACATATCTAATGTAGCTTTACTTGCATTTGCTGGAGCAGTTGCTGTTTGAAGACAATGAGAAGGTTGCACTGGCAAACTTACAGTTCTGTTGTAATGATGATCTTGACTGTGTAAAACAGGGCCTTCCTGGTTCAACTTGGAGTCACTAGATAAGAGCTGTGTCAGTGATTGATGCCTTTGTGGGAGAAGTTTTGTCTCTGGTACTGATGGCTCAACAAGCAAAGGCAATCCAACAAGCTCTTCACTGCCATCTGATATCGATGTCGACCTTGCTCTCACAAGTGGCAGTGCTTCCTTTTGAACTGCCCCAGTTACCACAGCCGAATGAGTAGTTGATTTTGCAGACATATCTAATGTAGCTTTACTTGCATTTGCTGGAGCAGTTGCTGTTTGAAGACAATGAGAAGGTTGCACTGGCAAACTTACAGTTCTGTTGTAATGATGATCTTGGCTGTGTAAAACAGGGCCTTCCTGGTTAAACTTGGAGTCACTAGATAAGAGCTGTGGCAGTGATTGATGCCTTTGTGGGAGAAGTTTTTTCTCTGGTACTGATGGCTCAACAAGCAAAGGCAATCCAACAAGCTCTTCATTGCCATCTGAGATTGATGTCGACCTTGCTCTCACAAGTGGCAGTGCTTCTTTTTGAACTGCCTCAGTTACCACAGCCGAACGAGTAGTTGATTTTGCAGACATATCTAATGTAGCTTTAATTGCATTTGATGGAGCAGTTGCTGATTGATGATAATGAGTGTGTTGCAGTGGCAAACTTGCAGTTTTGTTGTAAATATGGTTTTGGATGTGTAAAACAGGGCCTTCTTGGACAAACTTGGATTCACTAGATAAGAGCTGGGGTAATGATTGATGCCTTTGTATGAGAACAGTTACCTCTTGTGCTGATGGCTCTACAAGCAAAGGCAAACCAACATAACCTGTATTCATTTCTGTGAGTGAGGCACGTCTGCTTCTTACAAGGGGTACAGCTTCAGTTTCTGAGCTCTCAGTGATTATTGTCCCCATATCTTTTTTGACTGTCTTTGAAGTCATATCCAGAGTTGCTTTGACTGAATTAGCTGGAGCAGTGCTCTCATTATATGATTTTCCAGTCATGGGTCTAATTCTCAAGGATTCACTAGCAAGTGAAGTCTGCCTTATGAGGCCGATATGTTTATTTTGAGAAGACTTCTGCAATGTTGGGCTTAACATTGGTGAAGTCTTTATTTCTGAACATGTATGAGGGGATGGTGCCCGAGGTATGGAAGTTGGCACCTGGCTGGGTTTGGCACTTTGCTTAAATGGCCCTCCCTCTAGCCTATCAAGTTGAGTTGGTGTTGAGGCTGACTTGAATGCTGCCTTTGAGGTCGAATCCACCAGGACTCTGTTAGAGCTTACCTGAGTACTGTTTGCCTGGGGCATCTGTTCTGAGGCTTGTCTAGCAAGCTGAGGCTTTTGTGATATGGGTGCTTCATTGCCACCACTGTCATTTTGTCTGGGAACTCCACAGTCTGGAGGAAAGTACTGTGGTCTGCTTCTCGGAGAGGGTGGAGCAGATACAGTTCCGAGAGGTACATTAGACATTGTCAAGAAAAGATTGCTGACCTCTAGAGCTGGAAAGGTGACATTGATTTCTTTCACTTCCTTATTTAACTCAACAGTCAGATCAGTAGCCGCTGTCTCACTCGTGTCAGATGTCTCTTCAATCTGGTTTTTAACATTTATTTTTGTTGTGGTAAAGTCAATGACATCCAGAATACATCTTTCAGCATGAGTATCTAATGGAGTTTTCTTATCATTACCTTTGTCTTTTTTGATCATGGTTCCAGAGAAATCCATAGGTTTACTACAAAAAAAAGAGCTGACTGCCATTTGAGGTTTGTTAAAAAGTAAATTCTGTGGCGGTGGCAATGATATTGTTTGATTTGACATCATTGTGCAAGGTTTTGGCTTTAAGGGAACTACTTCGGTCTTAGAGCCTTCAAAATTAGATACTTTCTCTGAGCCTTCGAAATTCAACACTTTATCTGATAAAGGAAACTGTTTTGACTGTGATGGCTGTCTTGCCAGTTTGTGTTTCTGAGACACAGCAGAGGGCTTAGAAGCAATACTTGTGAGTTGCGCGCTCAAAACCGAGGCTGGTGGAGTAGGTAATACTTGAGGTGTGGTGGTTGCACTGGGCTGTCTAAACCCATCCTGCCTTGTTGAATTTGCTGGTGTTACAGGAAGTGTCCTAGTTGATGTATTTGGCTTTCCATTGCTCCTCAGTAGATCAGGAAGTTTTCTAGAAATGGCCTGAGGTTGTGGTGTAATTGTAGATCCTGCAGATACTGTGCCTTTAGCTGTTTGCTGTGCAGTAGTGGTCTTTTCAACAAAGTTTTCAATGGTTAAAACAGGATGGGAAGTTTGCCTAGTCTGAGTTTTCTGGTCGACAGGCTTATCATCTACATGTCCAATCATGATTTCAGGAATTGAAGGTTTCATATTTGAGGGATAATGTCTATAGCCCACTGATGAAGTATACATAACTTGAGAAGAGGACTGTGGCACAGATACTTCAGGAAAAAGGTCTTTAATACCCTGATTTCTCCAGTATGGCCCTCCATAACATGGATTATTTGCTTTCCTTGAGAGGTCAGCTGCTTCTTGTTGCTCCTCAGCAGAAATTGTACTTGGCTTTTCTGAACTCATTTTTACTTTTTGGAGTTTGTACACACTGAAGTCAACAGGTTGCTCTGTCTGTGCATTTATGGACTCCTGAAACATCTGGGAGAACCGCTCAAAGTTCATGTTCATAATCCTGTCACCTTTCTGTAGAGCTGAAGACAAATCAACAGGAGCATTTAAGAGCTGTGAGTCACACTGATTCTTTCCTGGTATCCAAAGCACTTCATCTTCATTGAATAGAGGTATTTTAAAACCACAAAGCGTCACTTTTGGTTTGTCTTTTTTATGCAGAATACTTGAGATATTTTCAGTGATTTGTTGTAAAACACGACTCTCTTCTGGGGTTGCACATGCATAAAGGTGCTTACCAGCCCTATCAGTCAAAAGAGAGTATATATATTCTTCATCCATGTAAACATAATAGCCACAGTCTCCTTCCTCAGCTGGCCACCACATTCCCTGCTCCAACAAGGACAGCCACTGCTGGTACCACTCAGAATCTTCAAAAAACATGTCATCCTCTATATCTCCACTAGCAGTCATAGCACTACTGAGGTTGACTGCACCTGGAGTCAAATCCAATGGCCCCTTTTTTTCAGCGAGTCGTTTGAAAAATCTTGAGTCAAATTTAAAATCCAAATCTGGTTTTGAGGTCTTTTTTGAGGCATTTTTGCCATTTAGTCTGCAGTTTGACATTGACTGGGATGAATAAATTTTTGCCGTTGCATCCGTTGAGAGGTTAACAGCAGCTGCTTTTTCCATCCAAGGCTTTTTGCTTCTTTTATCACTGAAGTCATCTAAATGGTCACAGCCTCCCCAGGATTTCCTGTTTGTCTTACTCATGTCAAATACAAAAATATCCTCTCCATTTGCTAGTGGAAGACTACTTTGAAATGGCAGATTGACAACATCCCGCCAAGGATGTGAGGGTATATGGAACTGACTAGGATCCATATTTTTCAAGTTCCACCATTCAGGTGTCTCTACAACTGGTTCAGAAGGTAATGACATTCCCACTTGATTTGCAGAATAACAGTCTGGAACTTGTGTTGCTAGGGTCTCCAATAGAGCATAATCATTCAGTTGCTGCCAAAGAAGAGCTTCTATGAGACACTGATGTTCATACAGTTCTGGGGGAATCACACCATGCTCAGCAAATGTATACAATAGATCTTGGTATCCATAATTAGTGGACGTGCCATATAAGAGTCTATGGATCTCCTCCATGTACTGTTGCGTGGATTGCACTGCAGGATGCAGATTAGTATGTTGTTGAGAAGCTTCACTTACTAGTTTGTTTGACTCTAAACTCCCGGTGCTGGTGGTAACTGAAGTAGTGGGCTCATCTTTACTCTGCTTAGACATTAGTCGATCAAGAAAGCCCTTCTCTTGGTCCTTACTTTTTGCCGGAGAGTCATTTTCACTGGCTCCAGATTTAAAAATCCCAGAAAGCACACCTGCACCAATATTGGAACTACTTTTTGTTTCTTCTTTGGTCTGAAGAGAAGGGAGTTTGGATGAAGTATCTTCCTCTGATGCCTTGTTAAATAATCCAGACAAGAAAACTTTTTGTACTGAAACTTTTTGATCTTTTTCAACACCACCATCTTCAGAGGACAAAAGTTCAACTGGTTTAGCCCTCTGAATCTGTGGGCGGCCTTGACTAGGTTTAATTCCAGAACGGTCTTGTTGCTGCTGTTTCGGTCTCTGACCAGAAGAACCTTCATTTGTTGCTGTTGGTTCTTCAGCTGTTGTAGTAAGTTTGCTCAAAAACCCAGATAAGATACTAGACTCATTTTGCTGATTGCTTGCACTCTGAACGGACACATTTGCTGGCTGATTTCTTGACTGAGTATGTTGTTGCACAGATTCATCAGAGGTGGCCATTTTGAAAATGCTAGAAAATAGACCACCAGACTGTGTTGCTCCTTGTGACGCAGTCTGACCTTGACGTTGTGGACTTTGCAGCTGGCTTCCAGAGGCAGAATGTGGCTGCGGTCCTACAGAAGGTGATTTCTGAGTTGCAGCTTCTGAACCCATTTTCAAAAGACCAGAAAGAAGTCCACCCGATTGGCTTGGAGGGGGTGGCTGCTGGGTAGAAGTTTGACTCTGTCCTGATGCATCTGGCCTGCTTGTTTGTTGGTTAGGCTGACCTACAGGAACAGATTTTGTTGACTGAGCTGGAGTATCGACTGATGCAAGTTTGTTGAAAAGGCCTGAAAGCAAACCCCCTTGTGGTGGCTCAGGAGTTGATGGAGTATGAGAGGGAATCTGATTTTGTCTTTGTAAAGGCTGCCTGTTTCCCTGCTGCTGTTGACTGGTTCCAGGTGGTTCTTGTTGTGGCTGTGTTGGTGTTGAAAAAAGCCCAGAAAAGAACCCACCCTGCTGGGGGGCACTTTCATTTGGACCAGATCTACTGATTTGCTGCATGGTTTGTGACTGGGGTTGTACAGTCGCAGTATCTGCAATCTTATTAAGCAACCCAGAGAACATTCCGCTTGGTCCATTTTGTGGTACCTGGTGAGGTGGAACTTGGTTTTGTCGTTGCAAGTTTTGTCTGTTAGTTTGCTGTGCATTAGGTTGTCCAGAACACGGAGCTCCCTGCTGTGGATGACTTAGGGGAGCTGAATCTTTGGCATTATTAATGTCTGAAGCACTCATACCAAACAGGCCAGAAAGGAAGCCACCTGTCTGAGAAGGTGATGGTTGTTCAGGGAGTTTAGTGCTCTGTTGTGAGGTCAGCGTATTATTTCCAGGATGTGTCTGTTGAGGAGCACTCTCTGGGGCTGTTAGCTTGTTAATAAATCCTGAAAACATTCCACTTGCTGTAGCAGGTGGAGGTTGTGGCTGTGCATTTGGTTTGCTGGATTGTTGTTGATTAGGCTGACTGCCAAGGCCACTTGGCTGTTGTGACCCTGCAAGAGCATTCTCTGTTAGTTTTAGGAGCCCCCCCAAAAGTCCTCCTGTTTGACTTGGAGGTGGTTCAACTGGCTGCGGCTGAAATTGTAGTTGACTCTTTGTGTCTGTTTGTTGTTGAGGTGGAGGTTGTGGCTGTGCATTTGGTTTGCTGGATTGTTGTTGATTAGGCTGACTGCCAAGGCTACTTGGCTGTTGTGACCCTGCAAGAGCATTCTCTGTTAGTTTTAGGAGCCCCCCCAAAAGTCCTCCTGTTTGACTTGGAGGTGGTTCAACTGGCTGCGGCTGAAATTGTAGTTGACTCTTTGTGTCTGTTTGTTGTTGACTTGGTTGTGGACTACTGCTCTGTTGTGATGTTTGCTGCTGCTGAGGTTGGGATACCTCTCCGGGTGCTGGGACAGTCTCAGGTTTGGCCAACTTCAAAAGCCCAGATAAGAATCCTCCTGATTGAGGCTGAGGTGAAGCTCCTTGAGATGGCTCATTGGAGGTGCCCTCCAATGCTACTTGCTTAGTGACATTTTGATTTTCATGGCCTGGTGCTGACTGGATATTTGCTGTTTGGGGGCTTGAAACTGTATCACTGGCCAATTTGAATAACCCAGAAAAAATTCCAGTGCTCTGCTGTGGTTGGCTGGGGCTTTGAGTATTTGCAGGTGATTCTTGAAAGGAGCTCCCTTCGTTGGAGGGCTCTTGATGTTGTTGGCCAGCTAATTGGCTGCTTGTGGTAAAGCTTTCTGGGGCAGCCATTTTCAATATTCCTGACAACAGTCCTCCTGACTGAGGAGGTGCAGCCCCTGGTTCAACCTGGTTTGAGTTCTGGGTGCCAGTAACAGAGGAAAGTAGCCCTGAGAATAATCCACCCTGTTGAGGTTGACCAGAATTTGTTTGGGGTTTGTTGTTGCCAGATAAAAGACCAGATAGCAAGCCCTGAGACTTGGGGTGTGCTTGTGTATCAGTTTGTGGCTTTGGTTGCATCTGAGACTTTGGATGACATTGGTCCTCTGGCTTAGCATTTGCTCCATCTTGAAGTTTAGATGGATTTTCATTTCTCTCAACTTGGTCTGCATCCAGTGTATCTATTTTAATCTCACTTTGATTTTCAGTAGACAGGCACTCATTTTGAACTGTTTCTATGACTATATCTGCAGAAGCGTCTTCTACATTGGCTGGTTTTACAGGATTCACAACAACAGTGGGAATATTTTGTGCAGTTGCTGTTGGCTTTGATGAGGCTTGTGTTCCAATCTGTGGCTTTGGTGGTTCAGTTGGACTTGCTTTAAACAGATTAGAGAACCAACCAGTATCTGTATTTCCTTTGGAAACACTTTCAAGCAATGCAGAACGACTGGACAGTGGCGATTTAGCACCAGTTTGGAGTCCGCCAGGTCCAGATGGATTGGGATCTTCACCTGTTGTCAATTTTAGAAATCCAGAGAGCACACCACCTTCTTGTTTAGGCACCTGAGTACTAACTGGAGCATCTGAAGAAAAGAACGGAAGCTTTAATTTATTGGCAAAAGTACCAGACACATCCTCCGATTTTGGAGCCTCGACTGGCTTAAAAATAGAGAACATTGAGGGGGCCTCAGCTGGCTTATCATCAGGTGTATTGTTTGATATGAGTGAGTTCAGTGACTTCTTAAAGGGGCTAAAGAATCCAGTGTCTTCTGCAGGTATTTGACTGGCAGACTTTGCTTCGGTTTTACTCTCTCCTAGCTTGAACATAGCCCCTCTGGGCATGCAATCAGGTAATTCTCCAGATGATTCTGTTTCAGGTAAGAGCTCTACTGACCCACTTCCTGATCCCCCACATGAGGACTGGTGCTCAGGTTGTGTGCCAGACCCTTCTAAAGAAATACTCTTGGATTTATCCATTGATACTTCTTTAGACTCTGTGTTTCCCTGAGATATATTTGGTTGTGAAGTATTGTCAGCACTAGATTTGTCTCCAAAAAGCCTGAAAGGGCTCAATCTTCCAAGCACTGAATCAACCACTGTTTGAGTCTGACTTGGAGTGGAGTCCTGAGTTTGAGAGCTACTTGAATCAGTAATGTTTGTAGCATCAGTCTCTGATGTGGCACTAGGTGGTCGACTGACCTCTGGGGACTGAAATGGCAACAGGGACTGCAAAGAGAACTTCTTGTCTGCACTGGCTTCCTGATTAGCAGGTGGTACAACAGCGACAGGAGTTGGACTACCAGTGGGTTTAGGTATGAAAGAGAACAGTTTGGAAATACCAGACTCTGCCTGGGGAGGAACTGGAGATGGAGTTTTTGCTGCTATTTCTGTTGATTCTGTCATTTCAGCTGCTGGTTTAGTATTTGTGAATGCATTAAGCAATGAGCTCATGGCATTTTTAACACCTGTAATACCTTGTTCTACAGCCTTTTCCTCTTTTACCTCAGCTGGTTTACCCTCAGTTTTCATTTCTTCACTCCCTGTTTCTGTTTTTGTGACAGATTTTTGCATTGATTCGTATTTATTAATTTCTTCCTCTCTTCCAGCCAGATATTCTGACACAGAGTCAACTAAGTTTTGAAGTTCATCCATAGTATCATGATACTCCTTATTTGGTTGCTCCACAGGTGACACCATTTCATCTGGGCCCCTTGTGCAAATATCCCCCATGCTATTATGTTGCTCATAATTGCCTTGTGACCATTCATCATAAGAGGAAATATATCTTGAGTTATTGTAGTAACGGTCACATTCAAATTGTGCATTCTCTTCTACAAACGCAATATCATCCAGCTCCTCTTCAGACCCAAGAGAGAACTGCATTTCATCAGATCCTACAGAACCATATTCACTTCTTGCTCTCATCCTGGCTTCCTCCTCCTCACAATAAATTGTGTAGTTCTCAAGGGTGTCTTCAAATGAGGTTTTGGCCCACATCCTGGTTTTGTACAACAGCCCCTCCGTATTTAATGCTTGGTCTGCCCTGCGAAGTTGCCTAATTGAAGGGATGATGGAAATCTCAGGAGGGGAAATTTCATCCTCGAAATTTTTAGCTTGCTTATAGACCAAACGGACCTCACTGCTGTCTGTGGCTATTGTCCTGATGGGATTTCCAGATGCATCATACTCCTCAGCATCCTCAGGGGACATTGCATCACACTCTACTGTCTGGTTGAACTGATTGCCTTTGGAGTCACCCGGGCTGCTCACGATTCTATAAATTTCACTCTTGGTCTCATCATCATCATCCCACGTTTTCTGCGCTGGTTCCAGGTAATCATCCAGTATGTTGTCATTCATTTTGTATTTGGTCTCCCAGTCTTCAACTCCCATGCCTGAGTCCACTGGAATCATCCGGACATCATCTGTACCACTTGAAAATCTGATGTGCATAAAGTGAATGTGCCAAAAGCATGGATGAGGATGAGGATGAGAATGAATAGAAAGAGAAATTAACAAAATCTTCAAATCAAAATATATAGATGAATAAAAACAAATAAATAAAAATTAAAATTCATGAAACAACTGAAATGATGTAAAATATTTTCTGAAGGTAGATTGACTGCAAAAAAATGACAACTATTTTTTATAACCAGGGCTGAACGATTGATCGCACTTTACATGTAATCGCACTTAAATCGAGATGGCTTATTGCGATTTTTTTTTTTATGCGCAGCTTGTCATTGATATACGGCTCTGTAAACGCTGCTCCATCTGAAAGCACTGTGAGTTTGAGTCACTTATAACGTGCATTTGAAAAAACAACACGCGTCAAACATCTTTCCAAAACATGAGAAGCATTTATGAACCTCTTGTCCAACAACAGACAACATTTAATAACATGCATTTACTCCAAACTTACTTCATAACGACAGTTGAGCATCCTTCTGTGAGATGATGTGCCTTCTTACACAGAATAAGGCAGTCGTGTATTTATAAGTCATGTTTAATCAAAGCGTTTCAATCTTCTGTTTATTCAACTACAGCGATAGGGATTTCCTGGAATGATGTGCATTATTGTACTTCTGCGGCGGGGCATATTTATCGTGTTTGCATGAGAGCGCCCTCTGGTGTTTAAATGGGGCAGTATTTACTACCAATCAGCCGCACTCCACTGACAAGCTGCGCATAAAATAATCGCAGCCTTTGCCAAATCGCATGCGGTTTTATTGCGATTAATCGTTCAGCCCTATTTATAACTTAACTTTAGAAGCGACTCTTAGATATTATGACTTGGTTTCATAGATTACATCTTGAACATAAGTGCATTTTATCTTCATGACCAACTTTTGAACACTGCACTTGTGTTTAACTTGTTTAAACCTAAAACAAGTAAACAATTTTGCCAGTGCAGTAAGAAATACACTTATATTCAAAACACATTATCCAAAAACAACTCATAGTAGCTTATTCAGGGTTGCATCAAATAAATGTATCTTGTTTTAAGGATTTTTAGATAACGTGTGGGTAATGCAATATTTTAAAATGTGTTTGTGTAATCAAGTGTTTCAACATACCTCTGTTCCCTTCCTTCTCTATAATCCAAGTCATAGCTCTGTATAGAGTCTGTCCTAGACTCTTTTGACAATGCCTCATGCTGTAATCTTCGACCAATGGGGTACTGATGTACAGAGGAATTAGGTTGAGCTGTGGTGTGGTATCGTGGAGGCCTACTGTTTGTCTCACTGCGATAATCACTGTCCCTGTCATCCACAGCACTGTCGTGGTCATCGAAAGCTACAGCACAATGAAATCCAGAAGTAAGTAAAGTCTTGTCAGGGAGGACTGCACCTAAAACTTTGCATTCACTTCATATCATATAGCATATGCATTTGAGTGTTCAGGGCAGAGACTCCAATGTACAAATTCAAAAGGATAGTGAACATTAACAAAGCAGTGACAACAGTGTAATATGCTACACTCCATAATAAACTATTTTTTGAACAAATTAAAAAATATTATAAAAAGCAGTTATGTTATGACTTCATATTAAATTAAAAATAATTTTACTTTTAAAAGTTTATTTGTCAGATCACTGCATAAAAGCTAAAAGGCAATTAAAAATTGTGAAAATTATAAAGAAATGGTGACCAGTCACAGCATCTTCACCTTACCTTATATACACTACATATAAAATCTTAATGTTGAAAAAAGTTCATGGAGATGTTATTTTTCAATTACACATTTCTAAATACAAATAATACACATAACAAATAAATGCATGAAGCACAAATAAATGGTAAATGAAGGAATGATGGAAAGCCAAAGAAAGGAAAGAGATGAGTGCAAAACCACACACAGGCACAATTTAACTAATTTTAAGAATATAAGGCTTTAATCAAAAGGTTTGAGATGGCAAACAAATTTAGTAGTGTGGCAAAAGACTGGTAGTGTATATTAGACACATTAGATGTCTGATTCTGGTCTACTGCTAATAAATATTACATTTTTGACTCAAATAATCACCCTCAGAATCTGTATGTGTATTTGTGTTGTTTAAATCAAATTTTCCATTACAAGTGCAGCCAACTGCATCTGATTCACTCTTTCTCTCTCTGTGAATTAATACATTGTAAAAGAAAGAAAGAAGTAAAGAAGTGAAATGATGATGAGTTCCAACACACAAAATACGTACTCTGCTGATCATTCCACCCAAAGTATGTCCAATTGCCTAATGTTGTTGAGAAAGTTAAATAGCAGAAAACAGTTGTAATTTATAGTTTAAAACATGCAGAAAAATCTACTTTCTTATTCATTCAATATCATAAATCTACTCCTGTTCTTGTTACAAAACACCATCAACTATTTCTGTGAATTACTCAAGGGCTTCATGGTTGCTTAAAGGGATAGTCACCCAGAAATGAATTTTCTGAGATTATTTACTCACAATCACGTTGTTAGAGAGACTGACAGTCTCAGTATTCACTTCCACTGCATCGTTTTTTCATATCATGAAAGTAAATAGTGACTATCATAGCATCATTCTGCCTACTATCATCTTTGATGTTTCAAGTAAAAAAGAAAGTCATACAGGTTTGGGGCAAAATGAGGGTAAATGTTGACCATTTTTATGTTTTAATTAAAAGAGAATCTTACCAATATTACAACAAACAGAACATAAAAGTATGAACGACAATCATCAGGACTAAATGCATTACAATACAACAGCTATTATTTACTGCCATCTATTGGCTTAAAGAGGAAATGTCATGTAGTTTTCCTGCACTGTAAAAGCTGAAAAGAGAATACTTACAGCACTGGGAGGGTACTGGGGGCAGCTGTCTTCTCTGTGCTTCATCTTGCAGTGAATACTAAAAAATAGATGACATCAGCTACATAAATGAGGTGAATCAAATTTTGTAAGATAGAGGCCTGCTTAAACTTATTTTTACACTGGCTAAAATTACAATAAACCATATCAGCTAGAAGTAATTTGTAACTAATCAGATGTGACGTTCTTGTGCTCTAGTCTTCCCTCCACTCATTATACTGTCCAGCTCACTGGTCTTTTGGCAGGATAAATGTGCAGTAACTCAGTGCTCACAGCAGGTGGCAGACGATGATAATTCTTTCCCTAAAGAATTCCTTTTTTTGTTGTTGTTGTACCAATACAATATTGATGAAAACAAAATACAAAATACCTGCTCCAAACCAGCATAAGCCAAATCAATACACATTTGAAAATACAAATCTAAAGTTGAGTTGTTGTTTTTTTGATAAGAAAATGCTCAGATCTATTTTCAGTCTATGGCTGAAAATTAATCAAAAACATTACAGATTATGGAAATATCAATACCTTCATTTAACCAGGAAAAGATTATTATCATCAGCCAACATAAACAGTCCGGATTTGCATATACAAGTAGCAACATATAAACAGCCTCAGTTTCGATTCAAGAAAATCCCAGTCCGAGGTTGCAGCATATTTAAAGGAAGCTTTACCAAGATCAATTCTGACGGGAGGTCCTGAGATATGAGTGACCCAGTATGGCTTTATATATTAATAAATACCCGTTTATTGTTCTTCAAATGGTTAATCAAGACCAAGCAACTATTTTATACAATGCACAGTGATGTGTTGACAATTTACAATCTGTAATAAATCTTTAGACACCATGATACAGAGCATCCAGAGAGGCAAGGAGTATGTTGATGCACTACAACCCCATAGTCAAGAACCGGTAAGAAGGTATGTATTATATTGCTGGATCTAAAAAGAAAATGATTCAAATTCAAGAAAAGGATGTTCTAATTTCATCTCAAACAAACTTCACTAGAGACCTTTTGAAAAATGCATTAATATTGTTTAAGAATGCAATAAATAAATAACTAAATAAATAATATTTTAAATGCCTAGGCCCATAAAGAAACATTTTACTTCTTCTACTGTAAATATTCACACATCTCTACTCCAACAAAACACACACAGTCTGTACCTCATCATGTATCCTCATAGAGTTGATGCGATCCAGCTTTTTAGTCCAGTACTGGGCCTCGTCGTCGGGTATATCTGCACAAGCCAACAAATAATGGAGAAATAAGGGGGAAAGAAAGTCCGATATTCCGATTAAACTCCAGCTTCCACTATCTCACACTCCTTCCTTCTAGTTTCTCTGGCCACACAGCATTCAATTCTGTATTCACAGTGTTTAATATGACATGAGAGACAGAGGTTACTGCAGGAACATCACAAATACATCAGCAGCACCCTTCACTTCCTCTATATTTTTCTTATGATGTTCTCCGTTTATGTCTCCATAATTCTCTCATTTCATTTAACTTTTTAGGGCATACAGTGGTGCTAAAAACTCAACACAACACAACAACATTACACAAAATAACATAACATAACATAACATAACATAACATAACATAACATAACATAACATAACATAACATAACATAACATAACATAACATAACATAACATAAAAGTTTCTCAACTTTAGTCCTGGGAACTCACCTATCAGAATGTTTTGGATGTCTCACTTATTAAAACACCTGACTCAACTCTTTAGTGTGTTGAATAGGGAGACATCTAAAACATTCTTGGTCCCAAGGACTGGAGTTGAAAAACACTATACTATACTATAATAATAAACAGGACTACCAAAAGGGAGCTCAAAGCGTGTGTCCAGCAGCACTTGGTGAGGAGTGGGGTTTTTAGTGCCATATATCTCATCTTCCTTCATCAGAACCTCAGAATCCAGTGAGGTCCATTCTCCAGGCCCCTCCTAGAGCAAAACAGAGAGAAAAAAACATGTAAGATGTAATGCCAACTCTGACTCTGACAGTGCATGAAATAGAGATAGACACCAGAACGAAGATATTGCAGCAGATAAAACACATTTGGAGAGGGAGCATTTGGAGTTTAAGTCAGAAAGCATCCCTTTTTACCAGTGGCACTTTGACTGTATTTGTTTTATAGAATATGTGCATTTTCAATTTTAAAAATTCATGAGAACCACACTAATTTAGCTACATTTCTGGAGAAAATGTAAGTGGTCGCCTGTTGACAGTAGCTGCCAGTGCCTTGCTATGTAATTATTCAAAGGTGATGCGTTATCATCCACCAGTCAAACATTGTAAGCCTGAATGCTTAGGAAGTAAAAGCACTCCTTTCCACATCAAGCCACAAGCCTTGAAGTATAATTTACATTAGTTGCACAAGTGCTGGGTTTATTTTACTTAAGTAATACTTAAGGTTAGGGATTTAGATTTTTTTTTGCTTTTTAAAAGTACCATTGGTTATATTTATATACCCTTAATCCTTAATTGACTGTCTCTTGATTTAATCAGACCATTAATAATATAATTTGCACTGTTGACTGGCACCCTGGGGTTATTTCATAACTGTCCAGTTGGAAGCAGTTCAAGCAAAGTTTCACATCATTTGCAATGCCTTCCCCACCCACCTCAGCTCCGGGCATGACTCAGATGGTCTTATGTATCGTGTGAAAAGGGGTGGGAGTGGCACTTTCATGCCTCACCAGATAGACAGCTGAGTCGAGATGTGTGACTCTTGAGGGCATGTTCTCTGTATTCCGATTGGCTGGTGGTGCCAACTTACCTCATCTGATTGCCGGATAGTGTTAAGTGGGATCCATGCTGTTCCTATCAAGGTGTCCCAGATGAGTCCTTTACTCCACACCTCCACAACCAAACCCAGGTCCAGACGATTTATCTCACTTGGGACACAGATAGAGACAGAAATAGAGATCAGACCATCAACAAACATGCATAAATTCTTTTTTCACCCACACCTCTCTGTGAGTTTAAGACACTTCATCAGTGTCCATTAGGGGAGAGTCTAAAAATAGCTTTGCCAACAGTAGGTGAATTGGGAAAATGTACTAGGCAAATATTTTGCACAGACCATAAAAATTGCATTTCAAATAATTAATAATACTCTTTTACAATGGAAATTGAATTATGTAGTTAAGTTTTCTTGATTATTGGCAACTAACAATATTGGCAATGGATGTCCGTCCATCTTGTCTATCTCTCTGCCTGTCTGTCTGTCTGTCTGTCCGTCTATCAGAGGTCTATCTATCAATTCAACAACAACAACAACAAGGATCTGCCTATCGTTCATTGGAATTTAAACTATATATTGATCCTGAAAAAAACTGGCAGTGTTTCCATTGTGGACTCTGCTTTAGGGTTAACACTTTACTTCAATATTGGTCTAAACAGCTCCTAATATTCACTTAAGTATTAATGTCAAGCTCTTATAGAGAAGTTAAACTACAAGAACAGAAATATTCTCTGCAGAATTCCAAGAAACCAGACCCATTCTTCTCAATCATATTAAATATAAAGACACGGTCATTATCTTAGGAAGTGGGAGAATAGGAAGGGGGATTAATTATAGGTCTCTCTGAACACTATGATCAGAACAGTGAGTCTTTTAGGAGTCCTGCTACCTCTAAATATTTTAATTTCTCTGTAAAACTCATAATTGTCTCTCCCTCTCTTCTTTAGTTAATTCTCAGTGGTCTGTAAAAGCTTGATGCTGGCAGCAAACCTTTAACGCAGCCATTTCACTACATTTCTCACTTAGCAAACAATTTCTTATCCAAAAAAAATCTAAAGCAGTTAAGCATTGCAAGTAGGTCAGAATAGTGGTTGTGAATCTTCCCCTTTGAGATTTGAACCCAAGGGGTCAGGGTTTGGATAGTTATTGTGGATGGATGTCACTTTGTAAAAAATAAATGACAATAAAAGGTCATTCAAAAAGGAAGTTATCAAACCCTAAAATAGACGTCATAGCCACAAATGGACTGAAATTATATCAAGTAATTTTGCCATACACACCACACAAACATGAAAACCAATGAGGTTTGTTCTCGTGTGTTACGCAGCACATTTGAGCTTCTGCAAGAATCAATGAAGTTCGTTCTCACGCGTCAAGCAGGTTCAGTTGAGCTTCTGTTTATGTTCGCTGATCAATGTTTATATGTGAATAAAAGCCTAAATTCAGTCTGTTTATCGTATAAAGTGATCGTTTCTCTTCAGAAAATTTGGACTAAACCGCTCGATTCATAGGATTACTTTTACAATCTCTTTATGAACTTTTTGAAGCATCAAAGTGGTCAGTGAAGAGTACAGAACTGGCTCAGATTTTATTAAAAATATCTTCATTTGTGTTCTGAAGATTGTCAAAAGTCTTATGGGTTTGGAAACGACATGCGGGTGAGTAAATGACAGAATTTTCATTTATTGTGTGAACTAAACTTTAAGGTCAAAATCCAACTTGGACATGCCCAAATAAAAGGGCAACTGAGTGATTAGAATAATTAAATAATGAATAATAATCTTGTAGATCATTAGACAACATGACATTAAGGTTACCTGAAAAGCCTCTCTAAACTCTCATAAAAGACTTCAAAAAATGTCAAGGTAATGTCATAAATGTCGCCTTGGTAAGCATAAGAGACTTCTTTCAAAAAAATAAAAAAATAAATGTTACCGCCCCCCAAACTTTTGAACGCCAGTGTACCTTCATACAAAATCACTAGTCATTAGATAGTCGTTAACTACCTGGGCAACAATGCAACAACACAAACCAACTTCCTTGGTACACGATTAAATATTAGCAATTGATGTAGCGTCTCCACAATTTTGTTCATCAAATGGTTTCACTGTCCATCTCTCTCTCACTTTGTGTCTGTCTATTGCTTTCAATTTGTCTCAACCCTTTAGTGGTCTGATCCCTTGCAGTACGTGGCAGTTTAACCCCTCAAAGAGCAGATGAAAGCTCAACACTCATCCTCTTTATCCCCAGCACACACTCTCTCTCACACACACACGCACACACACACATCTCACAACAATGTTCACTGTTCACTTACTCTTCTAACACACAAACATAGGAAAGCATATACACTTTGTCTCACTGTATATATACAGTTGTAATCGAAATTATTCAACCACAAATAAGCAATGAACAAATCAAACAAAAGTAGCTAATTGAAATGGCTCCTGTGTGGATGTTTCAAGGGACTGAATAATTTTGAGACTGCAGAAGTCATTAAAAGTTGCATTTTCAGTTGAATGTGCGGAAACCACTTGAAACATTTGTTGTGTTGAGATATTTCAATTACTCTTGTTTGATTTTTTCATTGCAGCTAAATATATATATATATATATATATATATATATATATATATATATGAAGAGTTCAGATGCAAAAGCCTCTAAGTGCCATCTGAAATTGCCATCCAATTGCCTAAGTGCCATCCATTATCATTTTTATCAAGCTCGTATATTTAAGTTCAGTAATTTCACTTAAATGACAATTAATAGGTAATTTTCATTGCCAATTAAGTGAAATTACTGAACTTAAATATACGAGCTTGATAAAAATGATAATTCTAAAAGAAAATTTCAGATGGCACTTAAAGGCTTTTGCATCTGAACTCTTCATATATATATATATATATATATATATATATATATATATATACAGTGAGGAAAATAAGTATTTGAACACCCTGCTATTTTGCAAGTTCTCCCACTTGGAAATCATGGAGGGGTCTGAAATTGTCATCGTAGGTGCATGTCCACTGTGAGAGACATAATCTAAAAAAAAAAAAATCCAGAAATCACAATATATGATTTTTTAACTATTTATTTGTATGATACAGCTGCAAATAAGTATTTGAACACCTGTCTATCAGCTAGAATTCTGACCCTCAAAGACCTGTTAGTCTGCCTTTAAAATGTCCACCTCCACTCCATTTATTATCCTAAATTAGATGCACCTGTTTGAGGTCGTTAGCTGCATAAAGACACCTGTCCACCCCATACAATCAGTAAGAATCCAACTACTAACATGGCCAAGACCAAAGAGCTGTCCAAAGACACAAGAGACAAAATTGTACACCTCCACAAGGCTGGAAAGGGCTACGGGGAAATTGCCAAGCAGCTTGGTGAAAAAAGGTCCACTGTTGGAGCAATCATTAGAAAATGGAAGAAGCGAAACATGACTGTCGATCTCCCTCGGACTGGGGCTCCATGCAAGATCTCACCTCGTGGGGTCTCAATGATCCTAAGAAAGGTGAGAAATCAGCCCAGAACTACACGGGAGGAGCTGGTCAATGACCTGAAAAGAGCTGGGACCACCGTTTCCAAGGTTACTGTTGGTAATACACTAAGACATCATGGTTTGAAATCATGCATGGCACGGAAGGTTCCCCTGCTTAAACCAGCACATGTCAAGGCCCGTCTTAAGTTTGCCAATGACCATTTGGATGATCCAGAGGAGTCATGGGAGAAAGTCATGTGGTCAGATGAGACCAAAAAATAACTTTTTGGTCATAATTCCACTAAACGTGTTTGGAGGAAGAATGATGAGTACCATCCCAAGAACACCATCCCAAGAACACCATCCCTACTGTGAAGCATGGGGGTGGTAGCATCATGCTTTGGGGGTGTTTTTCTGCACATGGGACAGGGCGACTGCACTGTATTAAGGAGAGGATGACCGGGGCCATGTATTGCGAGATTTTGGGGAACAACCTCCTTCCCTCAGTTAGAGCATTGAAGATGGGTCGAGGGCTGGGTCTTCCAACATGACAATGACCCGAAGCACACAGCCAGGATAACCAAGGAGTGGCTCTGTAAGAAGCATATCAAGGTTCTGGCGTGGCCTAGCCAGTCTCCAGACCTAAACCCAATAGAGAATCTTTGGAGGGAGCTCAAACTCCGTGTTTCTCAGCGACAGCCCAGAAACCTGACTGATCTAGAGAAGATCTGTGTGGAGGAGTGGGCCAAAATCCCTCCTGCAGTGTGTGCAAACCTGGTGAAAAACTACAGGAAACGTTTGACCTCTGTAATTGCAAACAAAGGCTACTGTACCAAATATTAACATTGATTTTCTCAGGTGTTCAAATACTTATTTGCAGCTGTATCATACAAATAAATAGTTTAAAAATCATACATTGTGATTTCTGGATTTTTTTTTTTTTGATTATGTCTCTCACAGTGGACATGCACCTACGATGACAATTTCAGACCCCTCCATGATTTCTAAGTGGGAGAACTTGCAAAATAGCAGGGTGTTCAAATACTTATTTTCCTGTATATGTGTATGTATATATATATATATATATATATATATATATATATATATACACACACATATACAGTATATATATATATACACACACACATACACACACACATATATACAGTATATATATATATATATATATATATATATATAGTGCATATAGTATATGTATATAGTATAATAGTCTTTTTAAAGTTAATGAAAAACAATGTAAATGAAAGATGTAAGGAAAAATGCATCCATTAAGGTGTAGTCCATCATTATCTACATTACAATCCAGCTGTTACTAATCCTAATCTTGACATTACATAATCAGATGGCTTTGTTCCACTCCACAAGAACAGGATTTGCTCCTACAGTGACGCAAGCACTTTTCATTTTACATGACATGCTTATTTCTATGTATGACGACTGTATTTTAAACCAAATATGTCTCATTCTGCTGCTGTTCAATTGTCATTTGACCTAAACATATGTGTCACTAGTCAATTTTAAAATACTGAATTAAAATAATATATTTTCTGTTCATGTGTCACATAAGCATTTCCTAACCATATCAGTGAATCAGGAATCATAGAAAAATAATACTAACATTTGAGCAGTGATCTCTAGATAATAGCTGTCACACCAAAGCCTCTATTTTGAGCACGTAAGCCTCTTAAGAGAGGGCAGATTTTAGTCCATATCGACTGATTTATTATACTCTGTTATGACCTCAGGACACTTCAATAAAACAACACCAAGAAACTCCAATAAAAACAAACTGGAAAACATATTTGTTTTTGTTTGTACAGCAACTCAATTTAAAAAAGTGACACTTTGTAGCATTAATTAAATATTAGATAAACAAATATATTTATAATCTGAGAGAGCCATTTACATTACCGATTGAGTTCAATTCAAATTTGTAATACCCAAATGTGCACATGATGTTAACATGGAGTTTTCAACTATGTTCTAAAAGTAAACCTAAAATTTCCCAGTTATCTTACACATCCAAACTGATATATATAAAATATAAAAAATAAAAGTCATTAAAACAGCAGACATTAATATTAATTTAATGAATTAAAATCTAATAAAAATATTACTACTAATAAAACCTACTAACAAAACAGACCACTTTAGTCCAAAACACATTAACTACTGCAGTACCAGAGCAATAAATGTGATTTCTTTTCATTAAAACATAACATTTAAATAAAGTTTGAAAGCATCAAATCTTGTTGAATTGGCAAACATGCATTTCATGACAGACACTATATTGGCGAACTTATGTGACTATGCATTTGTGTGAGTGTTCAACCTGGAAAAACACTTGTAACCTAATCTATTATTGAAGATGTCCCAAGACCTGGACAGAATGATGATACATTAATTTTGCCTGTCATCTCTGGGAATCATATTCAAACTGGCCATCTACTCATGGCTGAACAGCACAGTCTATAGCCACAAACACAGAGATGACTGCCGGGAATATTGCGTCCGGTCTAAATGATAGTGTGGCAGTTTTCTGCATAATGTGTCACACTAACAGGCCTTTCAAATTTACTCATCTGAAACCTCCTGCTAGCCTCTTGCTATTAATACCTCTCTCTTTCTTTAATACATTCACTTTGCCCTTCTATTCTCTACACACAATGCTGCTTCAATCCCTAAGAGAAAGAGTGTTATGTGTGTGTGGATTTTAACCTGCCGATCATTCGCGAGTACTGAGCAGCAGGACAATAATCCAGACACAGAGGGACCTCCGTCTGAAGTGAACACACACACAAAACTGAGCCACTGCCCTAGAATCCAAACACACTATCCCTATAATTATACAACACTTTCTAAAAGTGGTAAAAAGAACATTGCTTTTGATTTCAGGCTTTCCGCCCGACATAGCCAGACAGAGTGCCCGATATCAAGTGTTTTATTACTTCATGGTTGTCAAAGGTTATTAGAACATGTTCATAGTTCATGTGATGGACTACACCTTTGCTTATTCTGCTAGGACACCTGTGTCCATATACTGTATACACAATACTGTGTATAAAGTTTGGGGTCTTTAAGATTTTCTTTATGTTATTGAAACATAACCTCTTATCCTAACCAAGGCTGCATTTATTGGATCAAAAATACAGTAAAATACTATTACAATTTAAAATAACTAGCCTAATTTATTCCTCATTTTCAGCAGCCATTTCTGTAACCAAACAGTTGATGGACCCCATTGACTTCCATAGTAGGAAAAAAAAAATACTATGGAAGTCAATGGGGTCCATCAACTGTTTGGTTACAGACATTTTTCAAAATATCTTCTTTTGTGTTCAGCAGAAAAAATAAATTCTTACAGGTTTGAAACAACTTGAGGGTGTGTAAATGTTGACAGAATTTTCATTTTTGGGTGAATTATCCCTTTCAGAAATGTTTATATGCTGATTGGGGCTCAAGAAATATTTTTCCTATTATCAAAGTTGAAAACAGTTTTGCTGCTTAATATTTTCATGGAAACTTATTTTCAAGATTCTTGAATGAATAAACAGTTCAAAAGAACAGCATTTATTTGAAATAGGAATCTTTTATAATATCAATACATGTCAATGTCACTTTTGCTAAATTTAATGCATCCTTGCTAAATAGAAGTATTAAAAAAAAGTAATGGTAGTGTATATACACATGACACCTCATTATAAACAATGGTAAACATATAAATAAACTGCCTACAATTTTACATAATTTTTACTCAGAAGTTCACTCAAAAAATTAAATAAAAAAAATAGATAGTCAGTAATTTGCACAGTCAAGTTGTACCAAACAAAAACAAAAAAATATATATGAACCAACACTTCTCTGACCACTAACATCTCAAGTCAAACATGATCAAACCACTTTTACAGTTGCCAAAACATTTCACAATGATGGCCACTATATATACAGTGCAATGCATAAGTTAATACACCCATGCTAAAGTTGACTAAAAAGAGGAATAAAAAATCATATTTTGGAAATTGAACTTAATGCCTTAATTTAAAAAATTAGGAAAAATCCAACCTTTAAGGACACCAATTTTCTTTGTGAATGAATAATGTATCGTAAATAAATAAATGTTCTTCCTTAAAATACATGGTGCATAAGTTAGTACACCCCTATGTTAAATTCCCATAGAGGCAGGCAGATTTTTATTTTTAAAGGCCAGTTACTTCATGGATCCAGGATACTATGCATCCTGATAAAGTTCCCTTGGCCTTTGGAATTAAAATAGCCCCACATCATCACATAGCATTCACCATACCTAGAGATTGGCATGGTTTTATTTCAGTTAGCCTAAAAGCTAGTTTGATTTGCATTGAGAGCAATGCAAATCAAACTAGCTTTTAGGCTAACTGAAATAGGTTAGGCAAAATAGCTTAACTGAAATAGCTTTTTAGGCTAACTGGCCTTTAAAAATAAAAATCTGCCTGCCTCTATGGGAATTTAACATAGGGGTGTACTAACTTATGCACCATGTATTTTAAGGAAGAACATTTATTTATTTACGATACATTATTCATTCACAAAGAAAATTGGTGTCCTTAAAGGTTGGATTTTTCCTAATTTTTTTAAATTAAGGCATTAAGTTCAATTTACAAAATATGATTTTTTATTCCTCTTTTTAGTCAACTTTAGCATGGGTGTATTAACTTATGCATTGCACTGTATATATATATATATATATTAACCACTTGCCACTAATAATGTGTAAAAATTACATTAACCTAATCTAAATATGTCAATATGAAAGTAGTGACAATATTGGAATAAAATGGACAACTAACTAGTTGTGCTTTTAGAATAGAAGAACAAAATGCTTTAAATGTCAATCCCAGTCCTATTCTCTCTCTCTCTCTCTCTCTCTCTCTGGTAATCACATGTAACTGCAGCTGATTCTAACAGCTCTTCCTGAGCAATTGCCAAAATTCTCTATGGAACAATCCGAAAATTGGGGACAATTTCTGGGACGCACAAAACCTCATGAGAGGCCATCAAAAAGCTATTTAACATTTGTCTTTACAACAGAAGAGGGTCAACGGTAAGAGAAACTGAAGTGTGTGTGTAATTTAAAGCCGGAACAAATAAACAATCAACAAACATAATTTCCTACTCTATGAAGAAATACAGAACATAAACAGGTCTAACTTTTATATATAGAAACAAAGTTACCCTTTACCCTAAAATAAATATTGTTGTTTATTTATAAACTATAATGTTTTCTTGTACATACTGTATATAACATGTCTGCACATCCAGTTTGATGTGCTCATAAACCCAATCTTCCACAGCAAAGCAGTTTTGAGTGTTTTGAGCAAAAGGACATGCATTAGGTGCAAATTTGAGTGTTTTGGTACAGACATGTCCAAAAGCATGTCAAAAACAGCAATACTCACAACATGAAGTCTTGTTCCCAGCAGGGCTGGTCTCCTCGCACCGTGATTGTTGTGCTTTTAACATTCTGGACCTTCAGCGTGACGTACACATTAAACTTGTCTGCAAAATAACAAGTAACCAGGTTAGAACATTAATATCTATTAGATTCTTAAATGGTTCAACCAAAAATGAAAAACCTGTCATCATTACACCTCTTCATGTTGTTCCAAACTTTTATGACTTTTTTTCTGCCATAAAAAAAGAAAGAAAAGAGAACTCTTCAAGAATTATACTGGCCCACTAAATGTTAACTCTTTTTTTTTTTTAAACTTAGTTCAGGAATTCTTATTTTAATGCATAAAATAAAGCAACTCATGTGACGACGTCATGGCAGTCTGACAAGTATTGTAATGGAAAACTGAGATGTGACATATTCCTCTAAGTGTGTGTGCGTGTGTTAAATATTCATGGTTTTATGTAAATGCAATAGTTATTATGTGCAGCGACACAGACAGGTTGAAATAGGCTGCCAGAGGTCAAAACAAGCAGGCATAATTAAACCTAGATATAAAGTGCCACAAGAGTGCCATGAGAGCTGCAATATGAAGACAAATGCAAGCGCATCTATCATCTCTCCATAGATGGTTCTAGTAAAGCAATTCCCTGTACAAATCTCACTACTAAACATTTTGAGAAACTGCAGTCTGATTTGAATAATATGGACACTTTTCATTGATCTTCTGAATAGTGAAATGTTGACAAAGTAACTTTAGTCCAAAAAGTCATATTTACTAAACTACAAAGCATGTAAGATTTTAGAGGAAAATTAAAGGGATACTTCACCGATTAGCATTAAGCTTTGTATCAGTAGAAACCCGGTAGTATTTTCGAATGACCGTGCTTCCCTCCCTCATGTCCCCCTGAGACGAGAGATTTCTGTATTGTGTGTCTGGAGAAAAACCTCATATGATGCAAAAATCGACATTTTGCGTCATCAGAGGCTTTTTTAGCCAGAGGCGAGAGACTACAGCCAGAAGTAGGAGCTAGTTCTGCATGTTTTCAACCCGCCCATAGGGGGTGGGATCTCACGATAAAATGGCATCTTTTCAGTTTCGAGTCAACTAGTAGCCTAGTTGTATCATTTCTTCCGATACTGCCCTCTGTAACCGGTAGGCGTGGCTTGGGAGTGGCCTCGTAGGGCAGCGAAGCAAGTGCATTCTGGGAGTTGTCTTTCATCCACATGAACCAAAAATAAATTTTCTAGCTTTTCTCAGTCTAGAAGGCATGGAAAAAATGGAAAAAAAAGAAACCAACCCACAATCATCCTTTCTCACATACAAAAATGGATACACTTAAAAAAAAAAAAAAAAACTTTGTCCTACTTTCCTTTTAGTTCTCTTATATTTTCACAAGTTCAACATGTCTAACATCACTTTAAGGCCTGTTTCTTCTGCACACATAATCAGTGTAAGTGGGGCAGATTTATTTCAAGGCCCATATTAACAGGTTAGGGATCTTCACCATTTCTTCAGGGACATACAATGGATTGTTGCATTTTACTATTCAAAAGTTTGGAGTTGGTAAGATTGTTTTAATGTTTTTGAAAGAAGTCTCTTATGCTCACCAAGGCTGCATTTATTTGATCAAAAACAGTATTATTGTGAAATATGAATACAATTCAAAATAACTGCTTTCTACTTTAATATATAATAAAAAGTAATTTACTGCTGTCATGGCAAAGCGGAATTTTCAGCATCATTACTCCAGTCTTAAGCGTCACATGATTCTTCAGAAATCACTCTAGTATGCTGATTTGATGCTCAAGCATCATTTCTATTTATTATGTGGGAAACATATTTTCAGGATTCTTTGATAAATAAACAGCATTTAGTAGAATGTTGTTATAATTTGATGTACAGGGTTATAAACTTGTACATTAATACTATTGTGAGAGGAACCTAACTTTTACTTCTTATTTTCGCTTCTCCATAAAAATTTGCTAATCTACTATCAATTGGTTAATCGCGATATTGTCATTAACATAAAAAAATACTGCAAACATCCTTTGAACAAATACATACAGTATATGTGGCAGTCTACAATAAGCACTTGGAACTTAAGACTGAGCAAAGGAAAAAAAAGTAGATTAATCTGCATCTTGACCCATGGCTCTGTGTACTGAATTATATGTTCTTATGAAGACCTCAAAGCAGATTACCAAACTGACAGACAGCAAGACTCATATCAAACAGATGATTTCGAAAAGAAAAAGGCAAAAATAAGCAGAGGAAAAAAATCTGAATGAGAAAAGCATCATTACCAAATTTGGACAAAAATTATGAAAGAATTTATTATTTCCAGAAAATACTGTTTCCAGATAATGTGATCTCCATAAAACAATATGACCCTGTGATTCCTCTAAATTTAGCTCATAAATATCAGCATGGGTTGAACTTCTTATCCGTGGATATTAATCAGTAGTAGATACAGCTCAATGACATTTCTATTTACAGTGACATTATTCATCCAATCAAGAACTTTGGCCTGAGAAGCCCTCCCAGAAACGGAGCCTGCATTTGTACAGTCTTACAAGGAGATCTTTCTTTAAACAAAAAGGCTTTCTGTCCTTCACTCTTGATTTTTTTCAACTCAGTCCAGTGGCTAATGAATCCTGCAGAAAGCCCCAGAGAAAATGTGTCCTTTACTGAAGAAGGTGTCTCAATCTTTCCACCCAAGATTATCTGGCACGGCTGACAGATAGTATAGTCGTGATCTTAACTCTCCAATTCTCCTTCCCTAAACTTCTTTATTTCCAATTTTCCTTCTACCTTTCACTTACCCAGGTCCAATTTACCTTAACTGTCAGTCTTGAGAAAGACAGAGAGCAGAAACACAGAGAGGTGAACATGATACAAAAAAAAAAAAATTACAGATGACATATCTGTCGATCTCAATTGTTTCTCATATTGTCAGCAGTGAGATTACATAAAGAAATTGTAGTTCAATAATAGTTCATCCTATTTCTGTCATCATTTACTAATTTATTTTCAAGTATTCTGCCTTTATGATGCTATTATGCATGCTGCAAACTATAAAATACATTACAACATAAAAAAACTATTTATTTTACATTTACTAAAATGATTTTAAATAATTTGAATTAAACCATATGAAAAAAGAAAAAGAAAAAATGTTTCTCATATATACAGTATATATATATATATATATTCTACCTGATTCTGCTCTGTAATACTAAAACACTAACAGTATTATCAAAACTTGTTAAATAAATCAATTGACTACTACTATTTATCGAACTGTGCTCTATTGCCAAGATGACAAAAAAAATTCAAATTGAACTAAACAAAATTTCTTTCAAGACCAAACAATGAGGGCTATGCGATCCACATTTACTGTATTGCACTATGTTCTTACTACATATCAACAAGTTGTCTCATTTGTTTTTATATTTTCCTCCTGAGGCATTTCCAGAGAAACATATGAGACAACTGATAAATAAAATTCACCACAATTGTAAACTGTCAAGTCGTCTGGGTTCTAAAAGAGCAACAGCGATAACTGTCATCTGGGTGTATATGCATACATTAGTATTAGTGTAATCCTTAAGGGTCAAGTGTCGTGTGTTTGTCTAGGTGTCAGAGAACTAGACAGCTTTTCTCAAGAGGTAACGCTAGTTTAATGAGAATTCCTGTCTCTCTCCCTCCCTCTGTCTCTCAGCAGACATGCTGCAAGACCCTTAAGTGTAATCTCTGTCCCCATGGATTCATCCTTATCCCAGAGCCTATAAGGAGAGGGACTCGCTTCTACAGCCCGCTCTTGATATGAATGAAGAGCAGAACTGGGGCTGGATGAGAGACAAATAGAGGGATAGAGCTGGAGAAAATAGAAAAAGTCAGAGAAGGGCAATTGATTATTTGTAAGAGCTGGGCTGCTTCTGTGTGTGTGTGTGTGTGTGTGTGTGTGTGTGTGTGTGTGTGTGTCATTGTTAAAGGGTAAGAAGGGATTCAGCTAAAGTGGTAGAGCAAATATTACTCAGACTATCTTCTCATAATAATACATTTCTGACCTTGCAGGTTAAGTACAAACCTTTTAAATCAAAAGTTAACAGGTAAGCAAAAGAAATGTAGTTAATGGCTGGTTTAAGTCACAAAAGGAGCCGTATGTAACATTTGATGATCTACTGTCTCTCCACTAGTTATTCTCCCTTCCTCCTCAAATGTCCCCAAGCAAATAATTAAACATGTGCCCATCCCAGCTGAAAAAACATTTAGTTACCAGCATATGCTGGAGATGGTGGTGTACTGGTGTGGCACCTTAACTAGCTTGATTACTAGGCTTCTTAAACAGCTTAACCAGCCGTCCTTGAACATTACACTTAACACTAGGTTAACAGCTTTTTAACCTTGGGTTAAGAAACATTCCACACTTTTTTATTATGTCCAGAGTCAAAGTGAGCTGCCAAAAGTATACAAAGACTGGTTACTAACACAGGGTAAAGTAAAAACAATGTGGGAAAAAGGTTATTACATTAACCCAGGCTTTGTTGGGCAACAGCATGGCTTAGTTAACCATCCATACCAGCAGCAATCCAGAACCAATCAACATAAATAAAGCAGTCTTCTTAAGCCCCTTTTACAGGGATAGTTCGATTTTGTCAGTGGTTTTCTGCAATCTGTGCGTGCATTCACACATATCCCGTAAAAACATGTGACATCGATGTGACATGCAATTCACGGGTGTGAGTTCAGTCATAGAAAGTCACCGTATTAAGGACTCAACTACAGAAGAGCTTGAGATCTATCTGTCTACGCTGGACGCAACAAAGCAAATCTATTGGTTCTTTGTGTTGGAAGTAACGCAAGTGCTTAAAGTAAGTCAGAAATAGAACTTTAGTTTACTGTTGTGGATTTGTAGTGTCATGTTGCATTGCCTCACATCCAGTGTAGACAGCATCACTAATTATAATGAGTTCTGTCTGCTTTTGTTGAGTCACACTGCTCTGGTGTAGACATATCCCTATCATACACCCACCGCAATGCGGCTCAAGGCTCGACGCAAGTGTTTTTTGCTAGTTTCAGCCCGACGCAGTTATCAATTTCACGTCCTGCGCCACGTTGTTTAAATGGCAAATGCATTTGTGCCCATTTGTGCGCCCATGGGCGTGCTGGTCTGAAAACGAGGTGTGTGTTCAGGCAACTGAAATAGTTTTCAGAACATTTTTTTGGAGACAACTGAAATAGACTGTGCCATTGACCAACTGAAACGTGGTCTAAACTCAATAGTGCAATATTTTTTTTGTTATTTAAAGAGCGTGTTAATAATGTGCGCCTATAGGCTGGTCCACAACGAGCGTACACTGCGCTTATTACACACACAGGGACGCGCAGCAGCACACAAACTAGCCAAATATTAAAAATAAAAGGTATATGGTGGAATCCGGCTTGTCCCGTAGATGGTCTGCTTGCGCGCTTTAGCCTCGCGCACTAGCAGATCCGATTCCTCTCTGGAGAAGCGTACAGACTTTCCGCTTGCAAATTCCACCATGTAAATAGCAACCCGCCGTGGCGCAACTGGCTTTTAAAGGAATGGGAGATGAGACTCTTATTGGTTTATTGCACATTACGCCCAAAACACACCCATTACTCATTAAGAGAATAGGGATAACCATTTTAGACCATGCGCTGGGCACGCTGACCAAATAGGGCCCATGGTGTTAGAGGGTTCCCTCAGGCTGTGTATTCAAGAACAAAACATTAGAATGACTAAGCTAAAAAGTAAAATGAAAGAAACAAGCATGTGTATTGCTGTGCAACAATTTCTTTCATGTTTTCTGTATTTTTTATATATTTCTAAATAAAACAAGTTGGCTTAAATGTGTGGGCTTATTAGAGTCATTTCATAATTTGAAAATTAAAAATGAGCAAAAGTTAGTTGCAGCTTGAAATCTGCATTCAAGATCTGAATATATACACAAATCTCTTTTTTAAAAACTGTAGACAACAAAAAAGCTTAACCTTTAACCATTGCTTTTCAATCTGTAGACCATGTAACGTAATCCTACAGTGAGGCTGCAGAACCACTGAATCATGTTTGAAGGGAAAAAAAGCCACCATTAAATGGAAATACAGAAATGAGGTGTGATTTTTGTGATTAATGGTCTAATCTCGGCCTAGGGTGAAGCAGGGAAATGATCAAATATTCATATCATTCTAAATCTCTAATTACCATGTACGTCAAGACTCTTTTGCTGCTTCTCTCTCGAACACCAATAATAATAATACCATCTTCACCAGAAAAAAAACCTTCCCTAACTTTAAACTCTGTGTAAGTTACATCTTTACCCATTTGGTTAAGGTTAACTTTATTGTCCATTCTGTTTGTCACAGAGCGGAAATTTGTCTTTGACACTGGTCTCATACATACAATAGCCTATATACATAAATACATCCACATAATTGCTTAACAACACAACACAACACACATTGACAACACACCACATCATTCCTAACATATATTTTTTAAATCATCTAAACAATCAATTAAAAAGTGCTATAATGCCAACCATTGTCTTGTATTACTTCAGAAAATAATGCAATATAAAATAATCATTGCCATTGGAACAAACTAATTTTTTATACGCATTTATTCTGGCCAAAGGAGTTTTGAGTCTACGCCCAGATGGGAGCATTTCAGAAGTAGAGTGAAAATTGAATTTTTTTTTTACCCACTTCCTTTCACAAGATTCCTTTATACACTCTCGCTCTCTCTCGATGTCCCAGAGTGCAAAGGGGCTCCCAGGGATGCCAAACCTGATGAATATTTCATTTTTGATGACTTATGAAATAAATAAGTCATATTTGCACACGCCTGGGCCTGTACTGCTGACATTTAACAGCTATTTGAAGAAATACTCCCACAAGTGATGTTAAAAATAATACAAAGACACTTCAGTACAAGCAATAAATATAGCCCATATTACAGAGCACCAGTTAAACTAAAACCTACTGCCAAATAGCTCTCTTTTTTTTTTTTTATCTGATGATAGATCCGGTCCCTTTTGAAGTTCCAGTCATGTCTGACAACTGAATATGCTGGAGTTAGTTTTTGGATAAGAGCAAAAGATTTTTTCTTGAAACCCTTCCAAAAGACTTGTGGTGATGTAGTTTGACTTTCTGAACCCAAGACTCTACTATTTTTTGCAATTCTCCAGCTGTGATCCTTAGAGAGTCTTTGGCCACTGAACTATCCTCCTTGCGCGCATCAGCTGACAATAAGCTGATCCACGTCTATTGGAATATGACGCCTATCATAGCATTCCAATATAAGGTTTATTCAGTATTACAGCTTTATTGCATTGCTCATGAGATAATTACCCTCCTTCATACCCAGCCCCTCCTTTTGTCTAGTTAGGACTTGGCATTCTGATAGTCCTCTTCGAATCAGACTCATTTATCTTGAATAATGTTGTTATATTCAAATATTATCATTAAGAACATTAATGATAGCTACAAAACATTTATGTTGGTTCTGTTCGGTTTACACTTGGGGGTTATAACTGCACTCCCTGCTCTTATCTATGCTAGGCTGCATGGATGGATGAGGAGTTCTTGCCCAGAGAAGAACCATTCCACCAATACAAGCTACTGTATATGCTAGTTGTCAATCATCTTTGACAATAGTGGTTCTGACAGGATTGTTACTTGAGCACCAAATCAGCATATTAGAATGATTTCTGAAGGATCATGTGACACTGAAGACTGGAGCAATGGCTGCTGAAATTTCAGCTTTGCCATCACAGGAATAGGTCAATTTCTTCTGACCAAAAATAAATGTGTGTTTAGAAAAGGTAAGTAAGGTAACAATGATAGGCTTCCTCATTTGATGCAATTAAGCATCACCAGCTGTTAAACTAAAGTCAGAGCCACTTTCACTTTTCAATAAGAATCCCTCAGCGGCAAACATAATAGAATCTTATTAGGAGTCAAACTGCATTTGATTCTGGCACAGTATTCAATTCTGTGCTGTGGGTGGGACACTCTGAGAAGAGGCTGAAAAGGCTTTTTCTGTTATTAGCAATAAATGAGATTTCTATGGGCTTATCTGTCACTCAGAAAGACCTCTGATCATTTGGGAGGCTGATGCTCTGCTGCTGCAGGCGCACACACACTCCTTCCCTCTCACCCAGTGATCTTAGTCTCATTTATGGAATTGTCACTCTACATGAGGTCAATCAAGAGATCATGAATTATGCAGTTATGAGGTGCATCATCAGGTAATGAAAAACACCATATATGCATACATATTCTAGATGCACATTCAGATGAATGAAGTGTTTAATGTCTTCTAGCAGCACCAAAGAGAACCCCAAAAATGGTGACCGTCTCTTCAAATAAGTTTTACTCTCTCTATACTCTCTAAATGCCACTGGCCGGACCGTTAGTTCCACCAACTCATGCCATTGGTTGAGCTGAGGTTTATATGTTTAGCCCAGTCTGGGCACTCAAAAAGTAGATTCAGTTTGATGCTGCTAGTTGTGGAGAAATTACACACTTCACCTTTAAGGAATTTAGCAGATGGATGGATGGATGATGCAGGGTGAAGCAGAAGCAGACATTCGTGGTGTGGGTGGCACAAGGAAAATGAGAAGACCCAGACACAAGACCCAGTCAATAAGAACAGAGAAAGTCAGAGAGAGACAAAAACACTAGCTCATTAGCTTCTCAATAGATTCATTGGTTAGACTGAAAGATATGCATGTACCCATATAGATCCAGTTGCCTTAAGTTGCCACTGCAATCTTTACCTAATCTAATCCTTTTAACTTCAAAATCACCACCTTGTGCCAACAATTCTTGACATATTCTGTGTCATAAAACCACACATAACAGCAACAATTCAGCTAAACTTTTCCCTGGCAGACTGCAGGCTGTCTCTCTGAAATTGCATCATAGACTGGAGCTGGAGATTTTCTCATCTAATTTCTTTCCTATAAAGGGGTCATGAACTGCATTTTTTTAATAATGTTTCCAGAGGTGCACTTAAAATGTTATGATTTCTACATAAAAATAGTCATAATTTAGTAAATAAAATGCCATTTTCTTTTAGTCCTCTGATTTGAATGCTGTGTTGCTCTGTTGTGAGACTTCAATGTAAACGTGCACTGCTATGATTGGCTAACACCTTTGCATATGATATAGCCTAAGTATTACATGTGGGACTCTCTCAAACTTTTACTACATTGTTACTATTACAGCTGTCAAGATTAACTAATCGTGAAAAGTGTTTATTATAGCATTACATTTAAATCTACTCCCGTTGCATGAAATCAGTGGTGAGCATTGGAGCCGATGACAGACATGTCTGTTGAGAGCATGAATGCAGTGATCTCGTCACTGCAACTCGATTTCTGCACTCTCATGAATGCTTTCATCATAACAGGGCAAACACGATTTACATAAGATTGATAATTATTCATTGTGCAGTGTAGACAGCGTCATTGACTACAACGGGAGTTTTGATGAGAATCCAGAACTCAGTCACTGTTAAACTCGCGCTGTGTGATTGACAGCTCCAGGGATTATAATGGGAACATTGCATTCTGTATATAATTTAATCACAATTAAAGTAACTACTAAGAAAAAACAACGAAGTTGGATGTTTAGTCACTACTGATGCATAAACAGCAATAAACAATTTTGAGGCGAACATATCAAATACATATCAGAAATCACTGATAACAGATTATGCATTAGAATTAACAGGGTTTGTGTTACGGTTGTTGTGGCATTACTGTCGGGCCCATATCTCACAGTAAAAGTTTGTTTGCAAAGCCTGCGCAAAATTGCGACTGATTCACCAAAGAATTCAATTCACAGTGAAATGTACCGAACAAACAAATTATGCTCTACTCACCTAGCTGAAAATAAATGACCACTTTCCTAGCACAATCCTAAATGAGTCGTTTTCAGAGCTTGGTTTCAATAAAAGCTGTTTTTGGACTAACAGGGAGGTTTTAAGTTAGGTTCTAAGTTAACCTTACTAGGATGTTTTTATAGTACAATGACCTCTTATATGTCAATAGATCAAGGACAAATTAATTTCTCAATCCATGACCCCTTAAAGACTGATCATAACTTTATTAAAATTAGTTACATAGAAAGGTAAATTGGTCTAATTTAAATCCGAAAAGTAAGACTGATTACCCTTGGCTAACTGCTAGTTGGTCAGACTAGTTAATAAGACAAAGTCTTAACATGATGGCTGTGTTTATGCAATTGGCCCAAGATTATAATTTGTAATCTGGCTGATAATGATAAAAATTATAATTTTCATGTTAAGGCTGATAATGGATACATAGCTATATTCAAAAATTCTATACTATTTTGTCTGAATAATGTACAGTATAAAAAATGTTGATTCATTTTAATATTTGCTGAAGACATCAAGATGATTTAAATAAAAGATGGGATATAAATGTGTTCATAAGTTAAACAAAAAACATTAAAAACAATCAATTTATGTAATTTTGTTTTCAGTGCTCCTCTGCAAATCTTATTGCAATTCTAAATATCAGTCACTGAAAGGCATACACATGTGTGTGTGTCTGTGTGTTTGTATCTCTCAAGAGTAAAGAGTGTAATATGTGTTATAGTAGAGTGAAAATCCCCTGAGAGTCTAGTGCTTGCCTGCTGGCTAACAAGTAAACCAGTTCACTGTATCTCTCCAGTCCAGTCAATGCCAAACTGGGCCGCAGCACGAGTCTGATTCAAGCACTTTATTTTAGAAGCAAACACTCATCTGAATGACAATTGACTGAATGAGGTGTTATTTTTTCCTCTTTGAATCTAAGGCAATTGTAGAGCCACAACTGTTTCATGCATGACGCAAACAGTCCATTACCTGGAGGTCCTTGTAGTTTCGCCTTTTTCACTGAAAAGGAAAGAAAAAAAGACAAAGTAAGTGAAAGCCACAAATAGCATAAAAGTGAAATATTTTTTGCAGTAATACAATACCTGATAAAAGGGAAAAAATACAGATACAGACAAAACACTGCTTCATAAAGATTTAACCACATATATCCAGAGCAAGTTCGAACAAACGACAGGGTTTAATCCCAACAACCAACCTGTTATTTGCTGGCCCATAGCCAGTACAAATTATTAAACCTCTCCCAAATGATTTCCACTAGGCCTACCTGGAGAAAGCATTAGCATTTACATTTACAATGTAATTGCATTTTAATAGGAGCTGTTCGGCTGACACAAGAGTCAAGACCCCGAAAAGTAACCAATCGTTGTTCAAGGGACACGGACATTTTGGAGCAAATCATTTGAACCCTAATTGCCATGTGACTACTTACTCTAGTCTATATAGAGGCACATAAATTGACATAATGACAACACTGATTGACTGATAGCACCACAAGAACGTGACAGTCCCAAACCCCTAGTGTCAATCCAGGGCATCTATCTAAGGACTCAAAAAAACATTGCTTTCAAATGGTCGGGAACATATAGGGATTATGGGGACACTAGGTGGTCAATGGAAAATTAGAGAAATTTTGAGTTTAACAATATTTGTGGTCAGAAATCATGAGATTAATCACAAGTAATTTCTTCAATTCTTTTGAAAGCCCTGGTTTAAAACTCTAAGAATTTTTTTTATTATTATTTATCGATCTACCATTAGTGGGTGGAAAATAATATGCTGTTGATACAATGCAAATTAAAAATTAAAAATAATTTAAATAATTTGCTTTTTGCTTTAGCACCAGTGTTGCTACTCTTATCTAAAACCATTAAGAATTATTTGTATTAATTGAAATTAAGCTTAAATAAGTGTTAAAAAAAACTTAAAAAATAAATATTATGAAAAATTTAACAATTAGAAATGTTGCCTTGGCAACTAACTGAAATAAAATAAGATTTGAAATATTAAAATGACTAAATCTACAAATGACAAACAAAAACACACAACAAAAATAAACTACAATTCAAATGGAAACGGGAAATATAAAAAATAATAGCTACAAATATTAATAAAAGCTGAGTTAATATAAATACAGTAACACTTAAATAACACCCTTTAACACAATGACAATACAAAAGTCAATTATTTAATTTTAGAAACAACATGTTTCTTTATATAAGACAAGATAATATATGTTTGAAACCCCAACTTAGAGAACAAGATGTAAAGGCCCATTCACACCAAGGATGATAACTATAACGATAACGATAAAGATAAAGTTTTAAAAATGTAAAAGAATAGCAGAGTCCTCGCCACAACTTTAATTAATGGCACAGAGAAACAATATGGTTGGAATCACTTTCACAACGATTTTTTCCAGCTGATGAACAATAAAAACATTGGCGGCCAATCAGAATCCATTCTGCTTTAAAGAGCTCAAGCATTTAAAGGGATAATTCACCAAAAAATGAAAATTCTGTCATTATTTACTCACACTCAAGTTGTTCCAAAACTGTATGAATTTCTTTCTTCTGCTGAACACAAAAGAAGATATTTTGAAGAATATGGGTAACCGAACAGTTGATGGGCCCCTTTGACTTCCATAGTATTGAGGGGGGAAAAAATACTATGGAAGTCAATGGGGCCCATGTTTGGTTACCCATATTCTTCAAAACATCTTCTTTAATGTTCAGCAGAGGAAAGAAATACAAGTTTGAAAAAACTTACGGGTGAGTGAAAGATGACAATTTTCATGTTTGGGTGAACGATCCCTTTTAAAGCGGCAGAAGGCAAAACAGCGCTCACTTATAATAAACAGAACAATATTGTGCATTGGCGTGGTGCTAATATAGTTATCGTTCTTGATGTGGGCTTTACATTATTCACAGGCTTTAAAACGTTGTAGCAGAACTCCTCTGGTTAAAATGACATGCCATTATCTAAACTTTCGTGACAGATCTAATACAAGAAAGATACCATAAGATATCCAGCAAGCTTTGAATGCAATTTTTGGTCAGATTAGAAAAACAGAGGCTACAGCGAGTTTACCACTGGCATGCACACATGTGATGTGGCGGCCTCATACACGTAGACCCACACAGCACCAGATGGCTGGAGGATTACACACAAGCTCTATCCCTCCCCCCAACACCAGCATCGTGCTGTATCCATCAAACTTCACTTTCCCCTACTGCCTGTGTTTGTTTCCTCTCTACATGTGGAGAACAAACTTCTAAACAAATGAACTGAGGTCTCAACAATCCAAAGCAACACAAAACACTGCAAATCAAATCTGAAGCTCTACACTTTTTTTCAGTCTTTAAAAAAAAAAACGTAACCGTAAAACATGGCCTGGAGCAGAGCGCTGATAGAAAAGGAGGAACATAATTATCCACTGTTGCATTCATGATGAGAGCAAATCATATTTATTTGTACCGTTATCCCAGAATATCTCTCTATTCATCATCGAGATGTCAGTCTCTTTTGATTTTCTGTATATGCTTCCTCTCTCACGACTGCTGACAGCATGACAGATCTTTGTGACACAAAGGACCTCACAGAACAGCAATTTACTCTAGTCCAGACAAACTAAAATCAATTGTATTGGATTTATAAAGAGAGGAAACTCTTATAGATAGTCTAAAATTGATGGCATAATCATATGCATGCATTTGGTCACTGGAAATATTCAGTTTACATACCATTTACTTCTAAGGGCAGAATATTTAGCTGCTGTAAACTATTCAAAGTCACAATAGATCAACAGAACTGATAAATTAACTAGACTTTTACATTTTCTGAATAAATGTGAGTGGTGCTTTGCCATGCAAAAGCAGTCACCACTATTCTAAGTTACTCTATGTGGTTGCCAGTGGTTTAACACAGTTATAGTCACAATGAAACAGAAGTAATGACAATTTGTTTTCTTTCATATTGTGACGTATAAGTGTAACAGATTATTGATAAAGAAAAAGTGTAGGGCGGAGACTTCATTTTATGCATCAACTGATGATTGGATTTTGAGATGTAAGCGCTCCTCTCCAAAATGGAGGCAGATGAATGCAAACTAGCAGGGATGGGGTTTAGGAGGACTAAATACTTGTAAAAGTACTGAAATACGTCACCAGAAAGAAGTCTGTCATTTTCACTAAAAGATACAATTATGACATATTGATTCATTTTGATTACTAGTAGTGATGGGTCTATAGCCTCATCCTCAGACGTCATGCCCACGGACCACTGGCTGAACGTCTGATGGATAACACACACAAAATGGGAAAGACTTCGGGAGTTTCAAAGTCGTCATCTGATTAGATGAATTCTACAGGATTTCCAGGAGACATGTTTGTTTCCGGGAGACAGTTGGCCTGGAAACAAAGCCGTCGTAATGCCAAACCCCCTCATGGAAGAAAAAAACCCTTGTGTTTAAAAATGTGACAATAAGCGCTTATCAGGACCAACTAAGTGCTGCTTTTTCAAAAGTATGTGTATGTGAAGTTTGTAGCGCCATTGTTGCAGTAAACTTGCACAACGTTCTTGAATGAATAATTTATTTGATGCATGCCAATCTGTTATCTTAGGCCCATCGACTTCACATTCTCATGCCCCTAAAAATGACGCAGAACAAAAGAGCAAAGAAGAGATGTCCTATCTGCCTGTCAACGAATGTATTTCGGTTTTGCATAATTTGGCCTTTGCTGTCTGCATTTTAGTTTTGTCTTATTTTGAATGTGATCAACATTTGCGTAAGTTGCTGTTTTGGGGAATTTGTAAGATTTTAATTATATTCTGCTGAAATGAACAAAAAAAGATTAGTTCATTTTGCTGAATGAGAGTGAGACTCATAGATCCGAGCGAGTAAAATTATCCCATCACTAATTACTAGCTCAAAATGTTTTTTTGCCCCTATTTTTCATGAGCTGAACTCAAAGATCTAAGACTTTTTCTATGTACACAAAAGGCCTATTTCTCTCAAAGGTTGTTCACAAATGTGTCTAAATCTGTGTTAGTGAGCACTTCTTTGCCGAGATAATCCATCCACCTCACAGGTGTGGCATATCAAGATGCTGATTAGACAGCATGATTATTGCACAGGTGTGCCTTAGGCTGGCCACAATAAAAGGCCACTCTAAAATGTGCAGTTTTATCACACAGTACAATGCCACAGATGTCGCAAGTTTTGAGGGAGCGTGCAATTGGCATGTTGACTGCAGGAATGTCCACCTGAGCTGTTGCCCGTGAATTGAATGTTCATTTCTCTACCATAAGCCGTCTCCAAAGGCATATCAGAGAATTTGGCAGTACATCCAACCGGTCTCACAACCGCAGATCACGTGTAACCACACCAGCCCAAGACCTCCACATCCAGCATCTTCACCTCCAAGATCGTCTGAGACTAGCCACCCGGACAGCTGCTGCAACAATCGGTTAGCAAAACCAAAGAATTTCTGCACAAACTGTCAGAAACCGTCTCAGGGAAGCTCATCTGCATGCTCGTCGACCTCATTGGGGTCTTGACCTGACTGCAGTTCGTCATCATAACCGACTTGAGCGGGCAAATGCTCACATTCGATGGCGTCTGGCACTTTGGAGAGGTGTTCTCTTCACGGATGAATCCTGGTTTTCACTGTACAGGGCAGATGGCAGACAGCGTGTATGGCGTCGTGTGGGTGAGCGGTTTGCTGATATCAACGTTGTGGATCGAGTGGCCCATGGTGGAGGTGGGGTTATGGTATGGGCAGGCGTATGTTATTGACAACGAACACAGGTGCATTTTATTGATGGCATTTTGAATGCACAGAGATACTGTGACGAGATCCTGAGGCCCATTGTTGTGTCATTCATCCACGACCATCACCTCATATTGCAGCATAATAATGGGCAGCATACCCACCGGACATGTCACCCATTGAGCATGTTTGGGATGCTCTGGATCGGCGTATACGACAGCATGTTCCAGGTCCTGCCAATATCCGGCAACTTCGCAGGAGGAGTGGACCAACATTCCACAGGCCACAATCAACAACCTGATCAACTCTATGCGAAGGAGATGTGTTGCACTGCGTGAGGCAAATGGTGGTCACACCAGATACGGAGTTCAGCTCATGAAAAATTGGGGCAAAAACAAAAGTGTTTCGTTTATGATTTTGTTCAGTGTAGTTAGGGTGATCTGGATGGTTGCTGGGTTGTTGCTTACAGGCTCAAGTCAAAAGAGCCCTCAAGTCTTTGTGATATTCACATGTTTAGGTAGGCATATTGGGAAAATGCAAGTGTAGAGGATTTTTGTTTTGTTTTTGGATTCTATTGAAGAAAAAAGTTTAAAGTTTAGGGTTATCGGTTCGTTTAAATTCCCAACTATGAGCAACAGTAATACCGATACCTAACCATACCTAAACAGGTAGCCCCATTCCAATCTTACACCATTGGCAGAGAGTTGCCTCCAAGTTTACTAATTTGGCTAATAAATGCAGCCTGCGATTATACACCCGTGGCCTTATGAAATATCAAAGTGTCAAATGATTGCAAACTTAAAGGGTTAGTTCACCGAAAAAACTAAAATTCTCTCACCCTCAAGCCATCCTAGGTGTATATGACTTTCTTCTTTCAGCCAAACACAATCTAAGTTATATTAAATATCCTAGCTCTTCCAAGCTTTATAATGGGTGTATATAGAGACCTTTTTTTTAAAGCTCCAAAAAGTGCATCCATCCTTCATAAAAGTAATCCATATGGCTCCAGGGTGTTAATAAAGGCCTTCTGAAGTGAAGCGATTCGTAAGAAAAATATCCACATTTACAACTTTATAAACTATAGCCAAATCACTGGCTTCCGGTAACCTCCGTAGACGAGTCTAGTTCTAGTCATTAGCTACATACTGACGAACGCACAAGCGCAGAGGATAGAGCAAAACAAAAGAGTGGTCACGAATTAGGCTGGAAGTCTAAAACGAGAATTTTAAAAGAGAAATGACAGAGGATTTCGTTAAGAGAAGAGGAGCTTGGGTTTGTTGCCCAGCCCTATTTGATTGAATTGCGAGAGGCATCTACTCACCTAACCTTATGCTACTCCTACATCCTACCTCATGCGTCAAGTCAGAGGTTACTCTTTCGACGGAAATAGACTGACGTACGGCCGTTACCGGAAGCCTGTGATTATGGTTTATAAAGTTATAAACAGGCTTACAAAAATGCATCGCTTCACTGCAGAAGGCCTTTATTTTACATCCTGAAGCTGTATGGATTACTTTTATTATTGATGGATGTGCTTTTTGGAGCTTCAAAAACTGTACCATTCACTCCCATTATAAACCTTGGAAGAGCCAGGATACTATTTTATATAACTCAGATTGTATTAGGCTGAAAGAAGAACGTTATACACATATGATGGCTTGAGGGGGAGTAAATTATGGGATAAATTTCATTTTTGGGTGGACTAACCATTTAAATCGAATATTTTTCGTACACTGTATTATAAATACTGAGCATTTGACATACAACGTTCAGGAGTTACACTAGTATATAAATGGCTTTAAATCTGACTGGCATCCATTAAAGCCACAAAACTCCAACGAATGCTTTATTTGCAAATGTGATATAAACGTAGGCTACACTTAAATCGAGTGACAAAAGTTAATTCTACTCAAACTCATCTTAAACATGATAGATGGCTATGAAGTATGTCAAGTCAACAACAGGTGCACAAATATCACAGTTGCACATTTTTTTCGGCACAAATTTAGTCCCAAAACACCCACCCACCATTCTGTCATGTGGATGAAACGCAATAATCCAGGGGAAAATGTGTGCTTGGTGTCACAAACAATCAAAGCGTACAGTAGGACAGCCGGACAGGTGATCACAGCATATGCGGTGCCATGACAATTCAGCAGCGGGAAAACCCGTTAAGCGCATTAACAGAGAAGACGAGTCGCCTCCAATCCACAGTAACACATATACGAGTCCGTGTTACACTTACTTGTTCATCTAGAGTCACACCTGTTTTTGATAGCCTATATAACTTTTATCGTAACCTGTTAGTGTTACCTGTTGCGTGAACCGGTTTCAAATAGCCCACATTTCAATTTTATATCACACGCTATTTCAAGAAGCACATAAACACAGTAAAAGTGAGACAATGCAATAACAAGAAAACTGAAAAATATTAAAAGGTCCCAAACACTTAACTTACCTCGCACGCACAGAAGCGACATTGCTGAGATTTTATTCCAACACAACACAGTTATGACTTAATCACCACCTGTGGCATCTGCCACTTTATTTCCTCCCCTATCGAAATAATATTTGAAATTGCGAAAAACAATCGTAGTTGTTTAAATTCATCATAAAAATAAGAGTGAAGGACCGACTGTGTTTGCAACGCGCCTGGGGAACTGTTCGGCGTACCCATGGCGTTAGTGACATGAGCACGAACCAATCGGCTTCAAGGAAAAGGAGAATGTGGGCGGGTCTAAAAGATTATGGGTCGAATAACGTTTTGTACGCGTACAGGTGTGTAAAGCCCTCTTTAACCTGCATATTTTACAACATCTGTATCATTATAATCATTTAAAACAAACAAATACCCTGTGGTTTTCAACAATTAAATGCAGGTTTTGAATTTTCAATTTAATGAAGTGTAAAGTTAGACATTTTACAGCTGTAGTCGAGACAAGAACAATGTGCAGATTCTTAAAAAAAAAAAATTAAATCGAAAGAAAAAAAGAAAAAAAAAGATAAAACGGACAGTAATGTTTGATTTCTACTGATTTAATCGGATCTTTAGTGTAACAAACTCTTACATCAGACTGTGGTGCAGCCTTTTGAGTTTAATGACTTGGGTTTATGTATGTTGTGGTACAATTGCGTCATCTAGTGGTGATCATATGCTGCTTCATAAT